>NC_136959.1:2063738-2383738 GCF_032717465.1 Coenobita brevimanus
GAGCATTTTGGTGTATAGTACGTTCGTGGACGCCTTTTTGTTGTAGAGTTATGACTGATGATGAAGACAGAGAAAAAGAATAACATCAATATATTTGCAGTTCTAATTTGCGACTCCTACGAAGGTTTGCAAGACTTTGAGATTAGTTTTGCACTTGAATAGCGAAGGTCTTTTAATTCATTAGCTTAGAACTGGGTTTGGCGACCGTTTTCCCTATAGAACAGGACGCCATTTTGAACCTGCGCCATTCGTACTTACGGAGTGCTACCGCAGTGCGTGATACAAGGGGTATCTATCTGTCTATCTCTGACTCTATCTCTATCTACATCTCTATCTGTCTGTCTCTATCTCTACCTCTATCTATCTTTATCTGTCTCTCTCTCTCTCTCTCTCTCTCTCTCTCTCTCTCTCTCTCTCTCTCTCTCTCTCTCTCTTTCTCTTTCTCTCAATATATATATATATATATATATATATATATATATATATATATATATATATATATATATATATATATACAGCTGTATCTATATATAAATATCTATTTATATATCTTTATCTGTATCTATATTCATCTCTCTCTCTCTCTATACAGTATATATATGTACTCTTCACTCACTTTTTCACAGTTATTATGTCCTGTATCTGTTGTCAGAGAAACGTGAATGCAATTATTCTTTATTCTTGTCCTAATACAGTAAGTATTGAATATAACTGGCCAAGCAAATGTGAAACCCACAAAGGATGTGAAGACTGACTACCCATACATTTATCAAAGTGTATTTCTTGAACAAGGAATAACGAATGATAGGTGGAGGTAACTTGTGGCATAATTATCTTTACAGAAAAAAAAATACAGATAAGTCATCGCCATCAGATTTCGTTTTCATAATAATGGTATATATGTGTTGATTTCATAATGCAGTGAAATATTTCCACAGGTGGGAAAAGAAGTCTGGATGATGATGAAGAATCGTACCTTTACAAGGGAACTATAAATCATATTAAGTAATCTAGCATTCTGTTTCATTAAAGTTGCAGTAAAGACGTAAAGAACAGTGTCCAATTGGGCCTGTGCCTGTTGTGTACGAACTCTTTTTTTTTTTTTTATAATAAAAATGGAATCATTCTAATACTAGACTCAAAACCAGTCAGGAAAACGGATGGATTTCTTAGTGGTTATTCCACAACAGACCCTGTTCTTATCAATGAAATGATGTAGAAAACTTCAGAATATAAGAAACCATAGTGCATGGCATTCATTAATTGTTAAAAACCATATGAATCAGTTGAAACAACTGCAGTGACCGGAGCAAATCGACGACAGGATGTAAACGAAACTTGTGTTAAAATACTTGAAGATGTATGTAGAGACAGTACCGCCATGAAACTTCATAAGAATAATAACCATTAAGAAAAAAAAAAAAAAACAGTAAAGAGAGGCGTAAGGCAAGGGGACAAGGCATTGCCATAGTAATTAGGGGAATCCCTAATGGAAATTTTCAGAAACTTAAATTAGATGGAAGAGAGAAATGATGTGAGCGACTGAGCAGTCTTGGATTTGCTGACGACATTTTTCTTCTCAGTAAATAAAGGAAGGGACTGCAGTACCAGATAGTCGATGTGCACAGGAAGAGTCCGAAGGTTGGCTTGAAAAAGAATATGAAAATACGAGAATTACATTAAATAGACACGTCCAAACTCTTCCAGTAGACACAGGAGATGAATAATAATAAGCTGTTGAGGACTACGTACATCTGGGCCAGGAAGGTCAGATACACCCAACCCATGACAGTGAAATCAAACGAAGAATAGCAATGGGATGAAGCGCTAATAGTAAACTAAATAATTACATTAAGGATAAGCAGCTGCCGTAAGTATATTATATACGGTCATCACTGTTGTCGAAAAGCAAATCTGGATGTGGGCAGGCATACAGAGAGAGAGAGAGAGAGAGAGACCATAAAGCAGACAGAAATGCACACAGACCAACAGGCACATCGCTTAATTTTCGTCGAAGAGTTTGAAAGACGGTGGTTAATTTAATATCCTCCTCACGAAATGATTAATTGAAGGAGGGAGGAGAAGGAGCCTGCGGGAGGGAAACTCTAATATGTAGCCTACACTGGTGAGGCAGGGAGAGGACAGGAAGGAGGCGGAAATATTGACAATGAAGAAGACGTAGGGAGGAAGGAAGAGGAAAACTTCCAGGGAGGCATGAACATGAAAATCAGTGTGAGTAGAAAAAGATGAGGACGATGGTGGAAGGATGAGGATAACTGAGGAAGAAGACAGAAGGAGAAGGAAATGAGAAGGATGAGTATGAAAGGAAGAGAAGGGACAGATTCTGCTAGAGTTTAACGTCGCATGTTTGGTGACGTCTGTTGTAAATTATTCTTAACGTCACCAGATTATTCTATTCAGCTCAGGAAAAGGATTAATAGAGGTTATAGCTAATCCTTACATTTTAAAAAATTTCCTCAAGGTCGACCACAGTCGTCGGGAAGCCGCCAGAAGTTAAAAATGACGTTACCGGATTCAGAGCCTTACTGTCGCTTTATCCAAGGCAAAGAAAGAAACTTGGAGGAGATGGAGAAAGGAGAAGAATACGAAAGAGAGAGAGAGAGAGAGAGAGAGAGAGAGAGAGAGAGAGAGAGAGAGAGCTGAGAATGTGAAGGGTACTGAGCCAGATGCCGGTTGGGTGAGGAATAAAAGGAATATAATTAACATAACTGATGGGAAAGAGAAGTAAGACAAAGGAGAACAAGAAGTAGAATAAAAAAATTGACAAATGGAAGACGAAGTGAAGATGAAAAAAAGGAGAAATCAAGATAAGAAATGTTACGAGAGCAATGTGAATGAACAAACTGCTGAGAATATGGAGAAGAAATAGGGAGGCAGGATGATGGAGAAGGGTGGCAGGCACAAAGGATAAAAGAGGAAGAATGTGTATATACGGCATACTGATGAACTTGTTGTTGTTTCCAGCGTCACTCACATGGCACGTGTCCCCGGAATGGCTATATGGTTCCGGAGAATTCGTTTGACAACCTGTCCTACCTTCAAACTCTCTGGCAGAAGTCTCGCCAGTATCAATATGGACCTTGCCACCGCCATCCTGCTGACCATCTGTCCCCTGTATGGACACGAGAAACTCCTGCTGTTCATTATACACCTTCTACGACTGCTACTGACTGTCCACCTTTCCTTTTTCAGTTCTCTATCCTTAAAACCTTCTCCTCAGTTGCCATACCTACCCTGTCCTTCACAGTGACGTTTCTGCTGACGATTCTGTCCTCGCTCATGGCCGGGTGAGGGCTTCCTGTGTTACCTGTAACTGTAATTCTCGTTTTCCTGTCTTCTGTACCTCCATCCGTCTCTCCTTAGCCAGCTCAATAGTACCCAGTGTATGATGTTTGCTCTTACCTTTACCTTTCACATCTTCTTAAAAACCTTTCAGGCTTAACCATCGGCGATTACCAAGCAGTCTCCGCCCTTCTTTAAAACCCCTTCCACCTCCCCTCTTACTGTCTCCTCTCCCTCTTCTCGTCCCCATCAGCCACAGGCGTTTAATTTACGAATTTCTGTTGGCCACACCCGGCATAACAGGAGGGCCTCCTTGTCAGAGATGAATGTGACCTCCTCTACTTTGGTATCAGTTTCCTTGTCTTGACAAAGACAATCAGGAACATACAGTATAAGGCAATGAATAAGCAGTTAAAATGCTAAATCTCAACCCTCATTTCAGTGACAGGTTAAGGTCAAAGAGACTGGGTGATAAGCACTGGATGTCTAAAATAAACGGTTTCAAATACAACAAGGCTTATCCGACTGGCGAAGGCAATTCCAGACGATGCTTCGATTGATAAGTACTTCCCTATGTTTTCCACAGCAGTGAAAGTTTACGGTAACGTTATAATTTATACATGTAAAAATCTCTATTACTTGGCTCAATGTGTAATGAAAATAATTAAAGATATCATCATCATCATCATCATTATAATATCCAAGACTATCTAATGCACTTAAAAAAGACCTACCTAACCCAGCTGGCTTTGTTTACGTAATTATACTGCACTTAAATAATCGTTATTTCAGCATGTTCAGTAAGTTTCTCAATTTACGAAGTTACCAGAAAAATCTAAGCATCACAGAGGCACGGCAGAATGCTACCTATACTCAGCAACTGCAAGTTAAATCCTGCCGTGGCTGGAGCGGTGCGGCGTGACACATGAGGGTCATTATGGCTGTCGGTTTGCTGGCCGTGGCTGGATAGTTGCTAGTATCTCAAAGTGGCTTCACCAGGACTCCAGGAGAAATATATGCAGATTTGACCTAACTTTCCCTTGAACTGGAGGACAAGCGAGAGAACGAGGCATATTTAAGTTTGGTGATTATTTTGGTGCCTGGCTTCAAGCTGAGTCATTCTCTGAACCAAATTATTGTGATCCAAGTACATAAGAGGAATATGAGCGGGTCCGCCGTTACAGCTGTTGTATAGAGCATGTTATGAGGATGTTGTGTAATTACAGAGACGATACACTATACCAAATACTAACACAATATACAATGTTACCTGAGTGCAAAGGATTTGAACCTTGCATCCTATCCTTCCATTCTCTCCTGCATTCCCTCGCTCCTTCTCACTCAGTGTTCTTCACTCCTTCCTCACTTTTTTCCACCTTTTTCCTATCATCCTCATTTGTTCTTTCCTGCACACCTTACATCCCATTTGCCTTCCCTCCTGCTAATCCTTTTGTCTCGTCTGCCTCCACAAATACGCAAAGAAAGAGTTTTGTAAGTAAAATTGAAACAAGAATATTTGTGTGCATCAGTAGACCTGTTTTGTAAAATAAACACACACACACACACACACACACACAAATATATATATATATATATATATATATATATATATATATATATATATATATATATATATATATATATATATATATAAAATCTCAGCTTCCACTACTAGCACTAGCACTCCCCTTCCCCCACTTCCTTTTACCTCCATTTTCATCGCCACCATTACCAACCACCAAGGAATGATGCCCCGTGACGCAGGTGTCCCTCCATCTTTCTTGTGTTGCAGTAAAATGAACACCTAGAGGAGGTAACAATGATAACCTGATGATACACTTGTCTTGTCGGCCAGGATAATTAGTGAATATCCCGTCAAAGGGTTAAGATGCGAACACCACGAACAAGCGTATAATGGCGTCTGCACCACGTTTGCCTTTGTTCCTTTCACGATCTCCGTCAATCCCGCCACTCTTTCTCTCTCTCATCGCTACACAGATCTTCCACCCCATATCAATAGCCTCATTAGGCTCCTTTCCCTGGTGTTCTAATGAGATCTGTGTGGGGACGACACCTCACCTTCTCTCTCCGAGTCTCCATCAGTCTCTCTCCCTAGCTTTCCTTCTCTTGCTCTTACCCACCCTCTCTCTCCCTTTCCTTCCTCTTTCTCCCCCCTCCCCTGTCAACCTCTTCCTCCCTCCATCCCTGCTTCTCTCTTTCTCTCCTTCCCTCCCTCCCTCCTTCATATTCCCTCCCGCCCTTCTTCCCTCCTTCTGTAACTCCCTCTCCCTCTCTCACCTTTCCCTTCCTCCTTCCCTCTCTGCCTCCCTCCTTCCCTCTCTGCCTCCCTCCTTCTCTCCCTCCCTTCCTCCTTTCCTCCTCTCCCTCCCTCCCTCCATACCTCTCCATCCCTCTACCTCTCAGTTTCTCATCCTCTCCCTCCCTTTCTCCCACTCCTCCCCGTCTCCCTTTCTCTCCTACACGCATCCCAGTCAAGTGTGAGTGTGCGGTGGTATGAGAAGGGGAGTCAGGTCACTATGCCAACGACCCTGAGGCAGGCTGGCTGACAACTCACCGGACACAGGGAAAGTTTTCTGTGTAGGTCCATTCACGACGGAGGTGTGCAGGTAACTAATTACTGAAGCTTGACTGGGATGCGTGTAGGAGGGTTGCCAATGTTTGCCTATGGTGGTAATTACCCATGAAATATTCAAACAATGCTGCAAAACACTAGATAATGTACACATGCTCCCCGTAAGTCTCCAGGCGGTCATTTACACGACACCCAGATGCCATGGGTTAACAGTGCTTACAACCAAGGTTAAATCATCAATTCTGACACCTAGAATACAGTAACGCTTACTTTTGGTTGGTGCTCTGCTGCAAAAGTCCACAAGCTGTCCACGGATGAGAGAGTCCCCTACCAGTCGAGCCTCGTGAATCTCTTCTTCAGCGTCGGTTAAAATCTAAAATTTATTGAAAGTGGTGACCGGTGAGATGTGCAGTGTCCTTATCACCCTTGCATCATGTCACACTGGTTGGAAATTGTTTGATGGGGGGTTGATTTGTTTCTGCAGCAGGAGGGGGAACAACATCAGTGTCACATTGGACAACGTCGGTCCTTGACCAAAAAAATGTTGCTCCCATCTACACTGTTCCCACCATTGCTAGCAACAAACTCCTCCAATGTATCAACTCTGCAAGTAAGGGATATTAATTCTAGAAGTACCTTCGGACTGCTTTTCCTCAAGGTCATGGTGGATTTTTCACATTCTGCAAACGAAAGAGCGGTCAGTGAAAACAAATCCAGTGAAAATACCAGAGCAGGCTGTGCACGCTGTGTTCCTTGGCATTTTGAACTTTGAGGGTAACTGAAAAAATCTGAAAAATAAAGAAATAAATAATCTTGGAAAAAGTTACTGTTCAATACGGGTATCTAAAAGGGATTATGAAACAACTTAGCTTATCAGTATAATAAAGCAAAAATTTTATCAATCGCAGTAGGTTTGTGCTAGACCAGGTAAAGTTATTATTACTGTACTGTTACTGAAATGTAGAGGAAATACTGTAGCTACCTGCAGGAAAATGAATTACTGATTTAGCTTACTGCTCTCCCAAATAATGCGAAGTTAACTGAGATATGATAAAGTACAAATTTATCTATCAGCTGTGAGGAAAAAGGGAAAGGAAAACAATCACAGTACATACACAGTATAAATGATATCGGCAAAGTAGAACAGTACCAAAATATAAATAAACAGTTAGTACATGAATAGTAGCACAAGAAAACTTGTGGTTTGGTTATTTTTTCTTAACCTGCTGTCAAAAGCAAAAAGAAAAAAAAAAGTCACCTGGAATGAATATACTAAAAATTAGTTAATTCCTGGAATGCAAGGGCACAGAAATAATAATAATACATCAGATGAACAATGCTTGTAAACAGAGAATTTTCTTAAAAATGTAACTGAAAAATCTGTTATCCACAAAGAATAATAATTACATGTATGGTGGGCCTTAAACAACTAAGCAGGGGCAAATTAAGCGTCGAATTACAAACTATCTTTTCAAGTGAGGCGAGGGGGGAACCTGTCTACTAAAATATTCTGGTACACCATGAGATGAGAAAAAGAAAATTATTAACCAAGCAGCCCAAACAAAGTGGCGGGATAGTGCAATGCAAACAAGCATCAATCTTCCCATTAAATAACTGTAAACACAGGATGTAAATTGTTTTCACTGGTAAAAACAATGAACAAAACTAAAGAAGCAGTACGCATTCACTTATAACACTATGCACAGGGAAATGCATAACACTAAATACGCCAGATATACTGAACCATACACTGCAGCTGTCTGTATCTGCAAATACAAAAGCGCCAACCACAATCATATAGAACTGCCACAAATAGCTAAACTTCTAAACACCAATCGTTTCCACGCTACTGTAAAACACACAACAGTACACTGAAACTCTGTAGCACTCAAAACTAAACCTCAGCTCAAACAAAAACACGTCAAAACAAAACAAAATTCCACAGGAACGACAAAGTCAGATCGAACAAGTCAAAACAGTGATAAATTCCATTCAGTTCCAAGTGCTCATGCGGGGAATAAATTGTTTTTATTGGTGAAACATCAGACAGTTAACACTCCCTGAATCGTAGCTCTAAACACAAAGCAATACTTATGATATCCACGAAAACAATAACCGCCCTCAGCAGTTACACTTTGAGGCGCCAAACATAAACAAACAGGCCAGGACAAAGCTCCCCAGGCTTAATACACGCAAAAAACTCTAGGTTATACACTTCATTTGCAAACCTTTCATACGGATGATATGTCCAAACTTACACACAGATGTACTATTTGCACACGGGATGTTCACCCAAATTCACTCAAATCGTATAACAACCGTCTCAAGAGAGGTATGCAGGGAGCAAGGGAGAGAGGGAGGGAGGGATGGAGAGAGGGACAGGGTGGGAGGAAGGGAGAAGTGATAGGGAGGAAGGAATGAAGAGGGAGGGAGGAAAAGGAAGGAGGAAGGTGGGAGAGAGGGAGAAGGACGAAGGGAGAGAGGAGGAGGGAGGGAGAATGAGTGTAAGGGAGGGACGGAGTGAGGGAGAGAAGCAGAGAGGGAAGGAGGGAGAGAGAAGTGATGCATGAATGCATGGAGGGATGGATGGAGGGAAGGAGGGAGAGGGAGGAAGGGAAGGTGGGAGGGAAGGAGGGAGAAAGGGAAGCGGGAGGAAGGGAGTGATAAAGAGGTAGGTAGGTAGGTAGGAAGGGAGGGATGGAGGGAGGAAGAGAGAGAGAGAGAAAGAGGGAGGGAGGGAGGGATAAAGGGAGGAAGGGAGGGAGAGGGATGGAGGGAGGGAGGAATGGAGATAGGGACAGGGAGGGAGGGAAAATGGGAAGGAGTGGGAGGGAGGGAGGGAGGGAGAAAGGGAGGAAGAAGGAGGGAGGGAGAGAGGAAAGAATGTAGGGACAGGGCAGGAGGGAGGGAGGGACTGAGGGAGGATTGAGAGGATTGATGGAGAGAGGGAGGTATGGTGGGAGGGAGAGGAAGATAGGGATGGAGAGCAAGAGGGAGGAAAGGATGATGAGAGGGAGGGAGCAACCGAGGGAGAGAGAGAGTAGCAGGGAAGGAGAAACGAAGAGAAGGAGGGAAAGGGAGACGGGGAGGAGGGGGAGAGAGGGAGGGAGAGGATGAGAAACTGAGAGGTGGAGGGATGGTGAGGTATGGAGGGAGGGAGGGAGAGGAGGAAAGGAGGAAGGGAGGGAGAGAAGGAGGGAGGGTTGGGTGGAAGGAGGGAGGCAGAGAGGGAAGGAGGAAGGAAAAGGTGAGAGAGGGAGAGGGAGTTACAGAAGGAGGGAAGAAGGGCGGGAGGGAATATGATGGAGGGAGGGAGGGAAGGAGAGAAAGAGAGAAGCAGGGATGGAGGGAGGAAGAGGTTGATAGGGGAGGGGGGAGACAGAGGAAGGAAAAGGAGAGAGAGAGGGTGGGTAAGAGCAAGAGAAGGAAAGCTAGGGAGACTGATGGAGAGAGAAGGTGAGGTGTCGTCCCCACACAGATCTCATTAGAACACCAGGGAAAGGAGCCTAATGAGGCTATTTATATGGCGTGGAAGATCTGTGTAGCGATGAGAGAGAGAGAGAGAGAGGCGGGATTGACGGAGATCGCGAAAGGAACAAAGGCAAACGTGGTGTAGACGCCATTATACAGTTGTTCGTGGTGTTCACATCTTATCTTAAACCTTTAACCCTTTGACGGGATATTCACTAATTATCCTGGCCTACAAGACAACTGTATCATCCAGGTTACCATTGTTACCTCCTCTAGGTGTTCATTTTACTGCAACACAAGAAGGATGGAGGGACACCTGAGTCACGGGGCATCATTCCTTGGTGGTTGGTAATGGTGGCGATGAAAATGGAGGTAAAAGGATGTGAGGGAAGGGGAGTGATTGTGTTAGTCGTGGAGGCTGAGACTGATTTTATATATATATATATATATATATATATATATATATATATATATATATATATATATATATATATATATGTATATATTCTATCTATCTACTGCCAGACGCCATAATCCCGTAACGGGTGGCCATTTGACTTTGAGTTGTTTTACGAGGAGGGGCACTAACCCTCCACCAACCCACTTGTTGACACATAGGGAGCACGTTGACTTTCTGAGTTGTTTTACGAGGAGGGGCACTAACCCTCCACCAACCCACTTGTTGACACATAGGGAGCACGTATGGTTTGGTTATATGGTTACCACCCAGCGTTGTAAATGGTTTCTTGGCTTACAGGAAACCATTTGGCTTGTCACTCAATGTAAAGCCACCTGTAAAGGAAGGAATAGCGATAAGAAGTGACAGGTAAGATGGGAGAAGTAGGAGAAGAGGAGTACAGGCACAGAAAAAGAATGGTAAAGGCTAAGGAAGAAGTAGGCAGCACTACATCAAGTGAGTGGATGATGGTCTCCACCACATACCACTATATATAGAGAGAGAGAGAGAGAGAGAGAGAGAGAGAGAGACTATGGGGAAGATCATGAGACATTATGGAATACCAGAGGAGTTTGTGAGGGTCATTATGAACATGCATGAGGACACATTTTGTAAAGTGATGGTTGATGGTTGTCTGAGTGATTCGTTTGAAGTCAAGTCCGGAGTAATTCAAGGTGGTGTTCTATCGCCTTTACTATTTATATTGGTCATTGATTACATTATGAAACGCGTTGGAACAGAAACCGGTGCAGGTATACTTTGGGGAGAGAACAGGAAACTTTTGGATTTAGATTATGCAGATGATATAGTTTTGATTTGTGATGGGCCAGAAGAGATGCAGAGAGTGTTGGACTGTTTGGTGAGTGAAGGTCGCAAGGTGGGTTTGGTTATTAATTGTGGAAAAACTGAAATAATCAATATGAATATGGAAAATGCGCAGGAATGTGTAATTGGAGGTATGGTTGTAAAGCAAGTTGATAGGTTTAAATATTTAGGTACTTATTTAGCCAAGGATGGTTCTTTGAACTTTGAATTCGAGGAAAGGTTAAAGAAGGCTAATCAGGCAATGAGAATGCTTAAAAATATTTGGAATAATAACAATTTCTCTGTGCATACAAAAATCAAACTTTATAAGGTAATGGTTAGGAGTATCTTAATTTATGGACAATGAGTCTTGGTACAGCACAGTGACTATGGAAAATAAATTCTTGGTGTTTGAAAATAAAGCACTTAGAAGAATATTAGGAGTTAAGTGGTGGGAAAGGATACCAAATAGTAGAATTAGAGAAATAACGGGAGTGCAGCCGGTCGATGAATATGTTAGGTTCTCACGATGGAAGTGGCTAGGACATGTGTATAGGAGACAGGGAATAGTACGAGGTACACCAGGGTGGGTGGCACTTGGTAGGAGAGGTAGGGGAAGGCCAAAAGAGACGTGGGTGAGGACAGTGAGACGGGAAGCTGGAGATGAGTGTTGGGGAGATCTTGAGGAGTTAGCACAGGATAGGATGTGGTGGTGTGAGTTCATCGAGGCCCTATGCATCCCCGAGGGTGCCACAGGAAATGATTGATTGATTGATTGATATATACATACATACATATATATATATATATATATATATATATATATATATATATATATATATATATATATATATATATATATAAAATCAGTGTCAGGAAAAATATAAAACCTCTTTTTTTTTCAAAGATACATTACATTGGCTAACATAAAAAGAGAAAAAAAACATACAGGGAAGTGATATAATAGGAGTAAAACATAAAAGTAGCATGCTGACTCTTTGCAAAATCAGAAAACCAATGCAAAGGCAAACTGTGCTAGATGTAAAAAAAAAAAAAAATAAAAAATAAAGTATGAGCTGTCCTGTTAAAGAAGTTACTGCGTGAATAGTGGGTAGCGCTAGTCGAACTGTTGAGGCTGGGTCCTATTTTGTGAATCAGGATTGATTCAGCAGTACTAAAGTGGTAGGACCGTTAGTATCTGAAACTCAGCGGAAGAGAAAGGGTGATCAGAGCGATGAGAGTGCTCTCTGATAGAAGAATACGAGGGTTTAGAGAAAAGCCATCCAGTCCCAGTGGATTGACCTTAGTGTTCAAGTATTCGGTGGAGCAGCCAGCGTGAGGTCGACCCCACGTATCTAGCAGGACAGCTAGAACATGAAAACAAATAAACCACACTGGACCGGAGGTTAGTGTGAAGACAAGAGGAATACTTAAGAAAGCTACCAGTTGTGTTCTTGTTTGTCAAGATTATCTTAACATTAATTTGTGGATAACAATCCCCGAAGAGTCTGTTTTGTGTTTTAATAGTCGTGATACTTCATTTTTTATTTATTTTTATTTTTTTTACATCTAGCATAGTTAGCCTTTACACTGATTTTCTGATTTTGGAAAGAGTAAGCATGTTACTTTCATACTTTATCCCTTTTATATCGCTCCCCTTTTTTTTTTTTTTTTTGTTAGCTTATGTAACGTATCTTTGAAAAACAACAGGTGTGTGTGTGTGTGTGTGTGTGTGTGTGTGTGTGTGTGTGTGTGTGTGTGTGTGTGTGTGTGTGTGTGTGTGTGTGTGTGTTTTACAAAACAGGTCTACTGATGTACACAAATATTCTTGTTTCAGTTTAACTTACAAAACTCTGTCTCTGCGTATTTGTTGAGGCAGACGAGACAATAGGATTAGAGGGTGGGAAGGCAAGGTAAAGTGTGCGGGAAAGAACAAATGAAGATGGTAGGAAAAAGGTGGAAAAAGTGGAAAAGAAGGAGTGAAGAACAATGAGTAAGAAGGAGCGAGGGAGTGCAGGAGAGAAGGGAAGAATAGGATGCAACGTTCGGATCCTTTGCACTCAGATAACATTGTATATTGTGGTAGTATTTGGTACAGTGCATCAGCTCTGTAATCAAACAACATCCCCATCACTTGCTGTATATAACAGCTGTAACTGCGGCCTCGTTCATATTCCTCATATGTACTGGGATCACAATATTTTAGTTCAGAGAATGACCCATCTTGAAGCCAGGCACCAAAACAATAACCACACTTAAATACCGTATGCCTCGTCCTCTCGCTCGTCCTCCAGTTCAAGGCAAAGTCTGGGCAAACTGCATATATTTCTCCTGGTGAAGCCACTTTGAGATCCTGCCAACTATCCAGTCACGGCCAGCAAGGCAACAGCCATTATGACCCTCATGTGTCACGCCGCACCGCTCCAGCCACGGCAGGATTTAACCTGCAGTTGCTGAGTATAGCATTCTGCCGTGCCTCTGTGATGCTTGGATTTGTTCTAGTATCTTCGTATATTGAGAAACTTATTGAACATGCTGGAAGAACGATTATTTAAGTGCAGTATAATTGCCTAAACAAAGCCTGATGGGTTAGGTAGCTTTTTTTTTTAAATTCGTTTTTCTTTTTTTTAGGACAGGCTTTCTGTTGCATGTCGATAGTCTTGGATATTATAATGACGATGATGATATTTTTAGCTATTTACATTACACGTTGAACTAAACAGTTTAGAGATTTTGCATGTATAAATCATAAAGTTACCGTAAACTTTCACTGCTATGGAAAATATAAGGAAATATTTATGAATCGAAGCACCTTCTGGAATTGCCGTGGTCGGTCGGACAAATCTTGTATTTGAAACTTGTATTGTAGATAAGCAGTGTTTATCAGCCAGTCTGTTTGGCCTTAACATGTCACTGAAATGGGGGTTGAGTTTTAGCACTTTAACTGCTTCTTCATTGCCTTTTATGTTGCTGATTTTCTTTGTCGGGGAGATTCATACCAGAGTAGAGGAGGTCACATTCATCTCTGACAAGGAGGCCATCCTGGTCATGCCGGGTGTGGCCAACAGAAATTCGTAAATTTAACGCGTGTGGCTGATGGAGACAAGAAGAGGGAGAGGAGACAAGAAGAGGTGAGGTGGGAAGGTTTTTGAAGAAGGGCGGGCAGTGCTTGGCAATCGCCGATGGTTAGGCCTGAAAGGTTATTAAAAAATGTCAAAGGTAGAGATAAGAGCAAACATCATACACTGGGTACTGTAGAGCTAGCTGAGGAGAGACGCGTAGGGGTGCAGAAGACAGGAAAAAAGGAGAATTACAGGTAACGGAGGGAGGAAGTCCTCACCGGGCCGAGAGCGAGGACAGAACCGTCAGCAGAAAGGGCAGGTATGACGACTAAGAAGGTTTTAATGACCGAGGGCTGAACAAGGATATGTGGATAGTCAGTGGCAGTGATAGAAGGTGTATAATTAACAGCAGGAGTTTCTCGTGTCCATACAGGGGACAGATGGTCAGAAGGATGGCGGTGGCAAGGTCCACGCGGATGCTGGCGAGATATGTGCCAGAGAGCTGGAAGGTAGGACAGCGTGTCGAACGAATTCTCTGGAACCAGATAGCCATTCCTGGGATACTGTCCATGTGCGTGACGCTGGAAACATCAACGCATTCTCCAGTATGATGTATATACGGTATATATTCCTTCTTTTCTATCCTTTGTGCCACTTTTCTCCGTCATCCTGTTTCCCTCTTTCTTCTCCATATTCTCAACAGTTTGTTCATTTACATGGTTCTCGTAACATTTCTTATTTGGATTTTTCCTTCTTTTCAGCCCCACATCGTCTTCCATTTATCATTTTTTAAATTCTACTTATTCTTCTCCTTTGTCTTGTTTCTCTTTCCCATCAGTCATATTAATTATATTCCTTTTCTTCCTTGCCCAACCGGCATCTGGCTCAGTACCCTTCACATTTTCAGCTTCTCTCTCTCTCTCTCTCTCTCTCTCTCTCTCTCTCTCTCTTTGTCTCCTCCTTTCTCCTTCTCTTTCGCTTTTCTTTCTTTGCCTTGGATAAAGAGACAGTAAGGCCTAGAATCCGGTAATGTTCTTTTAAACTTATTCTGAGGGCTTCCAGACGACTCTGTTCGACCTTGGAGAAATTTTTCAAAATGTAATGACTAGATATAATCTTCAGTAACCCTTTTACCAGCAGAGATTCTTATTAAGTTGAATATATATTTTTTTTTTTCATGTTAAGAATAAAATAAAAAGACGTTATACGACGTTAAACTCAACCAGAATCTGTCGCTTCTCTTCCGTTCTTACTCATCCTTCTCATTTCCTTCTCTGTTTGTCTTCGTCCTCAGTTATCCTCATCCTTCCACCATCATCCTCTTCTTTCTCACGCTTATTTTCATGTTCATGCCTCTCTAAAAGTTTTACTCTTACTTCATCCCTACGTTTCCTCCATCATCAATATTTCCTTCTCTTTCCTGTCCTCTCCCTGCCTCACCCGTGTACATATTACATTTTCCTTCCCGCAGGCTCCTTCTCTTCCCTCCTTCAATTAATCATTTTGTGCGGAGGATATTAAATTAACCACCGTCTTTCAAACTCTTCGATGAAACTTAGGCGATGTGCCTGTTGGTCTACATGCATTTCTGTCTGTTTTATGCTCTGTCTGTCTGTCTGTCTGTCTGTCTGTCTGTCTGTCTGTCTCTCTCTCTCTCTCTCTCTCTGTATGGCTTCCCACATCCAGATTTGCATTTTGGCTACGCTGATGACCGTATATAATCACTTAAGGCAGTTGGTTATCCTTAATGTAGTTATTCAGTGTACTTTTAGCCCTTCATCCCATTGCTATTCTTCGTTTGATTACTGTACAGTGTCATGGGCTGGGTGTGCCTGAACTGCCTGGCCCAGCTGTACTGTACGTGGTCCTCGGCACCTTAGTATTATTCATCTCCAGTGTCTACTGGAAGAGTTTGGACGTGTTTATTTAAAGTATTTTTTGTACTTTTCACATTCTTTTTCAAGGCAGCCTTTCGACTCTTCCTGTTAACATCTAATATCATTTCCTGCAGTCCATTTCTTTATTAACAGGGAAGAAGAATGTCGTCAGCTAAGCCAAGCCGACTCAATCCCTCACGCCAGTTCCATCCAATTTAAGTTTCCAAAAATTTCCAATAGGCATTCCTTAATTACTTTGGTGATGCTTTGTCCCCTTGCCTTACGTGTCTCTTTATTTGTTTTTTTCTTTGTGGTTATTATTCTTACGAAGTTTCATGGCGGTACTATCTCTCTAAATATCTTCTAGTATTTTAATATAAGTTTCTTTTACACCTTGTAGTCGCATTGCTCCAGTCTCCTCAGTAGTTTCAACTAAATTATAGGGTTTTTAACAATCAGTAAATGCCACGCACTATGGTTTCATGTATTCTGAAGTTTTCTACATCACTTCGCTTCATTAATAACATACATATGGTCTGTTGTGGAATAACCACGAAGAGATCCACCCGTTTTCCTGGCTGGTTTTGAATCTAGTATGAGAATGATTTGAATTTTCTTAATAAAAGAAGCTTGTACACAACAGGCAGAGGCCGAGCTGGACAGTGTTCTTTGCGTCTCTACTGCTACCTTAACGAAGCAGAATGCTAGATTACTTAATATGATTCATAGTTCCCATGTAAAGGTACGATTCTTCTTCATCATCCAGACCTCTTTTCCCACTTAAGAAAATATTTCACGGGCATTTTGAAATCAGCATATACTATACCCCATATTATGAAACTAAATCTGATGGCAATGACTTATTTGTATTTTTCTATAACTACACCACCAGTTACCTCTCACCCATCATTCTTTATTCCGTCTTGAAGCATTTCGCTTTGGTAAATGAGAGGGTTGTCTTCACATCCCTTGTGGGTTTCATATTTCCTTGGCCAGTTTTCTTCAGCACTTATTGAATTAGGACACTTGGATAAAGGACTGTAGAACCCATGTTTCTCTGGCAACAGATACAGGACAAAATAACTATGAAAACATGAGTGGAAAGTGTATGTTATATATATATATATATATATATATATATATATATATATATATATATATATATATATATATACAGTACACCTTGTATATACACAGAGAGATAGTAAATGTTCCACCGATAGATATATGAAGATCTGTCTCACAACAAACTAGAGTCACGAGATTATATGAAAGGTCGTAAGCTTGTTACCATGAATTTTGGTACAATATTACGTGTTCTGAAGACAACGGTACCACAGGCGGTGCGCCAGACACAAAGTATACTCCATATAGACAATTTAATCCCTGACTACAATAATAAAGCGTGGCAGAACCATACATACTCTCTGATGACTGACAGACATTTATATGTGATGGGAGACAAACACCACTGAGACAAAGACGCGAGTTAACGCTCAGTAGTCAATGTGCAGAACAAGGTAGGAGTAGATGCACCACCCAACATACTATAGGCACGACGAAGAATGTACTAGACGTAGATTATACCGGACATTAGCCAGCGGAAGTACACAGTGTACAAAAGGGGGGAAAAAAAAGTGATGCACAGAACAAGCAATATGATAAACCAACGGGAAAATATCAGGCAGGAAGAGAAAAGCAGCGTTAAACACTGAGCACACTGTTCTGGTAGGACAAAATGGAGTGAGGGGACGAGGAAAATGAAGGGAAAGAGAGAAGTGGAAGGATGTGATAAACCCCCACATCAAGACTCTGAGTAATGGCAGTCTGGGGAAATTACCGGGGAAATATGAGTTTTATACCGACGATCAGACCAGCGAACTCTTCGGTAATGATGGTTTTCATAAAACTGAGGAAGCCGTTGTAAAGAAATTCATGGTGGTGGGTATTGTGGTGGACTTTTTCAACTGTGGTAAAGGGAGGTGGGTTGTGTGTATGATATGTATATATATAGAAAGGGAAATGGGGAGAGCTTAAGTCGGGAGTGCATGGGGAAGAGAGTGGGTGCGTGAGGAAGCAGGGATGGGTGACACAGCAGCAGTGGGTGTGAGGCTGTGGGTGATAGAGTGTGGGTGAAGCATTGAGGGAGCTGACAGCCACACAGCAGCAGGGAGACAAACTGCGTCAGCAGACCTGGTGAGAGGAGGTGAGGGAGGTTGACCCGACAGAAACTAAAAGAAAGCAGTGGAGAAAATTTAAGAGTTAGATGAATGAAGTGAATGAGAAGGGGGGAAGAGAGGCATACAATGGGGAGCGAAAGAGAGGGTGCGAGGAGAGAAAGAAGCAGAGAGTTGATGGTAATATACCAACGAGAGTCGGACAGCAGTAAGTGGTGGCAGATGGATCTGAGAATAAATGACAGGGAGGAAATCTGTTGTGGGGAATGGGGGAGGCAAAGGGTTAACCAGTGGGTGATAGGTAGGCAGTGTCAGAGGACAATAAAGAGGTGAGACGCAAAAGAGAGAGGGAAGCGGTACTAGGAGGGAGGGAGAGAGAGAGAGAGAGAGAGAGAGAGAGAGAGAGAGAGAGAGAACGAAACGATGGCCAGAAAAGCAGATGGAAAGCTGAAAAATGTGGAGGAAAAGCAGAAATAGACCAAGAGATATCACAAAGTTGAACTGAGAAAGAAGGGAGACGGGAAGCTAGTAGACGAAAGAAAAAGAGCAGAAACAGAACTGATATGGTGGACGGAAGAATCATGAAGGAGAGTAAAAAGGCAACTAACGAAAAGGAAGAAGTGAGAAAAAGAATGAGGAAAGCAGGAGGATGGCATGATAATCGAGAAGAATGCATGAGGGAAACAGAAATGAGACAAGAAGCTGCAAGGGACAGTAAGGCAGAAAAAATGCGAAAATATATTGAAAACGAAAATGCATGGGACGGGGTGGCAGAGGAAGAGAAAAGAAAAGACCAAGGATGCGGGCAAAAAGCATTCGGCCATAATACGTTTCTGCTCCACGGGTCTGTATTGTTGCATGCTGTTGATCCAGTTGACGAATATCTAGACAGATGTTTCATATACATTCGTATTACATATATCCAGTCATTACAAAATACCACAGTGAGAAAACTGTTCTACACACACACACACACACACACACACACACACACACACACACACGCACGCACGCACAATTAAATTCAGATAAAGCCCTCCCCACGAAAGTAAGTAATGTGTGAGTTGGTGGTGTAGCAGAGTAGACTTTTTAGGTGTCCTGAGAAGAGGGGTACAGAATGGGGCTGGTGCCATTGGTCAGCAGGAATAGCTGCCTGTTAATGTTAAAGTTACATTCCTGGGGATGGTAGTGAGGTTCATTATCACCAACGAGAGGATCTGCCATTTTGTCAGAATATATAAAGAAGAAAATCAGAAGCAATAGAACATCAGCACGAAGAAGTAAGGTCATAGTGTTGATATTACTACTGTGTGACGGTGACGATGGAGATGTGATGTCTTTGTTATACTGTGGCTGGTGCTCAGGGCTGATGTAATAATATATTCATGAAGCATAAGCGGGTGAGTCCCTTGACGCTCCTCACCAGTAATATATATGAGACGGGGAGACCTGGGGCACCTTCATCTCTCTCTCTCTTTCATATACCTCTAATACGTGCTTCACACAGCCTCCACCTCCTTCTGCTGGTTCTTATTGCCCTTCATATCCCTGGGCAATGGCCTCACACGGGCAACACGAGGAGAAAATAAAAAAAGGAGGATTAAAGACAACGGGGCGGAAATTGTGGCGAGCAGCGGCAGACTGGAGAGAGAGAGAGAGAGAGAGTTCCAAAATGGCTATAAGCTTTCACCCTCCTCCACTGACGTTTCCAAGGGCATTGTAGGGACATAAAATAGAAAGTATGCATTGAAATATCCATCATCCTCATTGGTCTTTTTAACTGACTTTCTAAAACAAACTCCCAAGCATAAATATTCACAGACCTACTATCCTGGTCCTTTGTGAACTGGTCAGAAGCTTTACTGCAAATTGCAGCAACGTCAAATGTACTGAATGAGTGTTTATATTTTCCCTCTGTCGTTATCATCCTAGATAAACTGGTAAGCCAATATTCTGGAACTATTACAATGGGGAAAAGAAACAGAAGGAAGCAAATGTCAATCAAATACTCCAAATTGTTCCAACCTGTACTGTATGTTATTGATCAGTACGTTGGTTTGTTCTCGTCTCTCTCTCTCTCTCTCTCTCTCTCTCTAGTAAGAAAGAAAGAAGGGATACAAATGCAATATCTTTCCCAAAGAAGAGAAATCTTTTAATGTAAATGATTAAGTGCTTGAATATCATTTCACTTTTCCACCACCATCTTGAGTTACAGCAGTATCATTTGTAAGTCGTCCATATCACTGTCCAGTAAGATATATTTTATTGTTTATATTTTCTAGTTTAGGTAGATATGTGAGTATTGACTGCACCAGGGTCATTAGTTTAGTTAGCAGGGATGTTACGCTTGAGAACAGAGAGATTATACAAGGTACCCATCTGTGTAATCTCTCAGTGAGTATTCTCATCTGAAACTTTTGTCAAATGCTGCTTAGTGCCTGAAGTAGACTAATATTCCATCTTTTTATCCAGAGCTGTTGTATTAAAAAGGACACTCCACATTCACAACCATAGCCAAACCCAACAATATTGTTTCATGCCATTCTGACCAATCATTACTATCAGTAATCACTTTGCCCACTTAACTTTAACTAATGTTTTAGTAATTATGTAACTTTGATTAAATCAGTGTAGAACAATTCCATACCCAATATGATACGAGTGAAAACCTTGGTAATATTTGCTGTTTGATTACACACTACCACATGCTGCCATGACAAGCTTCCCCCCACTAGACTCAAAGCTGCTCATATGGACCTTACTGCCACAGTATTGACAGTCCTTGGTAGTACATATGGATGATATATTCAAAGGCATATTTCAGTTCTAGATCCAGCAGTTTTGCGGCCTTGGACGCATAACGTTGTGTGCAACATTCTTTTTATGCAAACCTGTGAAAAGCTTCTTTCCTCATCATTCAGTGCTAAGTGTAAACCACAGTCGTAATGAGAGGGGCGAAAGTGGGTTGCTGTGAGCACACACACACACACACACACACACACACACACACACTCGCTGGCGCAGTGGTAACGTTCTCGCTTGCCATCTGGTAGACGGGAGTTCGCGCCTTGCTCAGGTTGCGAAAAGTTTCACTGACGAAGTGGGTGGTTACTGTCCCCCTTGAGCAAGGGGACGGGTGTGTGAGTGTGTGAAGGTCACAGCCTTGCCCTTAGCTCGGACTATATGAGCTCTCAGCTCCCTTCCGGGAGGGTAAAATGCTGACGATCACGACCATCAAGTGATCCTGACCGACCCGGTGAATTACACACACACACACACACACACACACACTCATACACACACACACACACACACACACACACACACACACACAGTAACTGACGAACCGCATTAGGATGGTGCGAGAGAAAAGACCGTCTATGGCTGATAATTGTTCCATGTAGTTAATGGCACACATGGAGCAGTTTGCTGGGAAATGGTGCTTGTATCTGTGGCAGTGGTTAGGTAGCGCGTGATTGTTCTGAGCTGCTGATATTTTTCCAGTGGGAGGTTGTTAACTATCATTTGAGTTTTGTCTTGCCGATTGGTTTTATTACTACCTTTGCTGGGTGATTTATGTTCTCTCTGGTTACTGGGGCTAAAATGATAGATAGCTCTGTAATTGCTGGAGCGACCAAAGGGAACGAGAACACTTTACGTCACCTGAAGTTTAGTGTGTAATATTCTCGCCCCATACGGCTCATAAAATTTCCCACACTGTTGCATGGATGGAGTGTAACTGTGGTATGGCCAACTATGGTTCCGCCCTCCTCACACTGGTGCTGAGCTGGTGTGCATCTGTGCTGTGGCCAGTTGTGACTCTGCCCTCCTCACCCAAGTTCTGGTACGTAGGCAGTGCAGATGCGCCAAGGCAAACTGTGGCTTTGCTCACCACACACAACATCTGGGGTGGAGGTCAAATGTGATGTGGCTATCTTTGGCTCTGCCCTCCTCACACCATTGGTGGGGTGGAGTGCCGGTGTGGTGTTGCTTTACATTCTTCACGTCACGGTTTGGGTGGAGCGCTGGTCCGGTCAGGCCAACCCTGGCTCTGTCCTTCTCACACGACAGTTCAGGTGAATCTGCAATTTTAATTTGATCAAATGAAGCTTTAACCTCCTCACACCTCTACTGGGGGAGGAGTGCAGGTTTTGTGTAGTCGACTGTGGCTCTGCTGTGCTTACACCACTGCCAGTGTGGAGCGCAGGCGTGGTGTGTCCAACTTTGGTTCTGCCCTCCTCACCCCGTGGCTTGAGTGAAGTGCAGGTGTTGTATGGCTAAATGTGGCTCTACCTTTTTCATGTGCTGGGGTATGTGCCGGTGCTGCTTGGCCAGCCATGGTTCTACCCTCCTTACACCGTGTCCACGGGAGAGTACAGGTATCGTGTGGCCAACTACTTCTCTGCCCTCTTCACAACCCTGTGGGGATGGAGTAAAGTTTAGTTTAGCCAAAAGTGGCTCAGTCCTCATACCGCTGTTAGGTTGTAGTGCATGTGTGGTGTGATCCACTGTGGATCTACTCTCCTAACACCACTGTCTCCCTGGACAGCAGGTGAAATGTGGGCAACAGCGTCTCTGCCTTCCTGACATCACTGCTCCCGTGGCATGCACGTGTGGTGTGGACAGCTATAACTTTGCCCTCCTCAAACAGTTGCTTGGGTGGAGTGAAGGTGTGGTATGGCAATCTATGGTTGTGCCCTCCTCACACAGGTGCTGAGGAGGAGTGCAGGCTTGGCATTCAGCAGTGTCACTGACTTTGTCAAGTTGCTGCTGAGCTGGTGTACATCTGTGCTATGGCCAATTGTGGCTCTGCTCTCCTCACTCCACTTCCGGTGTGCAGTGCTGATGTGCTGTGGCAAACTGTGGCTTTGCCCTCATCACACAGCTTCTGAGGAGGTCAGGTTTGATGTGGCCAATTCTGGCTCTGCCCTTCTCACATCACTGTTGCACCACTGCTGAGGTGGAATGACAATGAGGTGTGGCCAACTGTGGTTTTACCCTCTTCACATCGCTATTTGGGTGGAGTGCTAGTCTGGTAGGGCCAACTCTGGCTCTGCCCTCTTTACACCACAGATGGGGTGAAGTGATGTTTTAATGTGGCCAACTGAGGCTCTTACCTCATCACTAATGGGGAGGAGTGAGAAGTGCAGGTCTTGTGTAGTCATCTGTGGCTTTGCTCTCCTTTAACAGCTGCTAGGGTGGGATACAGGCCTGGTTTGTCCAACTGTCGTTCTGTTCTCCTCGCCCTGCAACTTGAGTGAAGTGTAGGAGTGGTGTGGCCAAATGTTGCTATGCATTTTTCATATCACAAAAGGGAAGGGGGGAGTACAGGTGCAATCTGGTCAACTGCATCCAGGGTAGAGCACAGGTATGGTGTGGCCAACTTTCTCAGCCCTCCTTTACAACCCTGTGGGGGATGGTGTGCAGGTTTAGTGTGGCCAAATGTGGCTGTGCCCTCCTCATACCACTGCTAGATTGTAGTGCATGTGTGGTGTGGCTCTCTGTGCTTGTCTTCCTCACACTACTGCTGGATGGAGCGCACGTGTTACATGGCCAACCGTGGCTCTGCCTTCCTCAAACTGCTGCTCCCGTGGAGTGCAGGTGTGGTGTGGACAATTATGGCTCCTTCCCTCCTCACACCAATGGTGGGGTGGAGTCCCAGTGTGGTGTGGACGAGCGTTGCTTTGTCTTCTTCACACACACTGCTGTGTACAGGCTGTTCCGTCCAACTATGACTCGGTCATCCTGACACCATTGATGGGGTGGGGTGCAGATCTGATTTGGCAATTTATTGCTCCACCCTCCTTCTCTCCTTATTTTGACGGAGTGTAGGTGTGTTTCGGTCAACTCTGGTTCTACCCTCCTCACACTGCTCTTGGGGTGGAGAGCAGGTGTGGTGTGGCCAACCATGGCTCTAACCTCTTTTCACCGCATCTGGGGTAGGTTGCTTTTATGGTGCAGCCAACAGTGGCTCTGTTCTCATCACATCGCTACTTGGGTAGAGAGTAAGTGTGGTGTTGTCAACTGTGGTTCTGCCCTCCTTACACTGTTGGGGTGCAGTACAGATGTGGTTAGTCACCTTTGGTTCTGCCCTTCTCACATGACTGCTGGACTTGAGGGAAGAGGCCGGGTGAAATACATGAAAATTATCGAAAATCAGAGAAAAATCTCTGTACATTCAGGCTGGCTTTCTCAGCGATTGGGTCAGGTATTATGACGATTCGTCGACTTTTTGTGGAGTATGAACATTTTTGTATGGGCACCTACCCAAGTCAAGAACACGGGTGGAGCGCACCATGTATGATATTAGTGCTTTTTCTCCCCAAATCCATGTTTTTTTACGATTTTTAAAAATTATGATTATGATGTAGAGGGGTAAAGGAAAACGGTTTGCATGTCAAGTGACAATACTGGACCACAACTGTTGGTAAGAGTCATCTTTACCTCAGCATTTACTCTTGCACCTTGGTGCCCTGTGATACCCTGAGGGAATATCTGTTTCCTTATTGCCTTCAGGGCACATGTATATCTTCAGGTGACCAGGTACCAAAGTTTGTTTAGGTATATATGTTTGTTTTAAATAACAGAATAGAGAAAGGAAAAACAAATGATTAAAAACCGTAATCCACACAAAATATTACTGTTGTCCTCCAATCATAAAAAATCTGTAACAGTTGAACTTGAACAGCTGTAGGTTGAAGTTTGGGGGGAAACAACTCTGGGGAAGCAAGTTCCAAAGAGATGCTGTTCGGGGAATAAAAGATTTTTGATAGGCGGAAGCTCTGCAATTTGGCAGTGTGACATTCCAGTCATGAGAGCTGCCAGATGCCTGTGTAGCGCAGGAGAAGGCATGGAGAGGTGGCACAATGGATGCAATTTCATCTGAGCATTAGTCATAAAATATCTGTAAAATAATGCAAGGGAGGCAACATTCCTTACTTGATTGGGAGGTACTGTAGTTTATTTGTAATAGCAGGGTTATTAATAACTCTATAAACTTTGTTCTGAATTTTGTCAAGTTGTTTTAGTGCAACCTCTCCCATCCATTCCACAAGGGTAAGCAATATTCGAGCTGACAGCGCACATGACTCTAGTAAATTATAGCTAACTGCTCATCAGTGAAGAAGCTAAGACCTCTGTACAATAATCCAAGCTTCTATGAGGCGGTTTTAGCAAGTAATCTGACATGAGAGGTCCAGCTGAGGGCACTGTTAAGTGACACACCAAGATTTTCAACACTCTGGAGATAGGAATATTAGTAACATTGGAGGTAATATAGGAATCTGGCAATATTTGTCTATTGGTAAATTGTATATATTTGGTTTTACTAGCATTAAATGAGACAAGGTTATTTTGTCCCCATTCAGTGATTCTTGATAAGTCTTGATTTATAGAGATGGCTGTACTGAGGTGTGAGTGTTAAACTTTGTGAATGGGTGTTTAAGTGTGAATGAACAGTGAAGTGTTGAGTCATCTGCATATGAATGGATGGGATTATGGGTGACAGATAATAGATCATTAATATGAATTAGGAACAGAGTTGAAGCCAGAATTGATCCTTGTGGCACACCAGTGATCATTAGATGGAAACTGGATTATTCATTATCTACTTTTATCTTTCCGTCGCTGAGATATGAGGAAATCAGAGGAACAAAAGACGTTAGTCCATAGCAATGAAGTTTGGATAGCAGGGAATGATGCCACACTCTGTTAAATGCTTTAGAAATAGCAAGGGCTATTGCATGAAAGTCTCATGTTGGTTAATTGACTGATGGATAGTGTAAGTCGGGAGATTGAGTATAGGAATTGTGGATCTTTCGTGGCGAAAACCACTGTCTATCACTAATTAAGTTTTTGGATTCAAAATGTTTAACACTGTGCTTATTCATTACAAATTCAAATACTTTACCAAAAGAAGACGTGATAGCTATTGGTCTGTAATTAGAGGGGCCAGTGGAACTTCCTTTCTTGAGAATTGGGTGGATATTGGCTTCATTCCAAGAATTAGGGAATGAAGAATTACTGTATGTATGCATAGTCTGAATAATTTAACTAGAACAGATGCAAGTTCTGTGGAGCCCTTTTTCAAAACAATTGGTATATACATATCACAAAAAAGGCCATAACACTTGCACTACAGTTCATGTAAATTTTGATGGGCGTTTTGAAACCCTGAGGGTATTTATACTTTCAAGGGAATATCTGTTGCTTTACTGCCTTCAGGGTACCATATATGTACAGTATATCGTTAGAGGACCAGGTACCAGAGTCTGTTTAGGTACAAATGTATATACATACCACAAAAAAAGTCATAGCAGCAGATCATGAAACTTTAGGCGAACGTTTTGAAAAACTGTCATTTTTCACATTCATCAGCTATCTACTTACTTATCATTAAACCTAGGATAATGACTTTCTGTCAGCTTGTTAAACATTAGTCTGTCTACATGAAAATGACTTTTTTTTATCGTATGTTTTGGGGGTATGGGAAACGTTTAAACTGCTGAAAGAATACATTTCTTAAACATTGTTTAGTTTTTTCCGTAAACACTGAAACATTCATTAAAAATCTGAGATAATTTTTGTGATACCCTGTGTTGTGTCTATAATTTCAGTCAAATTGATGGAAAATTGTAGGACTAGATACTTTGAAAAATCGCGAAAATCGACAAAAATCGCCAATTTGCAGTTCTTCCCCCCAAATAAATTTATTCCAGAAAATTGGAAACGTTTCCAAAATACATCTCTTGAATGGTAATATTTATGAAAAATTTTTCATTCCACTCCAACCATTTTTAGTATTTCACCCAGCCTCTCCCCTTAAGTGCAGGAGTGGTGTGGCCTTCTGTTGCTTTGCCACCTTCACATCGCCACTGTGATGGAGTGCAGGTGTGGTATGGCCAATTGTGGCTCCTCCCTACTCACGTCATTCCTGGAGTGGAGCGCGGTTATGGAGTACCAACAGTGACCTTGCCCTTGTCATGCCATTGCCGTAGTACAGTGCAAATCTGGTTTGGCCAATTGTGGTTCTGCGTCCTCCCACTGCCGCTTGTGTGGGGTACACCCGTGTTGTGGCCAATCGTGGCTCTACCCTCCTCAGCCCGCTGCTAGAGTACAATGCTGATGTGGTGTTGTCAACTGTGCTTTTGCCCTCCTCACACCTTTACTGGGATGGAGTACAGATGTGAGGTGGCCAAGAGTCAGTCAACCCTCCCCACACCATTGCTTTGGTGGAGTGTCTGCATTGTGTGGACGGCTGTGGGTTTCTTCTCTTTACATCACTATTAGGGTGGATTGTAGGTGTGATTTGGCCAGGCGTTATGCTACCCTCCTGTCGCCATTGCTGGGTCGTAGACCAGGTGTGATGAGGCAAGCTATGACTCTGCCCTTCTCACACCACTGCTTAGGTGGGGTGCGGTGGTGCCTGGTTGGTAGGTCTACAGCTCACCACACCACACCTGCACTCAATTCCAACGGCTGTGTAAGCAGGGCAAAGCCACAGAAGTCCACACCACACGAGTACTTCAGACCAACCAGCAGTGTGAGGAGGACAGAGACACAGTTGGCCACACCTCATTTACACTCCTCGTCAGCAGTGGAGTAATAACAGGACAGAGCCACGGTTGTTCCACACCACATCTGCTCTTCAGCCCAGCAGAAGTGTTATGTGGAAAACTGTAGCTCTTCACTCCTCACACTACCGCTTGGGTTGAATGCAGGATTGGTTTGGCCAACAATGACTCTGCCCTCCTTACACTACTGCGGACGCAGAGCGCAGCTGTAGTGCGGCCAGTTGTGGCTCTACCCTTCCCACATCGTTGCTGGGGTCGAATGGAGGTGTGGTGTGGCCAACTTTGGCTTCGCCATCCACATACCACTGCTGGAGTGGAGTGCAAGTGTGGTGCGGCCAACTCTCCTCCCCACAGCGCTGCTGAGTTAGTGTGCAGGTATGGTGAGGTTAGCTGCAGCACTGTCGCTGCTGGGGTAGAGTGCAGGAATGTTGTAGCTAATGATGGCTCTGCTCTCCTCACACCACTTTTGAGGTAGAGTGCAGATGTGGTGTAGCCAACTGTGACTAAACCCTCCTCACACGGCTGCTGTGACGAAGCAGTAATGTGTAGAGGCCAACTGTGCCTCTGCCCTCCTCAGTCCACTGCTGTGGTGAAGTGCAGGTGTGGTGTGGTCAATTGTGGCTTTGCCTTCCTCACACACTGCTAGGGTGAAGTGCAGGTGTGGTGTGGCCAACTGTGGCTCTGCTCTTCTCACATGGTTTCTTGGGTGGAGTGTAGATGTTGTGTGGCCAACTGTGGACTGTCTTTTTGGAAGTGCTCGTTGCTGGGTTGGAGTTTAAGTTAATTTGGAGCTGTGAAGTGTGTAGTACTTAACTGTGAGATGAAATAAATTATTAATGAAGTAGGGCAACGTGGGAGATAGGTGTGTTATTGTGAAATAAAGGTGTGGGGAATGTTGAGATATAGTGGATACAGTGGCTTCTGCAGAAAACTCTAAGAACCTTAGTACCAGTGGGACCAAACATTTTACCTTTCTTTTACCCAGTTACCAGAACTCATTGCCCAAGCCCAGTCACTGCTCTGCACCCATTTGTCACTCCTTTTTTCAAAGGTAGCTCGCTCATCACCTACATTTTACTCCACCACAATCACTTGTGTCCTGTATGTTGAAGAAAGAATAACCGAAATTAGAAACAGCCGGAAGACGTAAATTGACCCGATAGGTTGTAGGAGTTTTAGTGCTCTTAAACATTAATTTTTTCAATATGTTTGCTAGTCTAAACAAACCCTAACACATCAATTTACCACACCATCCCCCATAGCAATGTACACTGCTTCTCCACAATAACACTACTAACACAGCACACCACACTAAAATCACAACTACAGTCACAACCACAGTCACCCGACCATCGCCACCCAACCATTCCCGAATGCTGATACAGACCCCAACTGTCAAGACGTAAAATCAGGGACCATTGTGAAGGGATGGTGGCAAAGGAAGCTTGCACCCTCCTCCTCCGCCCCCCGCTACCCTCCCAGCAAATACGTCCTTTTTTACTCCAAGTTATGCCCACCTTATAAAGCAAGATTAGGTACCGTTTGATAATATTACTTGAAACTGGAAAACACTTAAGCATTAAGGCGTATTGTACAACAGCAAGAATATTTATATGATATCTTGGTTCCATAAAGATGACTACTGAAACTCTTAATATCAAAAACTTATTTCCAAAAACATATCCCCTTGATACACTAGGATCTGAAACTGCTATATAAGAAAAAAAAAAACAAAAAAAAAAACAGTGCCACTACCATCATCATCACCAGCATTTTAACTTAATACCACCATCATCTGCATCCTTATTCTCCCCACCACACCTACCCTCAGCCTCAAACTATGGAGACATAAACTATTATTCATCCATCCATCCATCATCCAATCCTACATTGCCCCATGAGGAGCGCAGGAGCCCTGAACTAGGCAGTTGGTCCTGACATTTAAGTTGAGAATGACGAGTCTCACTCATCCCTGAATGGCATTAGATGAGAAATCAACCCCAACCACCCCTTGGGCTTGGATATAAACCTACATCGGTTCAATCCGATTGGAGTGCAATAATTACCCACTAAACCACCAAGCGCCAAAGTTTGGTTATATGGTTACCACCCAGCGTAGTAAATGTTTTCCTGGTGTACAGGAATCCATTTGGCTTGTCACTCAGTGTAGAGTCACCCACAGGCAGAAGGAAGAGGAAAGAATGAAGGAAAGAAAGACAGAAGAGGGAGTGTAAAGTTACCCGTAGGCAGAAGGACAAGGAAAGAATGAAGGAAAGGAAGACAGAAGAGGATGGGTGGAAAGAAGGATGGAGGAGAGGATAGGGTAGACACCCAACAGCAGCACTACATCGAGTGAGTGGACGGTGAGCGCCCCCACCAACCACAAACTATTATTACCAACTATCAATACCAATGGTCCGTTCCCGCTAATTATTACAACTGTTCTGTAAAGTGTGTGAGGCAAGCACCATCTGTTGAGAAATAACGACACAAAATCTGAAGATGTGTAGTTCGTTAAGTAAATAAATAGTAGGTGGGTACAGGAGTCACGACCTTCTATACCCTGCCACACCACTGCCTCACTCTTCCACCACCATACCACACTCTGCCACACCACTGCTTCACCCTTCCACCACCATACCATACCCTGCCACACCACTGCCTCACCATTCCACCACCATACCATACCCTGCCACACCACTGCCTCACCCTTCCACCACCATACCACACCCTGCCACACCACTGCCTCACCCTTCCACCACCATACCACACCCTGCCACACTAGTGCCCTGGTTGGCCAGGGCACTAGTTATCCGATGATGTCTTACATCAGCTTTATGATCCCTCAGCCTCGTTTCTATGCCCCTACTGGTTTCTCCATAGTAGGCTGCTTCCGCAACCACTATAGGGTATCGTGTATACTATGCTATTTTCATTTTTTTCTAAAAGCATTTAGGATTTTCAGTGCAGAGTATCTCCATAGTGAATCAGACGACATCATAAGTGCCATTCTAAAACCTGGATACCCCAGAGGCCTCCTAATTACACTGAAAGAAAAAGCAAAGCAAATAATTGATATGGGAAAGTCAGATAAAAGACAAGATAAGTACCTAATAGTACCAAACTCGGGCATAGTCATGATTCTTCGAAAAGCACAACGCCATACCAACATAAACATAGTGACATCATCAGGTAAGAAAATAAATGACATAATAAGAGGGAAAAAAGAAGGCCCTCAAAATGAAAGTAGCATAGTATACATGATACCCTGTAGTGGTTGCTAAGCAGCCTACTATGGAGAAACCAGTAGGGGCATAGAAACGAGGCTGAGGGATCATAAAGCTGATGTAAGACATCATCGGATAACTAGTGCCCTGGCCAACCACATAGGTGAAAACATCATCTGCCAAAATGGAGTGAAACAGAAATATTTGAGAAAAATCTAACAATGGCACATAGAAAAGCTTTGGAGGAACTCTACATAACAACAATAAAAATAATAGCAACAAAAGAGTAGGTGATGTGGTGTGGTCTCACATAGCAGCGCTGATGATCAGGTCAAAGAGGGAGAGGTAATGGACGAATCAGCGACCTGCAGACAGAGGATTAACGAAGAGTGTGGTCCAGCAGCTGGCCATATGAGTCAGACTGACCCGGGAAAAGTTCTTTCCTCTGAAGAAGCCTCTGTGCGAAACTAGTCAGGAATAAACTTCTGCCACAGACTCCTGTTTCTGTACACCACTCATATACATCTGTCATAATATCTCAACAAAATTTAAAAAAGGTTAACTTTGTCCTTTGACCTACAGTATTGTATTCAAATAGAAACCCATTTTTTTTTTTTTTTTTTTTTTTTTTTTTTTTTTTTGAGGGGGCTGACATTAAACCCTTCCATAAAGTTTCATCCAAATCGAATAGAACCTTTTTGAGTTATAGAACGGAAAATATGGCCTTGTCGCTTGACCTTTACCTTTGACCAACTGGCCTCAAAACTGAAACACTACACACTTTGCTGACCTTCAACCGGTGTACTAAGTTTGGTCTAAATGGGTTTAAAAATGTAAAACCTGACATATTTCCGACCTATAATCTATGTTCTCTCAATGGGAATGTCTATCAAGGATCAGATCCAGCAGAGAATGAATCCCTAATGAGAGAGAGAGAGAGAGAGAGAGAGAGAGAGAGAGAGAGAGACAGACAGACAGACAGACAGACAAAAGGATTAGTTGTGCCATTATAGAGCTAAGCTTTTGTAATAAAGAAGAATCGGTGTAGTAACAAATTGTGTCTTTACGTCTTAGAGTTACGTTTTAGCTACCTTAGGATTTGTTTGGTTACCTAATAAACATTTAAAACCTTTATATTTGGTACTTTTGTGGGATTTTGTTTCTTATGACTGAAGGGCGAGTCGGAGCCATCTCTACTTAGTATTGGTAATGGGGCATCACGTTACACACAAGTTTTCACGACGTACAGTAGTTGCCGAGGAGCCAGTTCAGCTGTGATCACAGTTTTATATTTGCTCTGTGGTTTATGTCAAGCATTATTCTGCTTTTATCATTCACGCCTCAACCGCTGCACCCACAACACATTAATAAACATTTCTTAACAGGTAAGGCAGGTTATTACCATAGAATACAGTAGAGGCTTTTACAATAAGCCTTCTACTGCACTCAGTCTTATATGCATGTTCAGTTCCTGTACAACACACACACACACACACACACACACACACACACACACACACACACACACACACATCCTCTTCTCCCTCACTTTGCCTGAACGTTTTCTACTTCAGTAACGTACTGGCGCGACGAGCACAAAACAAAGTGGTTATCAAGACAGCTCTGGTGGCAGGCTGTCAGAATATTTCAGGACACACTCTTTCTCTCTCTCTCTATGTTTGAGCCTGGAGAGTAATGCAATCCCTTTGATGTGGCACTCAAGTGTTAGATCTTTTATGATAGTTTAGATTCCCTGGCTGGTGCCGGGGTTTTGGCCTGCATCAGTCCTATGGTGGTACCATTCTTAACTGGCGGTTTGGGTGGGGCACGAACCTCTGTACAGTGTTGCCACGTTTTCCATACCCGCATGCCTCTCTCTCTCTCTCTCTCTCTCTCTCTCTCTCTCTCTCCTGGGGGGAGATGTGCGTCACCCTAGGGAATTTTGTTTCTTTTATGTCTTATAAACTTGTGCTTTCATTTCTTTATTTTGTTTTTTATTATATTATTGTTTTACATATGGCGCCAGATGACCTCGATGTTGCGGCGCCTTGATTTGTTTTCATTGAATCATTCTCGCCCTCCTTCCTTCCCTCCCTTCATCTTTCCCTCAGCTTGACAATGCACTCAACACTGCCCCTGGCCTGCCTTCTCTCTCTCTCTCTCTCTCTCTCTCTCTCTCTCTCTCTCTCCTGGGGGGAGATGTGCGTCACCCTTGGGAATTTTGTTTCTTTTATGAGTGACATAAACTTGTGCTTTCTTTATTTTGTTTTTATTATATCTAATTATATTTAAAAATATTATTGTTTTACATATGGCACCAGATGACCTCACTATCGTGGCGCCATGATTTGTTTTCATTCAATCACTCTCTCCCTCCTTCGTTCCCTCCCTTCCTCCATCTCCCACTCAGCTGCACTCAACACTGCCTCTGGTCTGCCTTCCCCCCCCCCTCTCTCTCTCTCTCTCTCTCTCTCTCTCTCTCTCGTCTGTGGTATTCTAGGATACATTTTGGTTATTTTCTTTTACATTATAATGTACATATTGTAAATTTGACTTTATTTTCACACCACCCAGGAGGTAAAAGTCTTGGCGCATTTTTTTTTAAGAGGTGTCCCCAAACAGGCCTAGGATAGAGGAAGCTCTGGCCAGGTGGGACTGGGTGTGTGTGAGTGTTGCCGCTCACGAGGGTTTAATGTATTATTTTTTTTTTTTACTAAGAAATTGACATTTTTACTTATATTCCTGCACATTATCTTATAATCATAACTGTGACATTATTACCAACCCCAGAAATACGGTAACAGCCAATAAAAGTGACTACTTTTTTTTTAAAGCACACTGTAAAATATTTATGCCACGTTTCTGTATTGCCGTATAAATATTTTACGCATAATAAGTTTACTGTTCTTTCATATATTATAATACACACGTTACCAGTATATTCTTATGTGTTTATCTTATTGTGATGCCTTTTACATATATCAGAGCCGTTCACATAGCGAGTATGGAACACGTGGCAACACTGTACAGAGGTTCGTGACCCACCCAAACCGCCACTTAAGAATGATACCACCATAGTCTCTGCCTTCACCATACTGTGCTGGCAGGCTTACATATGGGCCATGACAATGATCAGTACCCACCCATGATGCTGGAAAGGGATGGAAGACAGGACAACTCGTGGGGAATTTTGGGGGAGAAATTTGGTAATGATGAAAGAGAAGCCGAATGTATAGTGCCTCGTAAAAATTGATGGGTCCGTCTGATTGCCCTTAACTGGCTTTAGAATTAACTGGAAAAAGGAATTATATCGAGGTTGGGTCTTCCAGAGAGAAAATAGATTTGCCACAAGAGAGAAGACCAATGAAACGGAGAGGGAAGGCAACAGACTGGATGGTGGGTAAGTATTTTATCTAACACTTTGCCTGTTATGTCCGAATTTTATTTTTTCTGCGTGGCAACGGACTATTTTCTTCAGCTGGGAGCCACCAGTCGCAGGACGAAAAATAAAAATCTCTCTAAACTTTTGTCAGAGAATGAAAGCTTTATCATTTTCTTCCAGCTAACATTACAAGAACTAATTCAGTTCAAAGAAATTTATCACAACGAATATACGTGGTTCCAGTGAGAGTGTAAACTGCCAAAGCTAAAGCCAAATTAGTTCCAACCTGGGACAAAGGTCCAGCTCGCTCTATGTAAATGAGAGGCAGTTCAGTACAAGACAGAGGGGCAGGAGGGATATGAAAGGGGAGTGTACTAGAGACACGATTTGAAAAGGAACAGATAGAAGAGGATAAGGAAAGAAGAGATAAAGGCCAAAGAATGAGAGAGTGAAAACAGGAAAGAAGTGAGTGGCTGTGCGTAGAAACAAATACAAGAGAGAAAACTAAATGAACTGTGTTTTAGAGTATGTAAACGAAAATAATGCTGAATAATAACCAGACGATCCTGTGAGTTGTAGGCTATTAGAGGTTAATTCAACGAGAGAGAGAGAGAGAGAGAGAGAGAGAGAGAGAGAGAGAGAGAGAGAGAGAGAGAGAGAGAGAGGAAAAGTGGAGACGAAAGGTAGAGAAAAAGATTGAAAGATTGACAGTGCTGCCTATGCAACGAAAAAACAATTTTTTTTTCTTTTAGCATGGGGTCAGTGTCCAGTCTCAGAATTAAAGAAAAATATATTGAGTTTCAACAGTTTTTTTTAATACATTGCGTAAGAAATCTAGTATTGTAACTACAGTGAATGAAGCTGCAACATTCTTTCCATTCTTTAACTTCCTGGAAAACGCCTCCACACATCGTCGTCAAAGTCACATGAGATTTCCCCCTCTCTTTGAAGTCAACAAAGCCCCCTTGCCGTCAGTCTCTCTGTGGAATAAAAAGCCCCCCCCCCCTCCACCTGGAGTGTGCAGTGTGTGGGTGTGTGGGCAGCAGGTGAAGGAAAGGTGAGGTGGCGTGAAGGACTTAGTGGTCTAGCTGACACTACAACACCATGAAAAGTTATCATTTACATACTACGATGATTGACGTCTTTATATTCCACTCTTAGTACCACTAGATACTTTCTTCATATTATCAAGGACTTTCAGAAGCAAATGAGGTGCTGAATGTTGCTTCCTCTTATCGTAAGATTGATATACTAGTCTGAAGGCAACAATTATATATATATATATATATATATATATATATATATATATATATATATATATATATATATATGTATAGATAGATAGATAGATATAAAACGTTAACAAACTGAAATTCATGAAAAACTACACATACCATGTAAGAAGCTCCGCAAAATATTACCAACTTGATGCCTTAGTGACTTAACTAGTAAATACTAATGCCTGTGTCCCATATTCAAGTTCATCTTCGAGAATGGCCCCGATCACCACGATCTTACCCTCGACGATTTTGAAATGCCACGATCATACCTCAAACGGTAGGCCTAAACTGCCATTTCACGACACAGTCACGGTAGTGCTAAAGCCCTTGTCACACATACGCGACTCAAGGGCCGACCGCGGCGAGACTCAAGGTCTTGTCCTAGTTGGCTCCCATGCCTCCCGACTGGCCCCGAATCTGACTGCATCAGGACTGCTGCACGACCTGTCGTGACGTCCTCAAGAACGCGACATGATCACGAGGCGACCGCCAGGCAACGGAGCTACGAGTCTTCAAAATTGAAATTTAATGAATTTTTGTCAGCCACGACCGTGATACTACCGCCTACGAACACAAGACGACTGCGTGACGCATTTGGGGAATGCACCCCAACCCCCCCAGAACACCCCCACGTCCCCCCACGACCGACCCATGGGGCAGGGTATCACGTCTAGACAACCAGTGACACCCAGCGTGGGGCGGGGCATCACACCTGAACCACCAATGACACCCAGTGTGGGGCGGGGCATCACACCTGAGCCACCAATGACACTCAGTGTTGGGCGGGGCATCACACCTAGACCACCAATGACACCCAGCACATCACCATGGACCTCTCCTGTGTCTAGTCAGTTGATGAGGGACACCCATTCATAACGGATTTTTTGTCAGCGATAGCATCACAACATGCAGCGGCCGTATCACGACGCATCCAATTGAGCTAAGACTGCTTCACAACCGACATACGACACTCCCGACTACGATGCAACTGTGACCCGACTTTTGGCAAAGTCGTGAGGCGGCCACGATTTTTTAACGCAAGCGTTAAAAATTCGTGAGGCTCAAGGAGTCGTCCAAGAAGCTCACGACCGCCCTCCAGAGTCCGGGCTATGTCGGAGAATCAAGGGACGACCAATGACAAAATCCGTTACGACCTTGAGTTGCGCCGCAGTCGGGCCTTGAGTCGCGTATATGTGACAGGGGCTTAAGACACACAAAAGACATTGCTACGGCATCCCACAACACCCTGTGGAAGCGTCACATAATCCTGATGACACACTATGATCATCCTCCAGTTAAAAAATAATGGTCACTTTGACTCCAAGTCACGCTAAGACATCGCCACGTAGCGTGTCGTAAGTTGTTGTAGCGTGTCTTAGGTATAACTTTGCCTGTCGTAGGTATAACTTCGTGGTTTGTATCGAGTCTTCGGGATCCGATCTCCAAGTTATTGCTACGACACGCCAAGTCACACCTAACGACAAGCTACGACAACCTACAACAAACTAAGACATGCTAAGACACGCTAGGTCACAGCTAAGACAAATGACGTTACCATCACGACATGTCACGCTCTCCTCCTTGTCGGCGCCCACGCCGACAATTTTTTAACATTCCAAGAACCGCGAAGAATGGTCAAGTTCTCCAAGTCAGTGCTACGTCATCACTAAGTCACGCCACATTAATCATGATGATGTGCGGCGACACAAGAATACATGAAGATCGTGGCATATCGTGGGAAAGTTTCTGGCAGTAGGACATAGGCTTAGCTGGGATGGTATGAGTCTTAGCGAGATCCACAAAAGAGAAGAAAATTTATTTCATCTCCAAGACAGCAACCACCTACTTTACAACAGAGGAAGGCAGAATGAAAGAGTTAGTGGTGTAGGATTTCTAATTAACAGAAATTTTGCAGAGAACACTGTTCAATTCAGCAGTGTATCTGACAGAGTGGCATGGGATGTAATTAGAATATGGAAAAGGTAATACGAGTTCTGTTCAAAATGTATACGACCTTAAGCTCTAAAAACATTAACAGCTAACCTGTTGAGCTAGGACACTACTCCCCCTCAAAGTAAGCCCCTTCTGACTTGACACACATAGCCCGGCGCTCTTTCCCCTGCCTGGAACATTTTCAAAATCGGTTTTCGGTATCTCCTGCAGGTGCTTCGTCTCATTCGTCATGATCTCTTCTGTCGGATGACCGTTGCTCAAGGCATGATGGAGACTGCAAATCTCAATCCAGACTTCCTTAAAGCGGTATCAATAAGTACCTGGTATAAAGGGTGTATGGTACCTTACTGCACATATAAGTTCCTGGAATCATGTACAGACCTTATCACACTACACTATATCTTGTTGGTGGAACCATGTACAGACCTTATCACACTACATTGTACCTTTTTTCTCCAGTTCCACACGGAGACGCCTCTTATCTTTTTCTGACGGATCCCGCCCAGTTCTCCGGACCCCCGCTACCGCTGACCAACAGATCACACCCCGTTAATGGTGCGAATTGTGTCAGTCCACAGCAACAAAAGCATCATGGCTTTCACAGAGCTGATGAAAACAAGCTCATTCAAGTATAATTTTTACCTATAAAAAGATCCTGTACTCCGCCTACTCCTTTAATAATTCCATGGCAGTCTTATCTTTGATCGTTGAAAAGTGACTCCAAAGACAAGAGATTGAATATACATTTTCTGTCAATTAGCCTTCTGTTTCCACTGACGAACCAAGTTTTCACCACAGAAGAAGACACATTTTTCGAGGAAAACAGTGCAAACTATCGATATCGTTGTTTCCAATATTATATCACAATGCAGGTAACATAGCCTATATACTGTATACGTGTTTAAGTTTTCATATTTATTATTAACAGCAGATAACCCACTAAATAAACACCTCAGTTATCAATACTGGATGTAAATATCTACCAGGCGTGAATGGCGTGCACAGAATATTATGGGGTAGGGACCTTAGCTGCAAATGATAAGACATGACACCCCTTGCTGATTACTATTCGATCTACCTTTCGACAATGGCACGAAGACATTCATGTGTTTAAATACAAGTCTCCTGAAACACAAACACGCTATTTTTATCTAATGAAGAAAACACTGAGAGAGAGAGAGAGAGAGAGAGAGAGAGAGAGAGAGAGAGAGAGAGAGAGAGAGAGAGAGAGAGAGAGAATGTTCTGTAAAAGATATGCCAAGTGGGAGGGAGCGGGAAAAGTGAGTTTTAAAACTTGATGGAGGAAGGGAGAACCAATTTATGGAGAGAAATTGTCTTTCAAGAAGAAACGCAGCCAGAGCGAAGGAAAAAAAGTGGGCGAGGGAAGAACATATATTGCAACCGTAGGTGTACAACTTATAAAACTTGAAGCATGCAAAGGAGGCACAGGGGAAGTGGAAAGAGTGGCGGTGGTGTTAGCGGTGGTTGAGGTGGTTAGCGGGAGGGTGGTGGGTGGCTCCGGTTGATGGAGGTAGATGGTGAAGGAGGAGGCAAAAGCCAGTTTGATATTCATAGCGCAGGGGCGTTACCGCAGTTTACGTCATCGATTTTGCTATAGTGAAGAATGGCTTGTAGGAGGCGTCTGACGGCGCAGACCGGTGGGGCAGGAACGGTGAGAAGGGGCGTGCGAGGTGAGGACAAGTTATGGAAGGAGTGTGAGAGGCGAGAACATATTATGGAGGGGGAGTGAGAGACGAGAACATTTTATGGAAGGGGCATGAGAGGAGAAAACATTATGGAAGGGGCGTGAGAGCCTAGAAAAAAATTATGGAAGGGGCGTAAGAGGCGAGAACATGTTGTGGATCGGAAGTGAGAGGCGAGGACAAGTATGAAAGGGGTAGAGGAAGAGTTACGGGGCGGTAAAGGAAGAGAAAGAAATTTTTCAATAATGCAGTGGTAAATCCTTCAGCATAACTATGTGGGGTGAAGGGGGGCGAAACATAACATTATGAGGATGGAGAAGAAATGGGTCATGCATGACAGGGCAGGTGATAGTAGGAAGAATGAGGCAAGATTGGGTAGGATAGGACAGGGAAAGACACAGGAGGATAGAGAAGAGCAAAGCAGCAAAAAAGAACAAGACAGACTAAAACAATGCATATAAGAGCTGAATAAAGTATGGTGTATTTGGTAAACAAAAATAAGGCAGGACAATATATGAGGTTTTGGATGAGCAGGATTAAACGAGGCAAAGCAGGGTATACGGTAAGACAGGTTAAAACGGAAAATATTCGAATCTTTCGACTGCATTGCGTTTCTGGAAGCTGAATCAAATCCTCCATCGTATGTAGGGATAAACGCAAACTTCTCTATCTCAGTCAAAACATTCATGGTGATAGTTCTTATATTTTGGTGCCTTCAGTTTCTCTTGAGAATTGTAAGACTGTCTCTCATTACCAGAAATAAGATTCAAAAATAGATTATCGCAGCCAAAGGGTTAAGATACGTAATAAGAGCAGGATAGGCTGCCTTGGAGTGGAAGGACAATGCAGTGGTGGACAAGACTATAGGGTAGGTGAGAAAAGTACAAGGGCAGGGCAGGTACATACACTCCTCAAGTTAGTGTACATCAAGTGAGATAAGACAGCCTCTGATAACTCACACACCTCTGAAAATGACCACCAGAGGAGAGTGACTGATTATGATTCATTAATAGTACTATTCCGCCAGATAACAGCTACAACTTACCGTATTCTATTTTCGTATTGTCCATAAATACAATTATCTCAAAACACACAAAACTGCAGGAGAAAAGAACGATGAATAAAAGAGAGAGGGGGAAAAAAGATTAAAAGGAAAATATCGATAAAAGAAGATGAAGGAGGAGAGGCCCGGCTCAGCGCCAAGCTGTTGCGTGTCGGCTGCGAGATTGAGACGAAAAAGAAACTTGGTCAACCGCCAAAATGATAGAAGATCGAGGTGAACATCATAAAACAAGTAGGCTACCATCTTTGCTAATTCTACTTTTTTCAGTGTTGGTGGAATCCATTGGATAAAATTTAGCAAAGGGGAAGAAACAATGTAGTAAAGATAACTTGTCTTTGTTGTCAGAATTAAGTTTTCTTCTAAAGGGGGGGGGGGGATGTTAAGAGGAGCATCAACAAATGAGTCTTACCGTATATATTTTTGCCTTACTAAGTAACGACCCACTTCCCACTTAGCGCAACGCCAACTTGTCCTCATATACTGTACTTTTTCGCCTTGTTCCTGCGGCATGCTTTGGTCAACATCTGTCTCCGTCCCACTGTTGCACACTCTCGAACCTACTCTGTCGCAGTACCATCTTGTTTTTATCAGTATAATCCACAAAGGGGAGAGAGTGAATAATGTCCCTGTTCATACAATTCACAAAACGTTACGGCACTAATATGTTGTAGGTGATCAGTCAAGTCTGTTTGGCCAAGCAGATCCATCAATCTCAAGTAAGCAGTCGCCCCTGCAGGGCCATACCAAAGAGTAAGCTTATGTTCCCTTGAGGTTGACAGCGCTTCGTCATGCTGAGGCGCGGGGAAAAGTGTGGAGGTTTGGTTCTTGGGTGGATGGGGCATTTGCGTCTCTCTACTCAGTTAACAGAGGCTCCATTTCACTTCGTGATCTGGTTATGGTTGTCACACAACGTCGTAAACTGTTTCCTGGGTACTGGAATCTGTTAGACGTGTCATTCAGTGTAGCAATGGGAAGGGTTAAGGAAAAGCAAGAATGAATTAACTCAGTTTTGAGGACACTCACAGGTCAAGGGCACTGGACATGGTCAAATTTCGAACTGTGTTTGTGTGTATGTCAACAGTATAACTTAAACAGCACATGTTGTGATGCTTCCTTACGGATTCTCCCATCCCGATATTTTGCAATGGGTACACCAATGAGTGTAAGTCATCGCGACCACAAAGACTGAGAAACATGTAGAGAGAATGAAGAAAGCCCCCCATATCCATAAGACTCTACAATATTTCGGGGGCTTTGAAAAGTAAGTAAAAAGTGAAACGGAAAAAAATCAGGCATAATATCCATAAAGTGGAAAAAAAAAAAAAAAAAAAGAGGTCCAACATTACAATGAAAGCCTAACCTTGGAATCCTACAGATCTAACTTGGGTTTATTTGGAGCCTAAACTAAGCGCAGTTGTCGCAGTGTTATATAATAAAACGAAAATGAACATCAATAAAAATGAAACTAATGAGGTACTGCAACAATTCTATTCACATTTCTCTTGATGTAAATGCATGCTGTCACTTTTTATACATCAATAGATAGACCGTAATAATAAACCAGTCATTAGTTGATGGGAAATGAGATTTGGATGATGATGATGATGGTGTTGAAGATGATGATGGTGGTTTGTCTTCAAAGTAAAAACGGGTGCAGAGGTGAGTTCAAATGTTTTCATAGATCATTTTGCAGATCTGTTCGTCTGTATCTGTCCATATATCAGACCATTCACCTATCTGTCTATGTATCTTTCTATGTATTTATTCCTCTAAGTATTTTCGGCTGTACAGTAATATTTGTAGATCCGAGACGGGACGCTGAGCCGGGAAATAATGCTGTGACACAGTTGAAACACAAGTCTTTCCAAAAGTGTGAGATATATGAATAAAATTAAAGATGTGTGTGTGTGTGTGTGTGTGTGTGTGTGTGTGTGTGTGTGTGTGTGTGTGTGTGTTATAAGAGAATCTGGATGGGAAAGCGATTGAAACGGAATGGCAGTAAGTCCTTTCCAGTTTCAATAATACTTTGCACCTTTTGTCATACACATTTCCTGAAGTTGTCTCACACACCTTCCTTGCACATTTATCGTACTTGTCGGCCTTCTTTCATAGCTTTCTCACACATTTGCATTTCCACCGTCTTCAACCATCTGCCTCCCACTTGCCTCACTCAACTCAGTCACCTGCCTCGTTGCCTGCTCTGCTTCCTTCCAGCATTAATATATGAGTCCCCCCAGCGGCTGGTTGGTCTGGCTGAATTAGTGTTTGTGAAGTGCATTAATTATATCTGGGCAATTGGCCGGGATGACTGTGGTGCTGGAGAGGTAAGGATGTGAATGGAGTGGTGCTGTGTGGTGTAGTACTGTGTGGCGTGGTGTGGTGATGGAGCATTTGACTGAGGCCTGACTTCATTGGTGCCGAGTGTAGTGCAGAGCCTGTATTTATGTACAGCGGGATGTGGGTCAGGTTCATTTCTGCAGTTCATGAAGATTGTTATGGTATGACAATGTGTGTCGGGGGGATAAATGAACGATGGTGGTAAATGGGGATATTTGCGATTTGAAATGGTATGTTGTCACGGTGTGATGAATTAATTATGTTAGTGTAAATATTACATGGTATATATTGTGGGTATGGCGTGGAGTGTGAATGTACTAGATCAGTGTGGGATTATGTACGTGTATGAGTGTGTGAGTGTGGTGTGGCGTAAGTTGAGGATATTATATGGAGTGTGAGCGTATGAATGTGGTGTGGTGCAAGTGCATATTTAAGAGCGTAGTGGTGTAACGTGGGTGTGTGCAGTGAAGTGGTACGGTACACAGGTAGTGCTATGGACATGGTGGCAGAGTGACCAGTGACTGTTTGTGGTACTTTGGATGTGGTGACAGACCAGCAACAAATACTCACATGCCGTGATGTAGGGTGAAAAAAAGTGTGGTCAACTAGAATATGATGACAGTATGTTGGAGAACAAGCGTGGATGTGAAAACAGCTTTTTGAAATTGTCAGTATATGATATTGTATAAAAGTGTAACTCACCTAAAAAAAAAAGGTTCAAACTCTGTTTTGGGTTGTAGAAAGTAAAATGCCCGCCGCCGGACCTCCCACCTCACCACCCCCCACCCCACCAACGGGCCGCCACCGCACCACCACCCCAGGAGGATACAACGGTGGAGTTAGTGACCCCGATCAAGAGGGTCACCAGGACACTACGGTCCTGGGCCCCTGTTCCCCGCAACTGCTCCAACACCAGGTGACCAGGGAAAGGCAACTACCTTGCGGGCGGGACAACCGTCGTCAGAAAAGGGGTGGGACTGAACTAGCTTCAGTCCCAAGTAACACCGTTTCACGGCAATTGTTACACCCTCTCGGGCAGGAGGCCCAAGGCTACGGCCTAATAAAGTGTACCAGGGTAAGGCGACCCAAGGCTCCGGCCTTAGTACACCCCGGAGAGAGAGTTGCCCCAGTGCATCCCTCTCCTGCTGTTTTCTCCTACAGGAGCAACACCGCACTCTGTTTTGGGTTGTAGAAAGTAAAATGCCCGCCGCCGGACCTCCCACCACACCACCCCCCACCCCACCAACGGGCCGCCACCGCACCACCACCCCAGGAGGATACAACGGTGGAGTTAGTGACCCCGATCAAGAGGGTCACCAGGACACTACGGTCCTGGGCCCCTGTTCCCCGCAACTGCTCCAACACCAGGTGACCAGGGAAAGGCAACTACCTTGCGGGCGGGACAACCGTCGTCAGAAAAGGGGTGGGACTGAACTAGCTTCAGTCCCAAGTAACACCGTTTCACGGCAATTGTTACACCCTCTCGGGCAGGAGGCCCAAGGCTACGGCCTAATAAAGTGTACCAGGGTAAGGCGACCCAAGGCTCCGGCCTTAGTACACCCCGGAGAGAGAGTTGCCCCAGTGCATCCCTCTCCTGCTGTTTTCTCCTACAGGAGCAACACCGCACCGACGGTCCCTATACGTGGCGGGGAAGGAGCGGACCCGTACGCCCTTCAGTTGCTTCTGGTCAGAAAGATCAGCTCTCGGCTACGGCCAGAGTACGTACCAGGGTAAAGAGCCCCTGCTATCGTATGTGTAGCTTTTCCCTACTACAGGAGCAACACCGCGCCGACGGTCCCTAAACGTAGCGGGGAAGGAGCGGCCCTGTACGCCCTTCAGTTGCTCCTTGTAAGACAGGTAGGCATCCGGCTCCGGCCGTGGCACGTACCAGGGTAGAGAAGCCCCTGAAGATAGCCTCAGTACGTACTGGAGAGAGTGTGGCCTCTGTGCCCCTTACTCCGGCTTGTCCCCTACTACGGGAGCAACACCACGCCGACGGTCCCTATACGTGGCGGGGAAGGAGCGGCCCTGTACGCCCTTCAGTTGCTCCTTGTACGACGGGTAAGCTCACAGCCACAGCCAACGTACGTACCAGGGTAAGGCGACCCAAGGCTCCGGCCTCAGGACGTACCGGAGAGGACACGGGCTACGTGAGTCCTTCTCCAGCCTCTTCCCCCTGTGGGAGCCCTTCGTCACCACCCGGGAATATAGCCCCGGAGGTGTCGCTAGAGTGGTGGCAAGGCCCAATATCGGACCTACCTCCCACGCCTGGGAGATCCTTGTTCCTGCCCGCGTCCCGACGGAGAAGCTGCCGCAGCCCAGCCCTGTCGGTGCCTCTCTCCCTAGGCGCCCGCAGTCCCAGGACCCCCAGGCCAGACCCACCGGCTCCCGACGAAGGCGATCCAGGCTCCCTCACTCCACGGAGCCAGAGACGACAGGCCCGACTGCTCCAGCTGTTCGGCCCCAGTCCCGAGGGCCACCTCTCAGGTCGAAGCCCACAGAAAGGAGGGCCTCCCTGCACCCCACCGACGAGGCCCCAACTCAAGGGCCACCTCTCAGGTCGAGGCCCCCAGACGGAAGGGCCTCCCTGCACCCCACCAACGAGTGTGACCCGGGCAGTGACTCCCCTGCGGGTAATCCCTTGACCTCTGCAGGCCGGGTCCCCCTAGGGCTCTACCCTCACGCCCTTGTCAAGGAGTGAACTTTACCCAAGAGATACAGGTAAATAGTGATGCCCCTTGTGCCGAGAACAAATCAGGGGAAATAACAGTGAACAGTAACTAAGTGAAGACCAGTGCGAAACCAGCAACAGTTACCATTAGTCCAAAAAGAACTCAGTGCCGGCAGGACAGAGAATGAACCTTAGAGTAAATATACGAGTCCCCTCAATAAAAGAACTTTCTGTGAACGCATAAGACTAGGTGCGCGGGCAGATTAAAAGCCTGTGTGTGAGTGTCGCCGTGACCAGGTGACTGTGTCAAGTGTCGCGATCCACACCCTGTCTTATTTATAGTAGTATTTCCCCTACAGACTTCCAATCTTGTTTATCCCCTTTGTGATCAGTTCAGTGTATATCCTGCCTAAAAGTGACACGTGGACAATAACATATATAATTCAAGACATCCCTGTTTGAGCATTGTATTGTGTACTGAGTGTGACTGTATCTTGTGGTGCTGAAGGTTAACTCTGTGTCCCTGTTCCCCTGTATCTCAAATATCACTCTGTGTTGTATTGTAACGGTTAGAATTAAGGTAATAGATGTGTTGAGGTGTACTGCCTGGTTTTTATGTCCTGTTCCTTTGTGGGTGCTTTACTTCCGGTCCGGAAGAGGACCCCGCTTCAGTCGCTAGTGTTTTTAGGACGAGAAGTCGCCTTAAAAACACCAGCTTAACAGAAAGGACAGGCACAAACACACCTGATTCTTTCATTTTTGGCCAAGAAGTATTAAATTTATCTGAATAAATGCTCCTGTCAAAGCTGAAGTAGAAATTCAACTGCGTCCTGAAAATAATTTTATGGTGTGTGTGTGTGTGTGTGTGTGTGTGTGTGTGTGTGTGTGTGTGTGTGTTTTACAAACGGAGGAAGAAATGGCGAACAACGAGTGAGAAGAAATGAGAGAATGCTGAGGAGAAGGACGGAAGGATAGGATACAAGGTTGAAGCCCTTTGCACGGAGATAACACGTAGTATTTGGTGCAGCTCATCAACTCTGTAATTACCCAACATACTCATCACAAGCTCAATACAACAGTTGTAACTTCGACACCACATGGATTCCTCTTCTATTAGGCTACACTATAGCACTAGCCGTGTGTGTGTGTGTGTGTGTGTGTGTGTGTGTATTCTGGACAGCCAAAACTACACATTCAAATCGCACCAAAATTGGCACAAAAATCGCAAAAAAATCGCTGATGTGAAAAAACTTGGTCCCATCACGATTGAAAAATGTTTACTATATTTAATGAGCGGTCACATTTTGACCAAAAAACACCTCTCCCGGCGCCCGGCATAGGATCCCCGTAGAATTTTTTGCCCATAGCTATAACTATAATATATTATAGCAGCGCGAGAGCCCTCCGTAGGAGCAAGTGCGAGGGGCCCGAAGGGCCCACGAGCACTTGTACGTACTAGAATCGCAATATTCTGGACCAGAAGTAAATCAGTTCCAAACCAGGCACCGACATAATATTCACGAAACATAAATATGCCTCGTCCTCTCGTGTGTCCTCCGGTTCAAGGCAGAGTCAGGGTAAAACTGCATATATTTCTCCTGGTGAAGTCACTTTGAGAAACTAGCAATTATCAATTCACGGCCATCAAACGGACAGCCATTATGACCCTCATGTGTCACGCTGTACCGCTCCAGACACGGCAATTGCTGAGTTCACGATACTGCCGTGCCTCTGTGATGCTCGGAGTTGTTTTATTGTCTTTGGAAATTGAGCAGCTTATTAAGCAAGCTGGAAGTACAATTATTAATTTCTCCATAATTACCTAACAAAGCCAGGTGTGTGAGATACGCTTTTTATTTATTTATTTATTTTAAGTGGATGAGCTTTCTACTGCATATAGACAGTCTTGGACATTTTAACAATGATGATGATGAGGAGGAGGATCATGAGGATAAGGATGAAGAGGAGGATGACGATGGTGATGATATTTTTAGTTATTTTCATTATACATTGAGCTACACAGTTTATAATACTTGAAGGTATAAATTATTTGACTGGTATGAAAAATGGGATATATCTATCAACTAAAGCATCTTCTTGGAGTGTATAGTGAAGTCTGACACCTTTTATTGTAGATATTCAGTGCTAATCAGACTGTAACTTTGACCTTTCCTGGGTCAGTCAGTCCTAACATTACACATGGCCTACAGTAAGCTAAGTCTGTTCTTGTGTCACTTTCACCGTTGCAGTATGTCTAAAGAAGTGAAGTTCAAGGATTAGCATTTTAAAAGCTTCTTTATTGTCTTATATGTTGTTGATCCTGATTCCCTATGTCGTAAGCAAGAAAAATTGCTTATATATAGCCACTCGGACACAGGAAGATGGCTACCAAGTAGAAGAGGTCACATTCATCTCTGACAAAAGAGCCATTCTGGTCATGTCGGGTGTGGCCAACATGGGACTGAATCAAGACGGTAGAAAACAGTAAACTGAGCGCGTGTTCCTGATGGAGACTAGGAGAGGGATAGGAGACAAGGTAAGAGGGGAGATGGGAGGGGTTGTGATGATTTGTTTAGTTTACTTCCCGTACAAGTTGGATGAGTTGACATTTGGAACCCAGCATGACAATTATAATGATTGGATATTAAAATGCCCGCTGCCGGACCTTCCGACCCGCCACCCCCCACACCACCACCGGGCCACCACCACCCCACCACCCGAGGAGGAGATAACGGTGAGGTTAATGACCCAGGGCAAAAGGGTCACCCAACCACCACTGACCTGTGCCCCTTCTCCCCACAACTGCCCCAACGCCAGGTGAGCCTATATCCGCAACAACTTCAACGGCGGGTTGATCATCAACAGCAGTGGGGTGGGACTGATATAAAATCAGTCCCTAGTAGTATTGTGGTGACGACCACAGCTTCACCCCAGAAGGGCAGGAGGTCCCTTGGTGAGCCACGAGGTGTTCGCACCTCTGCCACAGTGAGCCACGAGGGAACACCACCCTCTGCCACAACTCTAGTGAGCCACGAGGGGCTAATACCCTCTGCCATAGTGAGCCACGAGGGAACACCACCCTCTGCCACAACTCTGGTGAGCCACGAGGGGCCAGTACCCTCTGCCACAGTGAGCCACAAGGGAGAAATACCCTCTGCCACTACCAGGACAGGAGGTCCTTTAGTGAACTGTGAGGGAGAAATACCCTCTATCACAAACAGGGCAGGAGGCCCAACAGTGAGCTATAAGGGGCCAACACCCCTAGCCACCCCAAGGGTAAGAGCCCCTTGTATAAAGCCAAAAGTGGGTCCCAGGGCCGATCGACCTGGCGCCACGGCTGTGTCGGAGACAAGAGAGAGAGTCGCCTCTGTGCTACCCTCCCTGTGTAAGAGAGAGAACACGGCCTCCGTGTGTCCTCCATCTTCAGCCAGCTCCTGCAGGAGTAGCTGGACACCACTCGGGAGAGTTGCCCTGAAGGTGTCCCCCGAGCAAAGACCAAGTCCCAGTCGGGACCTACCTCCCACTCCTGGGAGGTTCTTGTCTCCCCCAGGCACCAGCAGGAGACGAGGCCGCAGCCCATACCTGACGGCGCATCCCCCGACAGACCTCCACAGTCCCCAGACCCCCAGGCGAGCCCAGCAGCCTACCAATGCTGCCCTCCTCCTGCCCCAGAGCCTCCAACGCCAGACACGACTTCTCCGCCTGTTTGGCTCCAGTCCCGAGGGCCACCACATCAGGTCGAGACCCCACATAGACGGGCCTCCCTGCACCACGACGACGAGACCCTGAGAGAAGGATCTACATCAGGTCGAGGCCCCACATAGGCGGGCCTCCCTGCGTCACGATGACGAGACCCGAGAGGAGGGTCTACATCAGGTCGAGACCCCAGGCAAGAGGGTCTCCCTGCAATGCCTCAGCAGATTGGACCTGGGTCAAGTCTCCCCCCAGCTGGTACGGTGATTCCCGCCACGGGTAGAGCCCCCGGAGGTCCCCTTAAAGTGACAGAGTGATATCGCCCCAGAAAAACGGGCAAGGTCAGTGACATCCCCTCCTATATCCGAGAAAGTGAAACCGGGACAGTGACGGAGTGACAGTGTGAATTAGAGGGATTTCATCCTTAAGTGCCTGTGATTACCCCAAACTCACCTGCCCTTTATTAAAGACTATAATTCTGGACCCGTGAGTTTAGTGTTGTTCCCCCAGCCCAGAATAGAGGAGTTCCCCCTTACCAGTGTACGTGCGGGCGAGTGTCACCGCGCCTAGCCCAACGAGTCAATTGTAGTGATCTGCTCCCCCTGTCCTTTTATAGTAATATTACTCCCCTAGACCATTAAACCTATATATTCCTCTTATGCCAGTGAACTAAGACCTTTTGGGCTTTGATGAAAGACAGTCACATCCAATTATAGAACCCCAACCCATTGTAAAGTGTAACCACAGTGTACGTTAAATATCCCGTGTATCTTAACGTAACTTTGTATATCTGTATCCCCTGTCCAGAATATCATTCTATGTAATATTGTAACGGTGTTAGAATTAAGGTAATAAATGTGTTAAAGGTGGACTGCCTAGTTTTTATGTCCTGTTCCTTTGTTGGTGCTTTACTTCCGGTCCGGAAAGAGGACCCCGCTCAGTCGCTAGTGTTTTTAGTACAAGGAGTCGGCCTAAAAACACTCAGCATAACACTGGTGGCAAGCGGTGGTTCTGGATCTAAGTAAAAGCACGGAGGAACATAAAAGGAAACTTGCACAATGGCAGCTAAACCGCACATTCAGTTACCAAAATTCAACCCGGACCAATGTGACAGGGATGTTTATTTGGACATGATGAAACCCCTTTTAGACATAGGGATTGACTCAGATAAGGAGAAAATTGCAGTCACACTACCTAATCTAGGGAAAATTATCACAAATGTCGCACCCAAAATAGTCCCAGAACTGTCATGGGACCAGTTCACTCAGATAGTGAAACAGGCTTTTATGCCTCGCATGGGCAGAGTTGTCGCACTCTCATAACTTGACGCCCTCACCTATGACGGTAACTTGGATGACACTTTCATCCAGGCTCGGCGCCTCGTCACCGCCGCTTATCCCGAGGCAGAAATAAATACTCGGGATACCCATACCTTCAACGCCCTGCTGAGGATCCTCCCGCGCAGTCAGGGAACACTTCTCCATTTATGATCCCTCAGGAAATATGGATCAAGACCTGCAGCTTGTCAGACGTCTCCTCGCCGCCCGTCCCACACCACAACTGCTTCATGCAGTGACAAAGTTTCCCACAAACCACAACCCCCCACAAAAATCCAAGCCGCCGCCTTACCAGTCGCCTGCAGAACCGCCTCCCACGTACCCAGGGCTTACCTGCAAAGGAAGTGCCATAACCACAGGGAACAAGGTAACTTAATTAGTATAAACCCTTGGGAGTTCACGGCTTGCAGCCGCACCTGCCCCCTTCATGACATAAGGGAGCAACTCAAGGTGAATCGGCGCAAGAATCCCCAACCAGGCCGTAGGAAAGTTTCCTCCCTTGACGACGACACCCAGGAGGACGACGTACCACCACTGCTCTGCCAAGGACCGGACAACGACGAACACGACGACTACCCCCATCCTCAGCAGATGGATTTTTAGGCCCGCCCCCGCACCTCCCCACGGTGGCGGGGGCCACCTCACATAACTACAGGCCCCCAGTCTACAACAAGATATGGCTGAACAGGGTCAAGGCAAGATTACTGGTGGATACGGGAGCAGCCAGGTCTTGCCTCTACTCCCATTTTTACTCCCGCCACATCTCAGCATTCGGCCCACTCCTCCCCACTTCAGCCAACCTCGTAGACGCCGGGGATGGCCCCCTACCCATCCGTAGGGAAACCAGGGCCTTACAAACCACCACCCACCAACGAGTCTCCACCGACCACCCATTCATCATTTTTGACTCCTCATGTAGCCAATATGATGGATATCTTGGCCTGGACCTGCTTCAGAAACTCCACGCGACCATTGATTGCTATCAACGACGCCTCCACTTCAGTCCGGCCCACCCCAACCAAGCATCCACCGACAAGGAAAGAAAAAAAAAAACAACACCACCACCCCCACACCGCCCACACACACACCACCACCACACTCTCCCTCTCCAACCCACCTGTACATGTAAACCCAACCTAACCTCCCTAAATGCCTCACTTCATCCCCTTCCAACCCCATCCCCCACTCCACCCTTGCCATCCCAGACTCCCTCATTCCCTGCCACTATTGCTTCCACCGTTACCATTCCACCTCACCACGAAGCATGGGTTACACTCACCAGACCCTCAGGTACATCAGTCCTTTTTTCACCGTCCATCCCCACCGGACCCCTGTCATCCTGTCTAGTCTCCCCCACTTTCCTCCCCCCCCCACGCCCACCAAATCCGTATTGCCAATCTCGTCACAACACCTTTAACCCTGCCTCGAGGACTCATCATTGGTGACACAGAAGAGGCAGAACCATGCTCAACACCACCCCCCAATCACCCCACCCTCCCCAACATACCACCACATCTTTCCCCTGCCCAGTCAAACAGCCTCCACCAACTACTCCTGGACTTTCAGGACTTATTCTCCGTCGGCCCGACCGATCTTGGCCATACCACCTACCTAAGCCACGAAATCCATACTACAGGACCTCCCATTCGCCAACCATCTCGCAGAAAAAATCCTAAACAACGGGCAGAAGAAGACCGGCAGGTCCAGGAAATGCTTGATGCCGGTGTCATATCAAACTCCACCAGCCCGTGGTCCTCACCTGTAGTACTTGTGCAAAAAAAGGACGGAACCATGCGTTTCTGCGTCGATTACTGCAAAGTGAACGACATTACCATCAAAGACGCTACGCCACTACCCAGGATCGATGACTCCCTAGACTCCCTACATGGATCGACCTGGTTCTCTACCTTAGACCTGCAATCAGGCTGTTGGCAGGTTCCAGTCCACCCTGACGACAAACACAAAACTGCCTTCTCAACATCAAATGGGAAGCACTACGAATTCAACGTCCTTCCCTTCAGACTCTGCAACACCCCTGCTACATTCTCCCGCCTGATGGAATCTGTGCTGAGCGGACTCACCTGGGAAACCTGCTTGGCTTACCTGGATGATGTAATTGTTTTCAGCCATACCTGGGCTGACCACCTCCACCGCCTCAAACAGGTATTTCAGCGCATACAACAGGCCGGACTTAAGCTAAAACCCGCCAAATGTGTTCTAGCTGAAAGATCAGTTTCCTTCCTCGGAACACCTGATCAACGTAGAGGGCATCTCCCCCGACCCCGACAAGCTACGTGCAATCGCCGACATTCCACCACCCCGTGATGTGCACGAAACCAGGGCCTTCCTAGGACTAACATCCTATTATCGGCGTTTCGTGAAAGGTTTCGCGAACATCGCCAAACCCTTGCACGACCTTTCAAAAAAGGGAGAACCCTTCGTCTGGACTGAACCCCGACACAATGCATTCACCACCCTCAAAGCCAAACTCACCTCCGCCCCAGTCATAGCTTTCCCAGACTACAACCTACCGTTCTGCCTGTACACCGACGTCTCACTCCACACCATAGGGGCAGTCCTTGCACAAGTACAAGACGGCCGCGAACACATCATCGCCTGTGCCAGCCACACCCTGAACTCTGCGGAAAAGAATTACACGGCCACCAAACGTGAGTGCCTAGGGATAATATGGTCACTTGAGTACTTCTGCTCATACATCTCAGGCACCCATGTGATCATCATCACGGATCACCAGTCCCTGCAGTGGTTGCGCCAGTCCAACACCACGAACACCTAGCTCACGAGATGGCGAGAAACCTTAGAAGAATACGATTTTGAAATATCGTATCATCCAGGCAAGCTCCACACGAATGCCGACACCCTATCAAGATTACCCATCAATGCCATCTCACCAGAACCCGACCTCATCAAGATGTGGCAAAATAACCAACGCCCTACCTGGATTCCGCCGAACATTTTCGGCAAACTCCACCTACACGGCGAACACCTGTTTGACCCTAACGGCCACATAGTCCTGAGACCCACCACCGCCCACGACACCATGCTGCACCTCCATGCCAACAACGGCATTCACCTAGGCACCAAGAAACTCACCCAAGTGTTCAATGACATGTACTGGACACCGAACCCCACCACCATCGCCAAAAACATCATACAATCCTGCCGTGCCTGTGCGTTAGGAAAAGATATCACCCGCACACCAGGCCCATCCGGAAAACTAACAGCAACAAAACCCTGGCAACTCCTATCCCTTGACGTCGTCGGACCACTCACCCCCAAAGCAGGATATAAATATATAATCACCTTCGTTGACATCTATTCCAAATTCATAATAGCATGTCCTGCTAAAGATCACAGTGCAGTGTCCGTTGCTGATGCTCTGACGCACCACGTATTTCCATACTTTGGCATTGCCCAGGCATTACACTCCGACAATGCACCGGAATTCACTGGAAAAGTCTGGCAAGAATTAGCTAAAATATTTGGATTCCACATCTCCCATTCATCCCCCTACTGGCCCCAAGGCAACAGCATCTGTGAAAGAAGCCATCGCTCCCTCCTAAATCAAGTCCGCACTCGCATTACGCAGACAGGAAATGAAGACTGGCCTGCTCATGTCAAAATTGTTCAATGGGGCCTAAACACATGCCCGCGAGAAGACGGCATAACACTGCACGAGCGAGTATTCGGGGAAACCCCGCTCCTCCTCCCGCTCCGCCACCACCTCCAGCCACCCTCCCCACCCTCCACCACCGACCCTCTCCACCATCTCAAACGCCGCCTCCACCACCTGCAAGCACAACAAGACCTTACACCCGACACCAACCACACCAACCCCTACAAACCTGGCCAATCCTTTGTCATCGCCCAACTCCCTACCCCAAATAAGATTGCACCCCCATTCATCGGACCCTTCACCATAACCCAAGTCCCCAACCCGTATCAAGTGATCATCAATCAACAAGGCCAGCAACGCACGTATCACAACCGCAACGTGCGATCTTTCCACCCACCCAACAATGACCATCCCCGCACCCGCACGCCCAGCACCTCTGCCCGACCACCTGGCCACGACGACGCTTCCGGGAATTATCCCTCACACTCCTACGCCTACTATTTCTCACCCCCACCCAGCACCTCACCTACAACCACACCACCCCCCACCACCCCGGATCCTGACTCGCCTCATCCGCTGCCCTCACCACCACCCCCACCCAGCACCACCACCCACTCACCAAGTCCCACACCACCCTCCACCACCCATTCCCATACCACCCCCCACACCACGCCCCCTCCATCACCTGCCTCTCCATCGCCACCCCAAACCACTACCTCCTCAACCCTCACCCACCTGCACCTGCACCACGCCCAGACCCACCCCAGCAAACGCTCCCGCCCTCCCCAGCGACCATGCTCACTATACCCGCCACACCGCACTGCCACCCACCTCACCCCCCAACACCCGCACACTCTCACTACCACCACGTGCTCAACCACCCTCACCACCCACACCCACACTCACCACCACCACTACCAGATCCGGCCGCCTTTCACGCCCACCACCCAGATACACACCAACACCACCCCCTAGTAACCAACCAGCCCGCCACCCACAACCACAAAACCCCCCTACCCCAAACACCTCCCCCATCACCCTCCCTCTCCACCAAGCACGATGGAAAAATCCCAAGTCCCAATTCCCCAAAGTGAAATCCCCTACCCACAGACCCATCCCCCATAAAAGCACCTACCCACCAACCCTCGCCAGCATTCAGCTACGGCCGCCTCACCAAGCACCAACCACCAGCATGAGGATCACCCGCGTCCAGTGGCTACCTTACAGCCAGCCACCCATCAAAATCCGACAGACGCCCCAGCTTCTTTGCCGCCTATGCCGCACAAACCGCCCATCCTCCATCCGCCTCTTTTTCAACCCAGCCCAGGAACCGAACACAATGACCAACCACTGGATCAACCTCCTGCAGCACCTCACCCCGGTCAACAAGACATTCACCACCATCACCTACCACCTGCTGTTACGGGGTCGTGACTTCTTTCACGAGTGGCGGTGATAAAATGCCCGCTGCCGGACCTTCCGACCCGCCACCCCCCACACCACCACCTGGCCACCACCACCCCACCACCCGAGGAGGAGATAACAGGGAGGTTAATGACCTAGGGTAAAAGGGTCACCCAACCACCACTGACCTGTGCCCCTTCTCCCCGCAACTGCCCCAACGCCAGGTGAGCCTAGATCCGCAACAACTTCAACGGCAGGTTGACCATTGACAGCAGTGGGGTGGGACTGATATAAAATCAGTCCCTGGTAGTTTTTGGTGACGACCATAGTTACACCCCTTAAGGGCAGGAGGTCCCTTGGTGAGCCACGAGGTGTCCCCACCTCTGCCACAGTGAGCCACGAGGGAACACCACCCTCTGCCACAACTTTGGTGAGCCACGAGGGGCTAGTACCCTCTGCCACAGTGAGCCACGCGGGAACACCACCCTCTGCCACAACTCTGGTGAGCCACGAGGGGCCAGTACCCTCCGCCACAGTGAGCCACGAGGGAGAAATACCCTCTGCCACTACCAGGACAGGAGGTCCTTTAGTGAACTGTGAGGGAGAAATACCCTCTATCACAAACAGGGCAGGAGGCCCAATACTGAGCTATAAGGGGCCAACACCCCTAGCCACCCCAAGGGTAAGAGCCCCTTGTATAAAGCCAAAAGTGGGTCCCAGGGCCGATCGACCTGGCACCACGGCTGTGTCGGAGACAAGAGAGAGAGTCGCCTCTGTGTTACCCTCCCTGTGTAAGAGAGAGAACACGGCCTCCGTGTGTCCTCCATCTTCAGCCAGCTCCTGCAGGAGTAGCTGGACACCACTCGGGAGAGTTGCCCCAAAGGTGTCCCCCGAGCAAAGACCAAGTCCCAGTCGGGACCTACCTCCCACTCCCGGGAGGTTCTTGTCTCCCCCAGGCACCAGCAGGAGACGAGGCCGCAGCCCACACCTGACGGCGCGTCCCCCGACAGACCTCCACAGTCCCCAGACCCCCAGGCGAGCCCAGCAGCCTACCAACGCTGCCCTTCTCCTGCCCCAGAGCCTCCGACGCCAGACACTTCTCCACCTGTTTGGCTCCAGTCCCGAGGGCCACCAAATCAGGTCGAGACCCCACATAGACGGGCCTCCCTGCACCACGACGACGAGACCCTGAGAGAAGGGTCTACATCAGGTCGAGGCCCCACATAGGCGGGCCTCCCTGCGCCACGACGACGAGACCCGAGAGGAGGGTCTACATCAGGTCGAGACCCCAGGCAAGAGGGTCTCCCTGCAACGCCTCAGCGGATCGGACCCGGGTCGAGTCTCCCCCCAGCGGGTACGGTGATTCCCGCCACGGGTAGAGCCCCCGGAGGTCCCCTTAAAGTGACAGAGTGATATCGCCCCAGAAAAACGGGCAAGATCAGTGACATCCCCTCCTATATCCGAGAAAGTGAAACCGGGACAGTGACAGAGTGACAGTGTGAATTAGAGGGATTTCACCCGTAAGTGCCTGTGATTACCCCAAACTCACCTGCCCTTTATTAAAGACTATAATTCTGGACCCGTGAGTTTAGTGTTGTTCCCCCAGCCCAGAATAGAGGAGTTCCCCCTTACCAGTGTACGCGCGGGCGAGTGTCACCGCGCCTAGCCTAACGAGTCAATTGTAGTGATCTGCTCCCCCTGTCCTTTTATAGTAATATTCCTCCCCTAGACCATTAAACCTATATATTCCTCTTGTGCCAGTGAACTAAGACCTTTTGGGCTTTGATGAAAGACAGTCACATCCAATTATAGAACCCCAACCCATTGTAAAGTGTAATCAGAGTGTACGTTAAATATCCAGTGTCTCTTAACATAACTTTGTATATCTGTATCCCCTGTCCAGAATATCATTCTATGTAATATTGTAACGGTGTTAGAATTAAGGTAATAGATGTGTTAAAGGTGGACTGCCTAGTTTTTGTCCTGTTCCTTTGTTGGTGCTTTACTTCCGGTCCGGAAAGAGGACCCCGCTCAGTCGCTAGTGTTTTTAGTGAATGGGCCTAAAAACACTCAGCATAACAGATATCAAGGTTTCAACAGTATGAGGACTAAAATGTTTCCGTGATAGTTTACCAAACCCAGCAACTGCTTCAGTGTTCCACAGCAGTCTTTTATATCGTTTGGTTGATTATGGCTAGACATCAGGAGGCTAGACTGGTCAAACCTTCTCATGTGTCATCGTCCTCCCTCCGCCCAGCATTTTATTTATTTATTTTTATTTCTGCAGGAGCAATTTGCCATCATTCATCACCCGTTTGGGAACGGGATTGGTTAAAGGTAGCTACGTTATACTGACAGATTCAAGGTTGTTTTGTCTGGCAAACACATTGAGCTTATTTCAAAGCAAATCGTATGGCTAGTTCAGAAACGCTGGGACGAGTCTCGCGCCAAATTACTCCTGACAAAAAGAAAAAATACCGGCCAGGCATTAACGATAAGGTCGTTAGTAATTCGTATCCTTTTTGTATTTATTATAATAACAATAAACCACCATCACTTCTGTAACTCATTCAACTTAAAAACTAGTATACTTGCTGAATAACCTGATATATAAATAAATGACAGGGAATCATCCAGACGACGAAAAGTCCTGACGGTAAATGACGGCGAACCAAAAACAACGGCCACCCCTTCCGGGATTATGGCGTCTGACTATTGAGTGCTGATAGACAAATGCTCCCCCTTTCCGATCAGGACACTGCATATCACCATTGTTCATTCAGTGCTGTTTGAATTCCGTCAAAATTTTTAAATACGTGGTACTATATCAGTAAAATACTTTTCGTAGCTAGCAGTACCTCATTATAAGAAAATAATAATAATAATAATAATAATAATAATAATATAGGCTGGAACAGCAACATGACGACTATCATGCTTCGAAGATGTTCTTTAGTTACTATTGCTCCTAGCACCACTGATTTTCTGGGGGACATTGGTTAAAAAAAAATAATGGTCGCCATCTTTCTACATCATCGTTCTGCTCCATTTATAACTGTTTTACGCATAAAACTTTCTTGAACTCTCTTAATAGGCATAAGTTACGTATTCGGAGGTACCGGAAATGCTCTGAGTAGTATAAAGCAGTACAGTTTCTCAGATAATAACCACACCTTGCTGATTTGAGTGAAAAGATGGCTGCATTCAGCATCAGCGACGGGCCATCAGCTGACTGACCTACAACACAAGCGTTGGAGAGGCAGCTGGGCTGTGCTGCAGTTTTTCAAGGATAGGCACCATTAGTAGGTCAGAGTCATCATTGTTTGATAAGCTAAGTCGAAATGAACAGTAACATATACATTCAGATCTAGATTCGTTGTAATGCTATTCGTTGCCCATCAGTTAGGCATCACTTTGCCAAGAGACATGGGTTGAATTTATCGTGTTTAATTTGCTTACGTTGGTTTCATATTCAATAAAGACCTTTGCGTCATCCGTTTATTCGAGCTATCACTGGGTGACTTTTTTCACGAATGTCCATACTCAAGTTAACTAGAATGTTATCATGTAGCCAGTGGATACCGGTACTATAGCAGGACCCGGCAGCAAAATGTATGCTTTACTTTCAGCAACAGAAAGACCATACCAATTCAATTCGTATTTAGTGTGTTTTCTGTATTTTCTGTTAATTTTCTGGGTGGTAAATATCATTTTCCTATAGAAATCCCCACCCCGGTTATTATGATCATGTTCTGGTGTATTGGAAGGGACATACACAAGTGTACCGAAATTTATTTATGGTACTTTTCATTTTTGTGGTAGGTGGTGGCGACCATCATCCACTCACTTGATGTAGTGCTGCCTACTTCTTCCTTAGCCATTATCATTCTTTTTCTGTGCCTACCTTCCGCTTTTCTTATTTCTCCCATCTTTCCTGTCACTTCTTATTGCTTTTCTTTCCTTTACAGGTGGCTTTACTTTGGGTCACAAGCCAAATGGTTTCCTGTAAGCCAAGAAACCATTTACAATGCTGGGTGGTAACCATATAACCAAACCATACGTGCTCCCTACGTGTGAACAAGTGGGTTGGTGGAGGGTTAGTGCCCCTCCCCGTAAGACAAATAACTCAAAGTCAAATGGCCACCCCTTGCGGGATTGTGGCGTCTGGCAATAGATAGATAGATAGATAGACTTTTCATTTGCTTAATTTTTACAACTTTTATGCCTGTAAATGATTTCCCTGTTGATTTTGTTTCTCCATTGGCATTGTTTCCTTGTTATTATCCATGTCTTTTTTCTTTATTGACGATTATTTTGTGGAGTGGCATTCGTTTTCCATTTCCAAACTGTAGGTTAGGTTGTTAGGTACAGTTAGGTTAGATTTAGTTTAAACTGTTAGGTTAGGTTAGGTTAACCGGTGGGTTAGAGTATGTTATTTTGTTGGGTGCTGGTGATTTATTTAGGATTAGGTCATATATAGATAGATAACTCAACACGTCACAGTTCATTCACACTTAAACACCCATTTACAGTACCCTCGCATCCAGTACGGTATTTTTGTCAGACAGTACTACCGTACTGGACTAAATCCGTACTGGACAAACAACAGACCTTATGGGAAAAATGAACAATGTCAGACAAACCTTGAAAAAGTCCCTCCAAAATTCAACTTAACTACATTTTGTCACAACTAAGATTTTACCAACCATTTAGGTTAGTGGTGATGGTCTTGGGAGTGGGAAAGAGGAGGGATTTCTGAGGCTGTAGGAGGTCCTACTGACCCCCTGGAGGAGGCCTTCAGGATCCTGAGGAGGTCCTTCTGCCTCAACCTCCCTCATAAATCCCTCATAGTCACACACTGACACATTGTTGTCTTCGTCATCAGGGGGAAGTCACTGCAATTTGACTGGCACACGTCACGAGGAAGGTGTACCGGACTGGAGTGGCAGTACTAGGGAAACGTATCTCGGTGTTGGCCATCATCCCAGGCATGGGCAGGTAATAGTACTGGACGCAGCATGTCAGTCCTAGGGTAGAACTCCTTGGATTTGGCCCACTTTGCGCAGCCAGTCTAGTAGCCCAACAAATCCGTACTAAAGTAATAAATTATTTTTTTGATGACTGTACTGGAAAAAATAGTACTGGACACGGGGGTACTGTACAAAGTCTAATATCTCTAACTCTCAACTCAGTACAGCCATCTCCATAAATCAAGACTTATCCAAGAGCAGTGAATGGGGACAAACAACCTTGTTTCATTTAATGCTGGTAAAACCAAATACCGTAAATTGGGGAGAATTCGGACTTGGGGCATATTCGGATATTACTGCAATAAAAAGTTATTTAGATTAATCAATAATTAATGAATAAACATATTAGAAATCTGTTTGTGCCCAGTTTTTTGTAGTTCTTAACTGTACTTATGTATATAAAGATATTTAATATATCACATGACACATACCAAATACCCGGTATATACTAAAAAGCAAATATATGTAAAAAGAATAAAATTCTTAACATTGGCAAACTTTCTTTGTCAGAAATGTTAATGAATAGATGCAGGAAAATCTTCGGTTCCCAGATGTACTTTCATGTGTAGTGTGAAAGTGCAAAGTAAGTAATTGGCATTATCTTCTCAATTAATCTCTTAATTTTTAAAATTTTAATACAAATTGGAGTCAGTTCAGACATTGGGGTGAATTCGGACAGGGGGAGTATGAACGAAAAAATTACACTTTTTACAACTCACAATTGCCTATAATTTGCCAGATGTGGATATTGTGTGTAATTGGGTTCATATGTGTCATTTACAGGCATACTTCTGAGCTTTTATGGTAGCCTACTACTTGTCTAAGCAAGGTCACCCAATGACCCGAACATTTAAGAAAAGAACTGGTGGAGATCAAGGTCCTTATCGTAGTGAAAAAGACAAGCAAAATATTGGTAAAGCCAAATAATCATGTTAAATATCACCTTTAACTAATTTTCCATTAGTCTTCCAAAAACAAAATTATTAGTCAAGAAATGATTGTTAAGTATAGACAGTACTAAGGTTTGTAGCTAGATTTATATTATTTACATGTTCTAATATGTTTTATTTAAACCAAGGAAAAAAATAAAATTGATGTTGTGTTCATATCTCATTATAGTCATTAGCTTATTTTGTCTGGGAGTGACATTATTTTTGTACTGGAAGAACATTTTTTTTAAAGCCCCATAACGTCTGAAATGGCCCCACATACGGCCGAGACTAAACTGCGAACCCAGGGTAGTCATATGCATTCATTTTCTTTTTATGTACGAATTTATACAGTGTGTCCGAATTCACCAAAGTTTGAGTACAAATTCGGACACCCATTACTATATTTGCTATAAAACATTTTAAATTTTTAACTGCTATGACTCGGTACCTTAGTGGACCAGCCCCACATACAATACTTAAGATCTTGGACTGAATTAAAAACTACATTACACGGCACAAAAAAACGAAAAATTCATCCAAATTCACCTCAGTTTACGGTACATACAATTTACTAATAGACAGATTCTGCCAGATTCACATAGTACCTTCAGTGCTACTAATATTCCCATCTCCAAAAGCATTGAAAATCCCAGTGTCTCACAAAACAATGCCTTTAGCTGGACCTCTCATGTCTTGCTAAAACCGCCTCAAAGAAACATGGATTATTGTACAGAGTCCGTAACTTCTTCACTGACGAGCAGTTAGCTATAATATATGAGTCATGTGCACTCTCGGCTGGAATATGTCTCACCCTTGTGGAATGGCTGTGGAGAGGTTGCACTAAAACAACTAGACAAAATTCAGAATGAAGCTGTTGGAATTATTAATAACCTGCTATTATAAATAAACTACCTCCCCTACAAGTAAGAAGGAATGTTACCTCCCTTGCATTACAGTAAGACCTCACTATTATGGACTAATTCGGGCCCAAGCCGGTCCAAAAAATGCAAAATTCCGATAAAAGCGACCTCTGGACTTCCCCATGCTAACTCTGCATTTTCCAATATATCAGACATTATTCCGGATCACGTGAATGGTTTTTAAACTGTTTTGACTACCATTGCAGTACTGTACTATGTTATAACTTCATTACATTAATCAAATGGTATAACCTACAGCAAGCTCGCCCCCAACACGTGGGTTTCGTTCCTAACGTGGCACGTTTAGCGCGAAACCGGATAAGTTTCAACTACTCCTTATTTTGCTCTATAGATCTCGTAAATGTGGTCTTTTGCTGTTATCTGCCATTGGTAATCAATATGAAGCACTTTAAGTGGTTAGAAGGTTTATTTAATGTTATAACTTACAAATACAGTACTGCACAGCAAAACTTCAACATACAAATACGTAAACACAAGGCAATTATTCCGATGCGGAAACCAATCGGCGTCGGAATGTTGCCTTGTGTTTACGTATTTGTATATTGAAGTTTTGCTGTGCAGTACTGTATTTGTAAGTTATAACATTAAATAAACCTTCTAACCACTTAAAGTGCTTCATATTGATTACCAATGGCAGATAACAGCAAAAGACCACGTTTAGGGAGTCTAGGGAGTAAAATGGTTTCGGGACTATTCGCTGTCAAGCCAGTTCGCCATCACAACAATTACAAGACAACATAGACTTTGATGGATTCCCCTGAAATATAGTTATTAAAGTATCGATTAATTAATAATAAGTATATAAAAGTATTGATTAATTAATATGAGTATAATTATAGACTGACGAGGAATCATCCAGGGTGCGAATTGTCCTGACGGGGAATTGACATGATGGCGAATTGTCTTGGAATCCACCGATCATGTGTAATCTATGGTTAACTGGTTACAAGGCTTAATTTAATGCTTTAACTTACAAGTGCATACCAGAATAGTAAATATTTAACTTACAAGTACGGTACTGTGGAAAAGCAGTACAGCAAATATTTAACACAAATACAAAAGGTAATATTCTGACGCCTATCAGAAAACTGGTTATAAGACTTTATTTCTTGCTTGAACATTATTTAATAATTCTTTAACTTGCACATAAACTTACCAGAACAGTACTGTAAATATTTAACTTACAAATACATCATTCATTCATTCATTCATTGCCAGACGCCATGTATCCCAGACAGGGTGGCCAAGGGCTTAGAGTTAATTGTTTTACAGGGAGGGGCACTAATCCTCCACCAACCCCACATGACACGTAGGGATGCCAACAGCATCTGGTGTTCCCAGTCGGTCACCCATCCAAGTACTAACCAGACAAATACAGCATTGAGGAAAAGCAGTACAGCGAATCACATCACGTGATCAAAACAAACTGTGCGTGCTGAGTTGATGTTCGAGGATTTGGCCTTTCAAAGGCCTCTCGTGTAAATTTATCTATCTATCTATCTATATATCTGGGCTGCTTCCCCCAAGGAAAGGGAGGTAGCCGAGACAGGACGACACACGCCCCATTTACTCATTCATTCAAACACATTCATTCGCATCTTAGCCCCAAAGGGGAGAACGGACAGATCCTCACCGCACAAGGGTCAACTGCGCAGTGCAATCAGTGACATCCGCAGTAGGGCCTGACAGCAGAGCTAGTTTACCCCTGCCACATCATAACAGACCCATCCCCTTACCCGCACCTGACCTGACTAGCTGATCAGACCAAATGTGGGAGAATATCCCCTCAGGGCTGCGTCATCACTTATTCATTCACAATTTCTCTCCATTTATTTCTGTCACGCACAGCCACTCTTCCTTGCTCAACAGACATCCCTATCTCATCCAGCGCTCTCTTCACACTGTCCATCCATCCTGTTCGTGGTCTTCCTCTCAGCCATACACCTCTCACATCAGATCTAGTTATCTTTTTCACCAGTCGCTCATTATCCATTCTCTCCATATGCCCAAACCATAGCAACACCCTCTGCTCAACTCTACCAGCCATCTCCCAAACAACTCCAGTTCTTCGCACTTCATCATTTCGCACTCGATCCATATGTATCTTATACTTTATCCCAGCACTATCTATCTATCTATCTATCTATTGCCAGATGCCACAGTTCCATAAGGGGTGGCCATTTGACTTTGAGTTATTTGTTTTATGGGGAGGGGCACTAATCCTTCACCAACCCACTTGTTGACACGTAGGGAGCACGTATGGTTTGGTTATATGGTTACCACCCAGCGTAGTAAATGGTTTCTTGGCTTACAGGAAACCATTTGGCTTGTCACTCAATGTAAAGCCACCTGTAAAAGAAAGAAAAGCAATAAGAAGTGACAGGAAAGATTGGAGAAATATGAAGAGAGGAGGGCAGACTCAGAAATAGAATGATAAAGGCTAAGGAAGAAGTAGGCAGCTCTACATCAAGTGAGTGGATAACCGTGTATAATTGCGAGCGCGTTGGCGAGAACGTGTTCGGGGCGAGTTTACTGTATATAATAATACTGTACTATACAGTGATGAACGTGTCTTTTATTTATCTTATTGTGGAGAACATACCTGAAGTGGTCAGGCAGTCCAGACTGCTTTTGGCTTTATCAGACTTTTTGCGATATATATATATATAGGAATATAGTCTGGTACCTCCTCGAGTCCGATAAAAACGAATTCTGGTCTATTAAAATCTGTTATATTGAGGTTTTTATTATACAGATATTTTTATGGCAAATGCTCAGACAAAGTTGCGTCCATTGTGCCACCTCTCCATTCCTTCCCTCGTGCTACACGGGCATCTGGTAGCACTCATGACTGGAATGTCACACAGCCATATTGCAGAATTTCTGCCAATCAGATTTCTTTTATTCCCCGAACTCCATCTATCTGGAACTCGCTTTCCCGGAGTTGTTTCCCCAAAAACTTCAACCTACGGCTGTTCAAGTCCAATTGTTACAGATATTTTTTGAATGGAGGATGCCAGGAATCTGGTCTATCTATCTATCTATCTATTGCCACATGCCTTAATCCCATAAGGGGTGGCCACAAACACATTGCCTCCATATCACCCTGTCCAATGCCATTTCACTGCCCTGGTTCCGGCTCACACCCCCCTCTCTCATATACTTCTCTACTCCATCCCTCCATCTCATCCTTGGCCTCCCCTCCCTCTCCTCCCCTCCACCTCACTCACATACACTCTCCTCATCAGTCTTTCACTCTCCATCCTCTCCACATTGCCAAACCACCTCAGTGTGTTTCTCCTAATGCTTCCTATCACATCCACACCACAACACTTCTTCACTTCCTCATTTGTCAGTCTGTCTCTCCATTTGACTCCACACGCTCCTCTCAAATAATTCATTTCTGCTGCTCTGACTCTTGACTTCTGTCCCTCTAACAAGGTCCAAGCTTCACTTCCATAAGTTAGAGTTGGTATCACAATACTGTCATGTAGTAACTTTTTCACTTCCATGCTCACTTCCCTGTTTCTTATCACTGCTTTCAAGGAACCAGCAACCTTTCTTCCTTGATGTACCCTTTCAAATACTTCAGCCTCTAAACTTCCATCCTTACTCTTCACACTACCCAAGTACTTAAATGAACTCACATTTCCCATTTCCTCCTCATCCAACCTCACTGTACATTCAGTGACTTCACTTCTCTCAAAGACCATAACTTTTCCCTTCATTCACCTTTAGATTCCGTTTCTAACACACTTTCCCAAACTCATTCACCAAGCCTTGCAGTTCCCCTTCATCTTCACTTAACAACGTAGTATTATCTGCAAACAACAGTACAAGGAGTTTCCAAACACTACTCTCTCTCACTAGGGCCATTCCAACATCCACTGCTCTACCTTGTATCTCTTTTATAACCCCATCCTTATACAGATTGAACAACCATAGAGACATGACACATCCCTGTTTCAATCCAACCTTCAAATAAAAAAATTCACTCAGTTCACTATCCACACGCACAGCAGCCTTAGCACCCTCATACATACGCTTCACGGCATTTAGCAGCTTCCCATTTACTCCATATATTCTTAATACTTTCCACAATCCTCGTTCTTCCAGCTTGTCATATGCTTTCTCCAAACTGGTGTACGGATTATTTTTTTTCATTTGCTTTTCCTTCCTCTGTTCTGTTATTTAATATATATATATATATATATATATATATATATACATACAGTAGGCTATATATATACTGTATATATATATATATACATACAGTAGGCTCGCACAGTGCGCGAGAGATTGGGCGGTCCACGACCTTGCACACTGGGAATTCGCATACTGAGAATACCTGGTACTTAATGTTATGGGAATAATTACATATGGGTGGTACCCCCCCATACCTGGACATTTTTTGGCCCTTAGAGACATAATAAAGGTCATATTTTTCAGACATTGTACTACAGATATAGCTACTATAACAAAAATGTGGGTAGTCACCTTAAGAACAGTAGACAACAGGCCTGATGACCTTAAATAACAGGGGTTCCGAGGTGCGGCAACACTCACAGCGCCGCACCCCCCACCACACCAACACTTCCCTCCACAGACTCCTCTTGAGCACCTTCCCCAGGAGCATCAAAGTCACTCACTTCGGCCATAAACCCTTCGAAGTCCAATGCTGACACTTCTGACATTGCATCCTTTTCATCCTCAACAGGAACAGGAGCAGACGATATCGCTGGTTCCGCAATTTCACCAACTTGAGCCCGCTGTGTGTAACTTGTTATGAGCGTCTGTCTTCTCCTGTTTATTTCTTCCCTGTGCCTCTCTGTGTAGAAATGGAAGAGTTTGTCAATACCAACCAGAAGTTCCTCCTTCTTAGGTTGCTCACTTCCTGTTCCTTCACCTCTTCCTTGGGCTTATCCACGGCAGCAAGGATCTTGCTTATGTTTGACATACACAGCTCAGTCCTGCCTTCCATCACGCTAGGCTGCTCAACTTGACTCTGCCTGGCATCAGGCTCTGCGTCAGCCTCGTCTATCCGTTGCAATACTTCCTCAGGAGGCTGTTCCTCAGTAGCAGTGTGCACTTCTTATATGTCCACCAATGTAACGTCCTCGAAACCTGGTACAGCTTGTGCTGCTGTCAGTGTTGCTGCCTCAGCCTCGGCCAGTGGTTGAATGGCCGTCTCCTGGGTCGTGCATAAGTGAGGCATGAGCATTTGCCACGCATGGTTCACCGTTGCAGGTGTAATCTGGTGCCAGGCTTGTAGGAGAAATTCAACTGCGTCCTTCACCGTAAAATTACGCCAAAATGCCTCAACAGTCATGGCACCTGTGGCAGGTCGGGATACAGCTGCTGGCGGAGATGGAACGGGAGCAGATGCCTCATCAAGGTCTTCGTCGTGATCTTCTTGTAGGGCATGAAGCTCCTCTTGTGTGTTGGTCTTCCTGCGTAGGTAGTTGTACATTTCCTTATGGTAGAAGTACTTCACAGTGGTGATCAGTTCTTGATCCAGTGGCTGCACTAGTGACGTCGTGCGGGGCGGCAGAAACACAACACGACAATCCTTATGCAGATCTTCTAGGTATGGAGGGTGACTTGGTGCATTATCAAGCACAAGGAGCATCTTAAATGGAATGCCCAGTTCCCGACACTTGGCCCTGGCATCAGGGACACAGCGCCTCGTTAACCAGTCTCCCATAATGTTCCCGGTCATCCAACCATTTGCGGACTTGTACCAGTACACGCCACTTGCATCCATGTTCGTGAGGTTTTTGTAGCACCTTGGGTGTGAAGCTGTGTGTACAACAATTGGCCTCATCCTGTGGCTTCCAGACAGGTTTACAGCGAACATTACCGTCATCTTACACTTCTGGAGCTTGCGACCAGGGGCTTGTTTCTGTCTTTTAGCGATGTAAGTTGATTTGGGCATGGCCTTGTAATATAACGACATTTCATCGACGTTGTAGATCTGGTCCTTGGTGTACTGTCCCTCTTCAAGAAGCGCTCTAAATATCGCAGGATAGTCTCTCGCAGCCAGCTCGTCAGCAGAGACACGTTCACCAGACACTTTCATGTAACGGAGTTCCCTGCGCTTGAGAAAATGGTCCAGCCATCCAACCGATGCCTTGAAAGGTTTGTCCACTTTTAACCTGCGAAATGCTTCCTTGTAAAAGAGCTGGGCTTGGTTCCGAATAAATCTTCCATTCAGTGGAACACCTTCCTTCTCCTTCCTCATTATGAAGGTGGCAAGATAGCGCTCCATTAGTATCATAGCACGGTTTCCCACCCGCGAACGGCCGTCTAGGTCAGAGGCACCGTACGTCTTCACTACAGCCCTTATGGCTTCACGGCTCTTCCACACAGTTCTCATTGTAGATTCAGCCAGTCCCAAGGCTCTCCCGATGGCAGTGTTTCCTTGACCCTCCTCCTTCATCTTGATGATCTCTAACTTGGTGGCATGCATCAGAAGTTTCTTAACACTTGGGGTTGGAGCCATGGTGCGGCAAAGTACAGGCAAGGATGGAGCAGCAAAAAAAACGCCACACGTTGTACACGACAGGTTAGCTGTAGAGAGCGGATCCGCACTGTGCACGAGCCAGGACTGTTATGGCGCGCCCGCTGCCTTGTACCCCAAGCTGCGCAGTAGAATGCCCGGGAATTTCTGCACATCAACATGACGACACGTGATGCTCTGTGTGAGGGGTGGTCGCGCACTAATAGAAAATGGCATTTTTGAGCCACTCCTTGCCTCTGCCTCGCGTTCTCTGCGGTAAACTCGCGCATTCAAGGTTTTTGGTTATGATTTTTGGTCACTTGCGCACAATGCGAATCGCACACTGTGATGACGCACACTGTGATGACGCACACTGTGATGACGCACACTGTGCGAGCCTACTGTATATATATATATACAGTATATATATATATATATATATATATATATATATATATATATATGTGTTTATATATATATATGTTACCCTACCCCATGGGGGTAGGGAGGTTTCAAGAATACTCCCCCAATATCCCTGCTTGTCGTACGAGGCAACTAAAAGGGTTGGTGGTGGGTTAGTGCCCCACCCCATAAAAAGAACTAACTAAGAAAGCGAATAAAGCGCCTCAGACCCGGACGGACCATACGTTGACGACTATGGAACGGACAAAGGACATTCTTAGGGTGGGAACTTGGAATGTGAGAGGAGTGAATGATGAAGTGAAAGAGAGAGAGATTGTTCAGGTGCTTGAGGATGCAAGAGTGGATATATGTGGATTGACTGAAACTAAATGGAAAGGTGAAAGGGTGAGAGAATGGGAATATGGTTTAGGTACATGTGTGGGAGTTAATGAGAATGAGAGGGCAAGAGAGAGAGTATGTCTGATGATAAGCAAGAAGTGGAAGGAGAATATAAGAGAGTATGGAACAGTGGATGCGAGGATTGTATGGGTGAGGATGAAAGTAGGTATACAAGCATGGGCGATTGTACGTGTGTATGCTCCGATAGAGGACCGAGTAGCAATAGTGAAAGATGAGTTTTGGGCGAGAGTAGAAGCATGTATGGACAAATTTGAGAGGAGCGAGAGAGTGTTTTTGATTGGAGACATGAATGGCAAAGTTGGGAATGTACGAGTGGATGGAGTGGTTGGTCAGTGGGGAGTGCCAGCTGAAGTAGATGGGAATGGTAGTGCTTGGTGGACATCTGTGCTGGTAAGGGGTTGGCAATAGCCGACACCTACTTTCGCCATAAGATGATCCACCGGTATACATGGAGAGTAATGAGGAGGATGGATGGTGAGTTTGTTGAACGAAAGGCAATGATAGACTATGTGTGTGTGGATGAGCGAATGAGAAGACAAGTGTTGGATGCAAGAGTGTGGAGAGGGTGGGGGAATGGAGTTTCTCACCATCACTTAGTGATGGCCAAGGTAAAGCTGCAAAGAAAATGGTTGAGGAGACGAAGGGGAAGACAGGAGGAAACAGCTCCTCTGACAAGAGTGGAGAAATTGCAAGAGAGTGAGAAAATGGCAGAGTATAAGGGCATAGTGGAAGAAAGATTGAGAAGGTATGAGCTAGAGCAGATGGAAGGGGTGGAAGTTGTATGTAAGATATTCATGGAAGAGATATGTGCTGCGTGTGAGGTGGTTTGTGGAGTGAGGAGGAGATGCAAGGGACAGCATGGTGGAATGATGAGGTGAAACGAGCTGTGGAACAAAAGAAGAAGGCATATAGTGAATGGTTAGTGAGCAGAGGTAGGGGAGAAGATGAGAGAGAGAAGAGAGAGGTATATGTAAGCAGGAGAAGGGAGGTGAAGAGACTGGTGAAGGAGAGTAAGAAGAAAGTGGATGAAGAGTTTGGGAGGAATCTGAGTGTGAAATGGAGGGAGAGTAAGAAATTGTTTTGGAAGGAGGTAAAAAAAGTAAGGCAGTGTGAAAGGGGAAATAGTAGGGGAGTGAAAGATATGAATAATAGATTGGTGGAGAAGAGAGAGAAATTGAGGAGATGGAAGGAGCACTTTGAGGATTTGTTGAATGTAGAAAGTGAGAGTAGTGCGAGTATAAGTGGTTGGGGAATGGCTGGGAGAAGAAGAGATGAGAGGAGGGAGGAAGAGATCAGTAGGGCGGAAGTAATGGAAGCAATGAAGAAGATCAAGTTGGGAAAGGCCCCAGGAATTGATGGAGTGTGTGGTGAAATGCTGATGTATGGGGGTGAGATTGTTGTGGAGTGGATATGGAAGTTGTGTAGATTGGCTTGGGAAGAGGGAAGGGTTCCAGAGGACTGGAAATCAGGTATAATTGTTCCTTTATACAAAGGAAAAGGGGAGAGAGAAGTATGTGGTAACCATAGGGGTATTTGCCTTCTTAGTGTGATTGGTAAAATATAGGGTAGAATACTCATTGATAGGGTTAGGCATATGACAGAGGAGCTAGTTGGAGAAGAACAACGGGGATTTAGGAAGGGAAAAGGGTGTGTAGATCAGATATTTGTTCTAAGATGTTTAGTGGAGAAGTATCTAGAGAAGGGAAGGAAAGTGTATGCTGCCTTCATGGACTTGGAGAAAGCTTATGACAGAATTGATAGGCAAAGTATGTGGCAGGTATTAAGAATATATGGAGTGGAGGGGAAATTGTTGAGTGGTGTGAAGAGTATGTATGAAGGAGCTAGGGCTACGGTGCGAGTGGATGGTGAGCTGAGTGAGTTCTTTGATCTCAGTGTAGGACTGAAACAGGGTTGTGTGATGTCTCCATGGCTGTTTAATATATACATGGATGGGGTTGTAAAGGAGGTGCAAGGTAGGGCAGTGGATGTGGGGGTGGCTCTAATGAATGAGGGTGAGATTTGGAAGATTCCAGTGTTGCTGTTTGCTGATGATACAGTATTGTTGAGTAAAGATGAATGGGAGTTGCAAGGTTTGGTGAATGAATTTGGGACAGTGTGTAGGAGGAGGAAGCTGAAAGTTAATGTAAACAAAAGTAAAGTTATGGTGTTTGAGAGGAATGAAGTCACAGAATGTACAGTGAGATTGGATGGTGAGGATATGGAGAATGTGAGTGCATTCAAGTACTTGGCTAGTGTGATGAGTAAGGATGGAACTTTGGGGGATGAAGTGCATGAAAGGGTACAGCAGGGAAGCAAGGTTGTTGGTTCACTGAAAGCAGTGATGAGAAATAGGGAGATGAGTATGGAAGTTAAGAAAGTCACTGCATGAGTATGGAAGTTAAGAAAGTCTCTGCATGACAGTATTACAATCCCTACCCTGACGTATGGAAGCGAGGCGTGGACCTTGCAAGAGGGGAAGAAGTCAAGAGTGAGAGCAGTGGAAATGAGTTACTTGAGAGGAGCATGTGGAGTGACATGGAGGGACAGGTTGACGAATGAAGAAGTGAAGGAACGTTGTGGGGTGTATGTGGATGTGGTTGAGAAGATTAGGAGAAATACGCTGAGGTGGTTTGGGCATGTGGAGAGAATGGAGAATGAACGACTGACTAAGAGGGTGTATGTAGGTGAGGTGGAGGGAGGGAGAGGGAGGGGTAGACCGAGGATGAGGTGGAAGGATGGAGTTGAGAGGTATATGAGGGAGGGGGGGGTGAGCTGGGGGGAGGGTAGTCAAATGGTGGGTGACAGAGCGACTTGGAGGCATTTTGTCTGCAGCCACCCTTTGCGGGATTAGGGCGTCGGGCTATAGATAGATAGATAGACCTTTATGAGGCGAGATTAGAATATATTTTGCTAGGCTTGGTTATCTTTCATGTAAGTTGTTGAATTCCCCATTTATCGTGAATCATGAATATGATGGAGTACCAAAAGGTGCCTGGGATGCCAAGGCGCGAACAAGTCACCTCTACCATTACGCTGAGGAATCAAGCAAGAATTGACACAGTATATCTAAAAAACAACAAGGAAACATAACAAGAAATGTTTAGAATTATTTTAGTTTCTGGGGATTTCAAACATTTACCCTTCCCAGTCTAAAGTATTTTGAACGTTGAACATGCAGTCGGAAGTGAATAAAGTCATAAGCGATTTTACAATTGTTTTCCTTGTTTCAGAACTTTGTGTCAGGGGATCTTTCACATGCTGTGAGAGAGGTCCTATGTGTTCGTATGTTCATTACTAGTTGCTAGTAGGCATGGGCAAGCACCTGATTTGCAATGGCTAATTGTTTTCCCCCCCCCAGCTGATTGGTGCTTTTGTGTTCATGTCCACCATAGGTCAGCGTAACTAGTGGTCACTTAGCACCTGATTTTGAATTTCAGTATCAGGATGGTGTGTCTGCTCCAGCTGGGAGAGTGATTACTTCTCAGTTATTGCAAAATTTCACGGGGATTGTGCAGATATCTGAAGCTACAGTATTAAGTTTTTAAGACATCATGGTGTTCTGGCGGCTCAGGTGATTTGTAAAAACTGTTAAAATTCATATAGCTTCAGAGACGATAAACTTAATTGGTTTTGTACAGGCCTATTGTGAAACGTACCTGTTAAGATAGCAGATGTATATTTAAAGTTAAGGATTTTCTACTACTTATTTATTTATTTATTTTTTACAGGGAAGATATATATATAATGTACAGGAAAGATGTTGTCTAAAACCTTTCGGCCATAGGTCTAAGCCTTCCTTGAGTCATAAACAAGTGTCTTGTTTGACCAAGAAAAGGTGGTTTGAAATTTATTTGTGATAGTGTGGGAAAAAACACGTCACTGTTTTTTAGTCTTAGACCTTGTTGGAGGGATACAAGTCAAGAGTGACAGCAGTTTCGTTTCATACCATTTTTAAAGGCTCCAACATGCTTGCATGCATCGGTCTTGGTCACCTAATGGCGGCTCTCCATGCTGCACGATCCATTGCAGCCTCCCTGTTCAGTCTCTTAACCCTGAGGTCACACTTAATGACCTTGTCCCATGTCTTTCTCGGTCTGCCCCTCATAACCCCACCCCCAATATTAACACCTCTCGCCTTCCTCACCCAATTTTCATCCCCCATCCTCTCCACATGTCCAAACCATCTCAGTCTACCTCTCCTCATCACAACACCAATACACTCCAGTCCCGTCCTACCTCTCAACTTTTCCATCGTGAACCCAGCCCCCCCAGACCTTGGACGCAGGGACGCACTACACATCCACCTAATCATTGTCATTTCTGTACGTCTGAGCCGGCGAATATCCTCCTCCTTCACTGCCCAGGTCTCACTACCATACAGCATTACACTCCTAACACATGCTGCATACAAAGACCCCTTAGCACGTAGGGAGAGTCCTCTCAGTGTCAAGAGAGGCAAGAGCTCCCTGAACTTCTTCCAACCACTTCTCACCCTAGCCACAGACCAAGCTCCAGCCCCACCTCCAGCACACAACATGTCTCCCAAATAACAAAACTCTTCCACACACTCAAGAGATTCACCAGCAAGTTCAATCCTTTCACGTCTGACAATCTCCACCTGCTCTCCCCGACACGCCGTACACATAAAATCAGTATTATCTCGCAGTCTACCTCTGATACCACTACATCTCTTGTGCACCCATTTATCACAAACACCTCACAGGATGGAATTACTTCCCACGCCCTTGTGGCAAACTGCACATGGCCACTCTCCCTCGTCTTTGACAGTACCGCCACCAACCCCATATATCATCACTTTTGTTTTATCCGCATTTACACTTAAGCCCTTGTGCCCCATACCATCTCTCCACTTCCTAAATCCTTCCTCCGCCTCCCTTTCGTTCTCTGCAGTCAACACCAAATCATCAGCATACAACAACTCCCATGGGAGTCCGTTTCTAAAGTTACGTGAAAGGGCTTCAAGTACCATGATAAACAACATAGGACTCAAAACTGACCCCTGATGCACACCAACATTCACGGAAAACCCATCACTCAAATCTCCATTCACTCTTACCTGGGTGTGATCACCCACATACATAGCCATAACCACCCTAACCAGCCACTCCTCCAAGCCAAGCTTTCTCATTGCCCACTTCACCACCTCTCTAGGGACTCCGTCAACGGCCTTTTCCAAATCAACAAAAACAAAATAAAGATCCCTTCTCCTACCAATATATTTTTCCTGAAGCTGTCGAACAATGAATATGGCATCAGTGGTCCTCCTACCTGGCATAAACCCAAACTGCATCTTATCAATATTCACTCTTTCTCTAATCATACCATCTAAAACTCTCTCCATTACCTTCATTATCTGATCTAAAAGCTTTATACCTCTATAATTTTCTCGTTCCAGGGCATCATCCTTCCCTTTATACACATTTACAATTACGCTCTTCAGCCAATCATCTGGGACAACACACTCATAAATAATCCTATTTATTAGGTCAGTGACTAACTTCACCCCCATATCGCCTGAGGCCTTCAATATTTCGGCAGTCAACCCAGACACACCTGCTTCCTTCCCCACCTTCATCCTGCCTATTGCCTCACTTACAGTAGCAGCATCAATCAAAGGCCAAGGGCCAGACACTGGATCTGCTGGCTCCAAACCTTCTCTGCCCCAGTCAAACTTCTCATCCAACAACCAGTTATAATGCTGTCTCCATGCATCTTTAATATCCTGACTGTTCACCTCTACCCTTCCTTCATCATTCTTCACACACTGCTCACCTATAATATCCCGATTATCCCTCTTCACCTGACCTGCCACCCTAAATATCATATTTTTCCTTTCCCCATGATTTAGGTTATCAAGTAAAAGTCTCTGTGACTCAGACTTTGCCCTGTATACATCTCTTCTAGTCCTATGCTTGGCAGCCAAATATTCCTCTTTGCTACCACCCTTCTTCCATTCCCGGAAAAGCCTTCTTTTCTCCTTAACTGCAGCTTCTACCCCCTCATCCCACCACCAAGTTACTTCATGTTTTGGTGGTCCTTTTGTCCAACCGCATGTTACATCAGTAACTCTCGAGATTGTTCTGTACTGTTCATTAACGCCTCTCAAAGGCTCCCTGTTCAGCCACCACTCTCCTCAACTCGCTATAGAAGGTATCCCTTACTACTTGGTTTTTCAGCTTCCATATTTTCCTTCTAGGTACCTAAGTCCTCTTTTTCATCACTCGTTCTTCAAGCACCATATCACAAATCAGTAGTTTGTGCTGCTGCACACACTCCTCACTTCCTGTAACTTTAACATCCCTCACTAACCTCCTATCGGCCCTCCTAACCAAAAAATAATCTATGTGACTGCTATTTCCCCCGGACTCATACATAATTAACCTACTGTCTCTTTTCCTAAAATATGTGTTGCACACAATCATGTCCATTGCCTCCCCAAACTCAAGTATCCTTTCCCCTTCTGCATTCCTTATACCAGTCGCACATCCCCCATGCACTCCTTCATAACCTTTTGCTGCTTCTCCTACATGACCATTTAAGTCCCCTCCCAAAACCACTATCTCATCGTCCCTCATACCACCCACTGCATGTATTAAATCATCCCAAAATCTATCTTTCTCTGCTTCATCCAATCCTGCCTGTGGAGCATATGCCAATATAATCGCAGCTATCCTTCTACCGAACAGAATTTCCACTACCAAATATCCTATCGCTTACTCTCATAACATTCATAACATATTCCACCCATTTCTCCGCAACCATCACACCAACACCTCCATATCCGTCTGTTCCCCCTTGCCAAAACAACTTATAGCAACAGTCCTTCCCAACAATCTTTCTGGCTGATCCACCCCTGTACCGGACTTCCTGCAAACATGCCACATCCACCCACCTCCTACTGAATGCCTCAATGACTTCCCCTGCTCTTCCCCTCAAACTTCCCACATTCTATGAACACACCTTCATCCCCCTGGGTGGTTTACTGTCCTCAGGCTTGCTTTGAAAATTTTTCTTGTGTTTTGTCATATTCATTATTAATAAAGGGGAATAGATATACCACAGGCCCCACTCACTGCACAGTCCCAGGTCCAGGCAATGGATCTGGGACCCCTAACCCACCAGCTTACCAGTGGCTGTGGTAGTGGCCTCGAGGCACTCTGCCAGGACAGCTGAAGGGACACCCTCCAAATGCGCCTTGGCACTGCAACTATCCCGCCATTATACACTCACTGATAGGGCAGCCTCCTGGGGCACTACTCCCTGGTTCGGGCCCCTCTCTATTGGGCAGAAGCGGCAGCCTGGGAACCGCAATGCCCTGCACACTCTAGCACAGGCCTGAGCCCCATCTCGCCCTGGACCCACGATCTATGCCGGCGGAACCCCTGTCACTCCTCCCTCCAGAAGTCCGCCACTAGGTAGGGGGGGCAAAGTTTTCTGGCTGCATGCCCTTGCTGGCGCCAGCCCCTATAACTTAGTGGGATACGTTGTGTGAAATGTAAAGTGCATGTGGTGTAGTGCATAGGATAGTTAGAGGAAATAGGGTAGCAGTGGAAATGATTTATTTGAAAAGAGCATGTAGTCACATGGAAAAACAAACTGGCAAATGAGGAAGTGAAGCAGCATTGTGGTGTGGATGTAGATGTGATAGTAACCATTAGGAGAAATACATAGAGGTTTAGTGATGTGGAGAGGATGGAGAGCGAGAGACTGATGAGGAGAGTATATGTTCGAGAGGTAGAGGGAGGGAGAAGGAGGGGGAGGCCAAGGATGAGATGGAGGGATGGAGTGGAGAGGTACATGAGAGATGGGGGTGTGAGCTGGGAGCAGGGCAGTGATTGGTGGGGGATAGGGCGACATGGAGGCCATTTGTTTGTGGCCTCTCCATACAGGGTTAAGGCGTCTGGCGATAAATAGAGATATAGAAATGTGTATACTGTAACTTTGACAACTTTCCACCCACCTCCAATAGTCTGAGTTAGTGGGATTTTACCGCACCAGGTATGTTAAGCAGACACATTGTCAAAAGCACTTAATTAATTGTTGACATGATCTGTTGTTCAGTGATATGTCATGATATGAGACCTTCCTTTACATGATAGCTACATCTCAGGTGCAACGTGACAGATGTATAGTACTCATTTTGACATGATCAAAAATTCTTGTAAATGTGGCTATGAAATTGGAATATAACACTGGCAAGGAAGCATACTTGGCTGGTGTTGAAACCATCTGCCCCGCACTGAGTGGTGCAGCACTTGGCTGTCTAGGGCTTGTCAGCCATGCTCACCACAAGCAACTTAAGTGTTGTCAGATTCATTTGATGGTAAAGTGTAATGGCACCATTATTAGATTAACCCCTTCTTTACCGACCCCTCCCCCCAATGTAAACATTACGTTTACCCCCCATACCGACCTGATAGCTCCCCCTCCCGTAGTGTGAGGGGTAGTGTATATTTTTTGCCACGTCGAAACTATTCACTCTTTTTTATTTGTTTGTATACTGATGATCACATAAACCCAGCATGATGTTGGTAATAAAAAAAATATTATAAAATAAATCATTATGGTATATAAGTTTACATATCTTATGCTAAAGTACTGTTACCCAGGTAACTACTGTACAAACTGACTTGAAAAAAATGTCCTGCACAGATGGATGGCTTATTTATTTACTTTGTAAGCTGAGCATGAAGTATGTGGACACACGTGATGGTGATGGCGACCTTGACCCACATGTTGCCGAGAGTGCAGCGTCACTAAGCTCGCTACTAATTTCCTCCTCCTCCTCCTCACTCACATCAACGTCGCTATCATTTTCAGGATCACAGTCATCTACCGACACATCAGACACTGCTGCATCATCATCTGATACATCTAAATAAGTATCCTCATGAGGCATAAACTCGTCACTATCGGTATCTGCCAGAGACGCCATGAGAGAAAAATACCATGTACACCCTCTCTTGTGGTCAAGTGCGTGGTAACTGACTCTCTCTAGCAGGCCAAGGGGTGTAAATTATGCCGTATGTCAGCAGAAAATATAGTACGATATCTGTAGTAGAAATTATAAATAAAATAATGATTGGTCTAAGAGAGGTTACATCACAGATGAGTGAGCAAGCAATTGGTGCCACCTCAACTCAGTCATGACGTATCTTATGATGTCAGAATTCGTCAGAACTTCGTCACAGTCTTTGTCGTCAAAACACAAAGCTGTTGCTAACACGAGGTCCTTAGAAACAGCCTTACCGAGCTACCCTGAGGCCCATAAGCTGCCATTCATTAGAGGGTGTACCAGCGTACAACGGTAGCGGTTCCGGTGTCTCACGGGTGTTTACTGGCGATGTACGGGGGTACATCAAAACACATTTTCAGTAAAGAAGGGGTTAAGGAGTATTAGCCTACTCAGACCCTCTCTTATCATGGACATTTTAACATGAGATACACATCATATTTTCTGGATGTAGAGATATTGACTTCTAGTATAACTATGATTTACTGCCAAAAATATTTGTCCACTAGCTACCTAAAGTGTAATAAGAACTGGTTTGTGACCCAGGTGAGTGGTGTGAGAGCAGCTGGAGATTGGATGACTGACGTGCTAGGCAGCCAGCAGTCAGTGCACCAAAGGAGCTGATGTGGACTCTACTGACCCCAGCTGTAAGGTAATGGTTGTGGCATGACTCACATCATACAGTCCTGGTTATTTGCATAAAGTGCTGTACAGTATTATCAGGTTCACAATGATGCATGTCTAATGGTAGCTTTTCCTCCAGGTCCACAACTGAAGAACGATCAGTGAAGCAGACACATCAGGATTGTGATCATCATGGAGGTTTCTAATAAATGGAATTTGTATTGCTATTCCCTGCATGTCAGCAAGTGGGTTGGCGGAGGGTTAGTGCCCCTCCCTGTAAACCAACTAACTTAAAGACAAATGACCACCCCATACAGGATTATGGTGTTTGGCTCTAGATAGGTAGATAGTATATGATTCATATCATATGATACATGGTAAAAGGGGTTCATGGCTTATTTAATGTCCTGTATGGCAGTGGAAAATGAAGAATTTTGCGCTCACATGTTTATGTCTTATTTTTTTAAATAATAGAACAGAGGAAGGAAAAACAAATGAATAAAAAAAAGATAAACCACACACCAGATTTCTGGCATCCATAGACTATGGTCACTCTTTAAATGTTATATGTAGAAAGTAGATAGGTTTTCAGATGAGCACATACATAATTTCAGTCTGCTTGTGGGCAGTGATAACATATCTGTGTATTGACAATTATTGTTCCGTAGTAATTATTTTATGAAAATCAATGTTCAGTTTTAAGAAGCTGTTATTAAAGCATAATACAGGAACAATTCCGTGTGACAGTTATGTTAGGCATTGGTCATAGTTGTGCCACATAGTAAGGTTAATAGTCTACTGGAGCAGAGTGGAAAGTATTCAAGATTGATGGGTGTTATGGGGGGATGATGTAATGGAGATGGTAAAGAAAAAAACAGATATTAAATGAGAATCTGAGGTGGGTCATGTAGCTATGGAAGTGGATAAAGAAGAATCACATGTTAAGTTAGAGAGCGAGGTTGATGAAATAATAGTTAAAGAAGAACTGAATGTTAAATTACGAGTGTGAAGCAGTTGAAGAAATGTTATTTGTTGAGAATGGGATTGTCCATGACCCAGTGACACTCTCACCTGCAGTTGAGAGGTTCAGATGTTTAGAGTGCAATAAACTGTTTTCCTCTAAGACTCTGCTTACTCGGCACTCAGTAGTCCATCCAGGAGTGAAGGAGTTTGTGTGTGAAGAATGTGGTAAACAGTTTAGGAGAAATAGTCACCTCTCCCAACAACTACTAACTCATACAGGAGTGAAGAAGTTCAAGTGTGGTGAGTGTGATAAACTGTTTGGTTCTAAAAGCAAAGTAAATGAACATCTAGTAGTTCATTCAGGAATCAAGAAGTTCAAATGTAATGAGTGTGGTAAAGCATTTGGTCAGAAAAGTCACCTAACTCGACACCAAATGCTACATTCAGGAGTGAAGAACTTCAAGTGTGATGAATGTGGTAAACAGTTTAATCCTAAGCAGGTTCTCACCAGGCACTTGCAAATTCATTTAGGAGTAAAGAAGTTCAATTGTAATGAATGTGGTAAACTATTTGTTCAGAAAGATAATCTCATTCGACACCTGTTAGTTCATTCAGGAGTGAAGGATTTCCAGTGTGAAGAATGTGGTAAACTGTTTAGTGAGAAAGGCAGCCTAACTCAGCACCTCCTAATTCATTCAGGAGTGAAGAAGTTCAAGTGTGATGAATGTGGTAAACTGTTTACTTATAAAGGCGACCTCAATAGGCATCTGCTTGTTCATTCAGGAGTGAAAAAGTTCAAGTGTGATATATGTGAGAAACGGTTTACAACCAAACAGGACAAAGACAGTCATACTGCCATTTACTGAAAAGTCAAGAGGCATTGGTGTATTCCATGGGATATGGTGATGTATAGTAGAAACTCTGTAGAAAGCAAGAAATCTGGACCAGTACAAACAAAATTCATCTGCTAACAAATGCCCGTTGAGGCTGACAAAGATATTAAGCACTAGCAGTACATACACAAAGGCTTTAAAGGCCTTAACAGTTCTGCTAAGCTGTTAGACCTCATGAGCTCTTTTACGCTCAAAACAGGTGTGCAAGTTGATACCTTGGTGAACCAACACCAAAAATACAAGAGGCACCAACACGTTTGTCAAGAAAGAGGAAATAATTAATGAAGATAGTGATCAAGAACTAATTGGATCATGCTGGTATCACAAAGTACAGTAGACTACAAAGGACAGGAACGAATAGGCCTCATGCCCTCAAGTTGAAAGTGACAATCAAATTGCTGTTAGCCAGTGGGAGAATGCAACTGTGTGGCTGTTGCATTATTCAGCCTGTAGTATGTTGTGCTTTGACTCATACACTAGGTGCACTAACTGAATAAACTATTTTTCATCTATTTGTAGAAAATATGTTTGGGCTCAAAATTACTCCACCATGAGATGCATTTGTGACAGAAGTGCCAGAGAGAAGACCTGCTCCCTGTCTGTAAATTAGGAAGATAATATCAGAGCACACTGAAGTAACAGAGGGGCATGAATGTAATGGAAAAAAAATATAGATAATCTTTAAGGAGACATAGGACCATCTCTGAACCCTTTAACTGCGGGTGTCATTCCAGAATGACATTGAAAAAACTGGACCAAACCGCGGGTGTCATTCTGGAATGTTCGTGAATATTTTGAATACCGTGCATTTTTTCCACACGCCACTTGTTTCACGCGAGAGTACCTATCAAGTTCTTTCACTCCAGCCCTCCCCCACCTCCCTTCTCCCACCCCCCCCTGCCTAGACACGCATCAATCAGTCTCTGTCCAGCTCTGTGCTTGACAATGGCTCTTCGTCCCGAGTCCTCATCTCTCGTTTCCTTCTCGAAAAATTCTGGTGCTGATGTGCCTTCGACCTCTACACCGAAGAAGGAACTCCTGATGGCGAGGCAGAAGGGGTTGAGCACCCCAGAAATTATGATGGAGCTCGATAAAATTGTGAGTACGACAATGGATTGTGGTAGTGAGAGTGATACCATCACCACCAGCAGTGAAGATTGTGCTATTATTGCTGGGGAATCGGTTATGGGTGAGCAATTGGGCAGTGACAGTGATGAAATTGTGCAAGTTGACTCCCCCCCACCGCCCACAACTTACTCAGGAAAAGAGAAGGTGCCCATGGGGAAAATGGGTGTAGCACGTGGGAAGGGAGTGAAGCGGAGAGCTACGTCTCCTATACCCAGCCCTAGCAAGCATTTCCTTCCACTTTCCCGTTCCCCTAGCCCTATTGCCCTCACATCATCTTCATCTTCTGCTGTGCCCTCTCCTCAGTCAACATCATCGGAGGAATATGCATTGCCGGAGCCTGCACGGCGAGGGAAGGTAGGCCGGGCAGGCCGGGCTAGAACAAAGGGGATGTGTGGCAGCCAGAGGACAGAGCAGGGTGATAAGCAGAGAACAAAGCGAAGTCAGGATTCACCTCACACCAGGTCAGTAACCCACCTGCCTGCCCACTGCCTAGCTCCTTCCCACTCACCCCCTGCCACTGCACCCCCCGCCACTGCACCCCCCGCCCACTCACCCCCCTCCTGCTCACCCCCCTCCTGCTCACCCCCTGCCTCACCTCCTGCCTCACCCACCGCCTCCACCTCAACTCCTCACCGGGAAAGGAGCGCAACTCCACCTGACACTGCTGCTGAACCACGCACTGGGAAAGTGGATGCATTTGTGTGGTCTGACAGTGCTGATTTTCAGCCACATAATCCGCCGTTTGACATGACGAACGCTGGTATACAGCCTGACTTCCCATGCAACGCCGCAGATGACTTCGTGGACTACTTCCTGGCCTTCATGGATGATGAAGTTATGCAATTTGTCAGTGATGAGACCAATAGGTATGCAGCTCAGTGTGCTACAGAAGGGCTGGGACCTATTGGCTCACCGAAGCAGGTGTCATGGGTGCCTGTAGGGATCAGAGAGCTGTATGTGTTCTTTGCTCTCATGTTCTTGATGCCCCATATCAAGAAACATGAGTTGGAGGAGTACTGGCTGGTCGATGACATCACTTCAACCCCAACATTCGGGAAGTACATGTCACGAGATCGGTTCCGACAGCTACTAGGATACCTGCACTTCGCTGACAATGAACACCCGTCCCAAACTGACCCTTTGTGGAAAGTGAGGGATTTCCTCAACAAGATCAGGGATCGATTTGTGCGATTTTTCTGTCCTATGAAAAAAGTCGTCATAGATGAATCCCTGGTATTGTTCAGAGGACGTCTCAAATTCATGCAGTACATCCCTAGCAAACGCCACCGCTTTGGAATCAAGTTCTTTGTGCTGTGTGACTGTGATACGGGGTATATCCTTGACTTCGTAATCTACTCTGCAAGCACGATCAACGTGGACAGGAACGACCCCCTTGGCTTCTCTGGCTCTGTAGTAAAATTGCTGATGGAGAGGTATTTTGGTGGGAATCATGTGCTGTACACGGAGAGTTACTATACAGCACCAAAACTCGCCAAATACCTGGGTGAACACGGCATTGGCACTGTTGGCACTGTGCGGAGCCACAGGAAAGAGTGGCCAAATTTCCCTGAAGCATCTTTCTCATCCAAGGGAGACTTGCACCTGAAGAAGTCTGACAAGCTTCTGGCGATCAGGTGGCACGATAAGGTCGTGAATATGCTCAGCACCATCCACAAGGGGGAATTGCAGAGAACTGGGAAGGTCAGCTACAGGACGGGAGAGCCAGTCATGAAGCCAGATGCCGTCATTGACTACAATATCAACATGAGACTTGTTGATAAGTCTGACATGATGATCGGCGAGATAGACTGTCTCAGAAGAAACACCCGATGGTACAGGAAGGATTGCCTCCACATGCTCGATATGTGCATGCTCAACGCCTTCCTCCTCTACAAGACACAAGTCGGGGGCATAAGGCAACCATCCCTGAGACAGTTCTCCAAGACTGTCGTGCAGCAGCTGCTTGCAAGATTTGGTCAAGTGATGGCATTGGCCCCGAGGCGACACTCTGATGCACAACCTGACCGTCTTGAGTGCCGCAGTTACATGACCCGGCACCAGCTGGTGAAACTTCCTCTCACCGCAGGCGGCAGGTTGTCACAGGGCCGCTGCAGAGTGTGTCATAACACCACACGGAGGCCTCGGGTGAGAAAAATGAGCACACACCAGTGCCAGGAATGCCAAGTCGCTCTTTGTGTGACTCCCTGCTTTGCCGAGTACCACTCTCTGAATCAATACTGACAGTGACAGTGATATACCGTGACGTGACAGTGACGTGTTTTACCAATAATTGTATAAGGGATAATGTAGTAATAAGGGATATTTTATCTAGGAAAAAGGGTAAATATTGGCAAGTATATAAGTGATATGGTAATAAGAAAATCTGCGGCACTGCTGTGATTCTGTGATGCGACAGTGACGTGCTTTACTAATAATTGTATAATGTAGTAATAAGGATATTTTACCTAGAAAATAATGGAAATATTGGCCAGTATATAAGTGATATGGTAATAAGAAAATCTGTGGCACTGCTATGATTCTGTGATGCGACAGTGACGCAATATAGTAATAAGTGCAGTGTAAATATAATGTATATTGCCCAGATTATATGTAACAGGGTAATATAAGAAATACAGTAGAACGGGATTGAGGCGTCTGGCAATAGATAGATAGATAGATAGATAGACAGTAGAACCTCTCTCATTCGGACTATATGGGAGGAAGGGTTGTCCGAATTAGCAGATTGTCCGGACCATCAGGGTAATCTCTAGTTCATACCAAAAACTATCTACATATGGTATGTTTGTTAATTATTAACATATGTGGCATATGTCAACCCTATGTAACTGCAAAAGATGAAAGGATACTAAAATAACCAAACTAATCATGTACAATAGTTTTGTATTGCATAATTTACAGGTAAGGCCATGACAAGAAACTAGCTTACATTTTAAATTGTAGTAAGTGACTAAGGCCTGTGTAGGCAAAAAAATAAATTAATTAATTAACTGTTATATTTGGAATAAAAATAAAACTTATGTAGGCAAAAAATACATTGTCATCTTTGGCATATTGATAATGCCCATATGGGCAAGAAGCTAATGTTTGATGTACAAGTAAAGCACATTTAAGTACAAAAAATAACCTACAGTAATCACTAAACACTGCAATATATTCTGACCCATTTTTGTGTAAGCAAACTCCTCCTTTTAACACTTTATTCGTTGCAGAAGCTACACTTGCATTAAGGGGCTGGTAAGGAGGATTAACTTTTGAAATACAGCATAAAAATATAAATGGTTGGTGAACTAGTTGATGGAACAGATGCTAGCGTGTGTTTAAACAGGCACCCATGTTGCGACCTAGAATGATCCGAGACTAAACGAATGACAATCGCTTTCCGCGCTGATACTGAAAATGACTTTAGAATTACTTTCAACATATTTTTGGAGCTTATTATTTTAAAATTTTGTCCGAATTAACAGAAATCCAGATTAAAGGGGTCTGGACTAAAGAGGTTCTACTGTAATGAAAACCGCCTCTAACCAAACGTCAGTAAGCGTGTGCCGCGGCAGTGAAGTGTGGGCAATTACAGTGCCTTTTACCTACCTTAGTGAACACGGAGTGGGTGTTTATTGTATGTGCAGTGTTCATATGTGTTTATAGTGTTATTTTCAGAGTGTGGTTGGCATATGGTACTGGTGTGAGGGGCAAAAAATAGTGATTTTAGATCGCTCACTTCTAACGGCACTACCTATCCAGTGAAAGTCCACGAAGTCATGAAACCTACATCACTGCAAAGCTGAAGGTAGTACTGTACTTTCTATTGGTACCTTATTTTTTGTTCTAGCTTTGTTCTGTGCAGAGTTATAAAGGTTTAAAGGTTTGTTTACATTTGGCTGGAACCCCCGTGGGAGGGGCCAGTCGATCAAAACAAGGGTTAAAAAAAAAAAAAAAGTTTACATCATTTGAATTGATACAATGACTTTGTAACGGTGAACAGAACTGCATTTTCAAGCATGAAGATGATCCATCAGTAAACAAGGAAGGTTATTACATAAGGGACAGGTTAGGTTAGCATAAGTTTGGTTAGGTTATAAAATAGGATAAGTAAGGGTGGATTAAGTTCTGAAAATTAAGGTTAGATTTGGATAAGTAGACTCTTATAAAGGTAATGTACCTCAAAATGGCATTCTAAGATGGCACCTGGAGGCCTTCATGCACTGTAAGATGGAGTCAGCATGTCTTCAGTGCCATTAGGGATTGTAAACAAACACTGCATTTTAAGCACTTTTCACGACTTTTTAAAGGAAGTAAAAAATACCAAAACTTGATAACACAGTCAGAAAGTACTAAATCCCATGAAGAGCTAAGGTAAAGAGAAAACAGAAAAGCTGTAAAATAAGATTTGTATTGTGTCTCCTTAAGGATTACCATAAATTAATCCCTTGGATCCATATTATGACATAGGTGGGGGATGGTTTTGTAAGGATGATGACTGGCTAGGTTAAGTTAGGTTAGGTTGGCCTGGATTTTGTAAGATTGTTACATTAGGATGGAATGGGTGGGTTGGGTTAGGTTTCAGTGCAGCATTATGGTAAGGGTGAAGGCAGCTGCATATGAGTGGGACTTTGACACAGTGTTGCTACACTTTTAAATGGTAATTATCATACTGGCTCTTCAAAATAATTGTTTTTTTGCTGGAATTATAGTACACTATTAAATTCGTTTTTTTTAGTGTTTAATAATCTGATGCATTTGGGATTTTGGCGTCTGGCAATATATAGATAGATAGAGTTTAAAATTGTCGCTGATGCCTTGATGTATTTACTGAAAACCTACCCATTACAATTATCTTTATCAAAACCGTAATTTTGTAAGGTACTGATGTATACTCAGGTGTATTTTTATCACTTATTATTTTGTATCAAAATTAGGCATACCATGAAAATTCCATATTAAAAATACTATTATAATACTATAATTAGTCTTTTATTACAAAAAAAATATTACAAGGAAAAGAGTTAGCCTCTGTGCCACACTAGGAAATCAATCTTTCTATACTCCGTTTGCTTTATCTGGTCAGGGGCATTCCAAGAGTATTTGGCAACCAGGGCAGACCTATCCACTGGGACCAGTGGTAGGCAGCGTAAACGAAGAAGGACCTTGCGCAAGCGCAAAGCACAATCCACAGTTCACTACCTTGCGCAAGCGCAAGTGCGCAATCTGACATATTTAGCATGCGCAATGTTGCAAAGCGCAAGCGTAAACCATTTGGATATAATTGTGGGAATTACTGTATAATATTGAGATATTTACATAAAATAGCATACTGTACTTACCTTTATATATTATTTTATATTATTTGTAATTTGCACAAGTGTGCAATCTAATATTTAGTTTGTGCTATGTCACTAAGCACTAGCGCAAACCATTTGCATATATTTGTGGGAATTACTGTAAAATATTGAGATATCTAAACAAATTAGCATACTTACTTTTATTTATTATTCTATCTATCTATATATTGCTAGACATCTAAATCACATAAGGGGTGGCCACTGGCCACAAACAAGCAACAAATCGCCTCCATGTCGTCCTGTCCCCCGCCATTTCACTGCCCTGCTCCCAGCTCACACCCCCCTCTTTCATATACTTCTCCATTCCATCCCTCCATTTCATCCTTGGCCTCCCCCTCCCTCTCCCCCCTTTCACCTCACTCACATACAGTCTCCTTGTTAGCCTCTCACTCTCCATCCTCTCCAGATGACCAAACCACCTCAGTGTGTTTCTCCTAACGCTTCCTATCACATCCACATCCACACCACAATGCTCCTTCACTTCCTCATTTGTCAGTCTGTCTCTGTGTGTAACTCCACATACTCCTCTCAAAAAACTCATTTCCACTGCTCTCACTCTTGACTTCTGTCCCTCCAACAAGGTCAAAGCTTCACTTCCATACATTAGAGCTGGTATCACAATACTGTCATTTATTAACTTTTTCACTCGTGGAAGTTCAAACAGAGGAGTGAGCTGGCTGCGAAGCGGAGGGACAGGGGAAACAAAGGTTGTGACTTGCCAGTTTTACGTTTATCTGCATTTTCACAAGACATTTATTTCATAATTCATTATAGATATACAATAGCATGTGTAATTCCTTAGAAAAATAATTAAAACATATTATTTAAATCAAATATCTAAAGCCTCATAAATTATTAGGCTGTGGATATTTGATTTAAATAATGTTTTAATTTTTTTAAGGAATTGCATATGCTACTCTCAATAAATAATGTATTATTAATTTATTATTATTTAATAATAATAATAATTTAAATCTATCTATCTATCTATCTATAGCCCGATGCCCTAATCCCACAAAGGGTGGTCGCAGACAAAACACCTCCAAGACGCTCTGTCACCCACCATTTGACTACCCTCCCCCCAACTCACCCCCCCCTCCCTCATATACCTCTCAACTCCATCCCTCCACCTCATCCTCGGTCTACCTCTCCCTCTCCCTCCCCCTCCCTCCACCTCACCTACATACGCCCTCTTAGTCAGTCTTTCATTCTCCATTCTCTTCACATGTCCAAACCACCTCAGTGTATTTCTCCTAATCTTCTCAACCACATCCACATCCACCCCACAGTGATCCTTCATTTCTTCATTCGTCAGCCTGTCCCTCCACGTCACTCCACATGCTCCTCTCAAGTAACTCATTTCCACTGCTCTCACTCTTGACTTGTTCCCCTCTTGCAAGGTCCACGCCTCACTTCCATACATCAGGGTAGGGATCACAATACTATCATGCAGTGACTTCTTAACTTCCATACTCACCTCCCTATTTCTCATCACTGCTTTCAGTGTACCAACAACCTTCCTTTTCTGCTGTACCCTTTCATGCACTTCATCCCCCAAAGTTCCATCCTTACTCATCACACTACCCAAATACTTGAATCCACTCATATTCTCCACATCCTCACCATCCAACCTCACTGCACACTCTGTGACTTCATTCCTTTCAAACACCATAACTTTACTTTTGTTTACATTAACTTTCAGATTCCTCCTCATACACACTGTCCCAAATTCATTCACCAAACCTTGCAACTCCCATTTATCTTCACTCAACAATACTGTATCATCAGCAAACAGCAACACCGGAATCTTCCAAATCTCACCCTCATTCATTAGAGCCACCCCCACATCCACTGCCCTACCTTGCACCTCCTTTACAACCCCATCCATGTATATATTAAACAGCCATGGAGACATCACACAACCCTGTTTCATTCCCACATTGAGATCAAAGAACTCAACTCAGCTTACCATCCACTCACACCGTAGCCCTAGGTCCCTCGTACATACTCTTCACACCACTCAACAGTTTCCCCTCCACTCCATATATTCTTAATACCTTCCACATACCTTGCCTATCTATTCTGTCATAAGCTTTCTCCAAGCCCATGAAGGCAGCATACACTTTCCTTCCCTTCTCTAGATACTTCTCCACAAAACATCTTAGAACAAATATCTGATCTACACACCCTTTTCCCTTCCTAAATCTCCCTTGTTCTTCTCCAACTAGCTCCTCTTCTCATATGCCTAACCCTATCAATGAGTATTTTACCATATATTTTACCAGTGACACTAAGAAGGCAAATACTCCTATGGTTACCACATACTTCTCTCTCCCCTTTTCCTTTGTATAAAGGAACAATTATACCTGATTTCCAGTCCTCTGGAACCCTTCCCTCTTCCCAAGCCAATCTACACAACTTCCATATCCACTCCACAACAATCTCATCCTCATACCTAAGCATTTCACCACACACTCCATCAATTCCTGGGGCCTTTCCCAACTTAATCTTCTTCATCGCTTCCACTACTTCCGCCCTACTGATCTCTTCCTCCCTCCTCTCATCTCTTCTTCTCCCAGCCATTCCCCAACCACTTATACTCACACTGCTCTCACTCTCTACTTTCAACAAATCCTCAAAGTGCTCCTTCCGTCTCCTCAATTAAATTAATGTATTAAAATACATTATACGTGGCGTCTGGCAATGGATGGATGGATCTCTGTTGAAACATTTTAAGAAATGCTACTACCCTCCCTCCCTCCCTCCTCCCCCCAGCAGAACCCTCGCGACCCGTCCAAGTCTCCCCCATCCCTTGTTCAGACATACAGGAAGCTCCCAAGACCACGTGTCCCTCAGACAGGACAGGTGCGCAAGCGCAAATTTAGTTGTGCAAGCGCAACTAAATTTGCACTTGCGCACCTGCCTTTTCATGTGCGCAAGCGCAATATTGCGCATGGTCTCGTGCGGTGCACAATGCGCAAATGATATTCACCAGAGTGCAACGGTGCACAATTGCGCTTTGCGCAAGTGTTTGCGCACCTGCCCAGCACTGACTGGGACCCCCTACCTCCCAGAGATGAATAACATACAAACGAAAATTGGCCGTAATAGTTTTACGGTAGTTTCAGAATTCAGGTTTAACTAAAATTAAGCAACATAGAACCATTTACTTTCCATAAAATTTGACAGAAATACTGAAAAGTGAAGTGAATAAGCCTCGGACAAGGACTGACCAAAAGATGACGACCAAAGACCGGACAAAGGACATGGTAATTGGAACTTGGAATGTAAGGGGAGCGAATGATGAGATGAGAGAGAGATTGTCCAGGTGCTTGAGGGTGCGAAAGTTGATGTATGCGGAATAACTGAAATGAAATGGAGAGGTGAGAGTGTGAGAGACTGGGAGTATGGATGGGGTATATGTGCAGGAGTAGGTGAGAATGAGAGGGCAAAAGAAGGAGTATGTATAGTTGTGAGTAAAAGATGGAAGAAGAGCATAATGGGGTATGGATCAGTTGGGTCAAGGATTGTGTGGGTAAGACTGAAAGTTGGAATACAAATGTGGGGGATTGTGTGTGTGTATGCGCCAATGCAAGATCATGCAAGCAGAGTGAGAGAAGAGTTCTGGACAAATGTAGAAGTGTGCATGGAAAAGTTTGGAAGGAATGAGAGGTGTTTTTGATCAGTGATATGAATGGTAAAGTAGGGAATGTGAAGGTGGATGGAATAGTTGGTGAGTGGGGTGTGCCTGCTGAGATAGATGAGAATGGGAGTGCGTTAGTGGACATTTGTGCTGGGAGGGGGTTGGTGATAGCTAATACCCTCTTCAGGCACAAAATGATCCACAGGTATACATGGCAAATGATGAGAAGGGTGGGTGGTGAACTGAATGAAAGGAAGGCAATGATTGATTATGTGTGTGTGGATGAAAGGATGCGAAAATGTGTAATGGATGCAAGAGCTTATAGAGGTTGGGGGAGTGGACTTTCTGACCACTACTTGGTGGTGGCCAGAATCAAGGTCCAATTAGGATGGAGAAATAGGAGAAGGGAAGGACAGAAAGAAGGAGTATTTGTAAGGAGAGTGGAAAGGTTACAAGAGGATGAGATAAAGGCAGAGTATAAGAGAGAAGTGGAGGAACGATTGGGCAAATATGAATTGGAGCAGATGAGGGATGTGGAAGGTGTGTGCAGGATATTTACAGAAGAAATATGTGCAGCATGTGATGTGGTGTGTGGGATGAAAAGAAGACTGAGGGGGTGCAAGGAACAGCGTGGTGGAATGAAGAGGTGAGACAGGCTGTGGCACAAAAGAAGAAAGCATACAATGAATGGATGAGAAATAGGGGCGTGGAAGAAGTTGAGAGGTGGAAGAGAGAGTTATATGTAGAAATAAAAGGAGAGGTGAAAAGATTAGTTAGAGAGAGTACGAAGAGAGTGGATGAGGAATTTGGAAGGAACTTGAGTGTAAAGTGCAGGGACTGTAAGAAAATGTTCTGGAAAGAGGTGAAGAGAGTAAGACAGGGTGGAAGTGAAGTTAGCAGGGGAGTGAAAGATAAAAATGTTAGATTACTAGTGGAGAAGGGAGAAAAAGTGAGCAGATGGAGAGAACACTTTAAGGAATTTTTGAACATAGAGGATGGAAGTAATGCAAGTATAAGTGGCTGGGAGGAGGAGGGAGGTGAGAAGACAGGAGGAAATCAGTAGGATAGAAGTTGTGGAAGCAATGAAGAAAGTTCAATCGGGGAAAGCCCTAGGAATTGATGGAGTGTGTGGTGAAATGCTGAAGTATGGGGGAGATATCGTAGTAGAATGGCTGTGGAAAATGTGCAGAATGGCCTGGGATGAAGGTAGAGTCCCGGAGGATTGGAAGTCAAGTATAATTATTCCCTTGTACAAAGGAAAAGGTGAAAGAGAAGTGTGTGGTAATCATAGGGGCATCTGTCTTCTTAGTATAATAAGCAAAGTGTATGGTAGGATACTTATTGACAGAGTTAGAGAAAGAACAGAGGAATTAGTTGGAGAAGAGCAGGGAGGCTTTAGGAAGGGAAGAGGTTGTGTAGATCAGAGATTCATTCTTAGATCTTTAGTGGAAAAGTTTCTAGAGAAGGGAAAGAAGTTGTATGCGACTTTCATGGATTTGGAGAAAGCATATGACAGGGTGCATCGACAAGGACTGTGGAAAGTATTAAGAATATATGGAGTAGATGGGAAGTTGTTGAATGCTGTGAAGAGTATGTATAATGGTGCTAAGGCTGCAGTGCGTGTGGATGGTGAACTGAGTGAATTTTTCTCTTTGAAGGTTGGGTTGAAACAGGGATGTGTCATGTCTCCATGGTTGTTCAATCTGTACATGGATGGGGTAATAAAAGAGGTACAAGGTAGGGTAGTGGATGTTGGAGTGGCCCTGGTGAGAGAGAGTAGTGTTTGGAAACTCCCTGTACTGTTGTTTGCAGATGATACTGTGTTGTTGAGTGAAGACGAAGGAGAGCTGCAAGGCTTGGTGGATGAGTTTGGGAGAGTGTTTAAGAAACAGAATTCTAAAGGTGAATGTAGGGAAGAGTAAAGTGATGGTCTTTGAGAGAAGTGAAGTCAGTGAATGTACAGCGAGATTGGATGGTGAGGAATTGGAAAATGTGAGTACATTTAAGTACTTGGGTAGTGTGATGAGGAAGGATGGAGGTTTGGAGGGTGAAGTGCTTGAAAAGGTACAGCAGGGAAGAAAGGTTGCTGGTTCCTTGAAAGCAGTGATAAGAAGCAGGGAAGTGAACATGGAAGTGAAAAAGTTACTACATGACAGTATTGTGATACCAACTCTAACGTATGGAAGTGAAGCTTGGACGTTGATGGAAGGACACAAGTCAAGAGTGAGAGCAGTGGAAATGAGTTATTTAAGAGGAGCCTGTGGAGTCACATGGAGAGACAGACTGACAAATGAGGATATAAAGGAGCGTTGTGGTGCGGATGTGGATGTGATAGGAAGCGTTAGGAGGAATACACTGAGGTGGTTTGGCCATGTGGAGAGGATGGAGGGTGAAAGACTGACGAAGAGAGTGTATGTGAGTGAGGTGGAGGGAGGAAGAGGGAAGGGGAGGCCGAGGATGAGATGGAGGGTTGGGGTGGAGAGGTATATGAGAGAGGGGGGTGTGAGTTGGGAGCAGGGCAATGAAATGGCGGGGGACAGGGCGACGTGGAGGCGATTTGTTTGTGGCCACCCCAAACGGGATTGAGGCGTCAGGCAATAGATAGATAGATTAATAGATAGAAATGAAAAAGTTACCATTCAGCTAAATGGCACCTCCTATGGCTGTCACCCGGGACGGGCCGCCCCCTTAGCACACCACAATATCTGGTTATTAGGTGGTTTAATATTTGCGGTAGTATGGCGGACCAGTTAATCAAGATCAAGGAGGCTTGACTTTGTTGGAATAGACTGGTGTTTATGCTTGACACACAAGTGACACTTGCATCTTTCTTAGAAACCATAGCCAGGGTTAAGTATAAGTGAAATGAGATAAGAATACAAAATACTGGGATCACACCAAGACATGCAGTGTAAGTAATCCAAGTCATCACGCCGTCACTTAACATTATCTGTGGCTGTCCGGTAAACTATTGTCATTTTCACTGAGTCTGGCACCATCAGTGTTGTCCTCAATGCCTATATTGTTGATGTAAATCCTCTGCACTAGGTGAGCCTCTATTATATTATCTTGAGAACCTATATAAAGCAATACAAAAAGGTATATCCAGTGCCGAGGAGCATTATCAATGCTATAGGTGCTGAGAACATCACTGATGGTGCCAGACTTGGTGAAATGGAGTATAGCAGCAAAATGCAGTCCATAGAACTTAAATAGATAATTCATAGAAATGTGCTTACCCTTACAGATAATAACTCAGTAAGACCATTTAAAAAAAAGTATTTCCAGTGATTACAATTACAGTGGAGGGGAAATTGTTGAATGCTGTGAAGAGTATGTACGGAGGAGCTAGGGCTACGGTGCAAGTGGATGGTGAGTTGAGTTCTTTGATCTCAATGTGGGACTGAAACAGGGTTGTGTGATGTCTCCATGGCTGTTTAATATATACATGGATGGGATTGTAAAGGAGGTGCAAGGTAGGGCAGTGGATGTGGGGTGGCTCTAATGAATGAGGGTGAGATGTGGAAGATTCCGGTGTTGCTGTTTGCTGATGATACAGTATTGTTGAGTGAAGATGAATGGGAGTTGCAAGGTTTGGTGAATGAATTTAGGACAGTGTGTAGGAAGAGGAAAAAGTTAATATAAAACAAGTGTAAAGTTATGGTGTTTGAGAGGAATGAAGTCACAGAATGCACAGTAAGGTTGGATGGTGAGGGTATGGAGAATGTGAGTGCATTCAAGTACTTGGGTAGTGTGATGAGTAAGGATGGAACTTTTGGGGATGAAGTGCTTGAAAGGGTACAGCAGGAAAGGAAGGTTGTTGGTTCACTGAAAGCAGTGATGAGAAATAGGAAGGTGAGTATAGAAGTTAAGAAGTCACTACATGATAGTATTGTGATCCCTACCCTGTATGGAAGCAAGGCATGGACTTTGCTACAGGGGAACAAGTCAAGAGTGAGAGCAGTGGAAATGAGTTACTTGAGCCTGTGGAGTAACATGGAGGGACAGGTTGACGAATGAATAAGTGAAGGAATGTTGTGGGATGGATGTGGATGTGGTTGAGAAGATTAGGAGAAATACACTGAGGTGGTTTGGACATGTGGAGAATGGAGAATGAACGACTGACTAAGAGGGTGTACAGTATGTAGGTGAGGTGGAAGGAGGGGAAGACCGAGGATGAGGTGGAGGGATTGAGTTGAGAGGTATATAAGGGAGGGGAGAGTGAGTTGGGGGGAGGGTAGGCAAATGGTGGGTGACAGAGCGACTTGGAGGCGTTTTGTCTGCGGCCACCCTTTGTGGGATTAGGGCGTCGGTATATAGATAGATAGATAGACAATTACGTTAGCCCTTATAACCTAAATACCGCAGTTCGATCAGGCTTGTCTGCCACTGGAGCCACAGTTCAGGGGTGTTTTTTTGACTTTCACCAAGGGGAAAATCAATATGTTCTGGCTAAAGAGGAAGAATTTACACAGCTGACAGAGTGATCGGCACCCCCCCTAGGCCTAATGGTTACTGCACAATCAAGGGTCAAAGTTGAAAAAAAAAATAGTTACCCGAAAAAATTTTCGAAAGCCCCCAGAGTTTTGATAACTAAGTATTTCTGTTACAGAAATAGGTCATTGCAATATCATATGTCACACCAAGCCTGAGAACAGATGTTTTCGGGTGTGGGGAGATTTCTTGTATTTGGGGAAGGGGGGCGCGGTAGCACAGTGGTAGCGCGCCGGACTCGTAATCGGGGGATTGCGAGTTCGAGCCTCGCCCGGGCTGCCGTGCCGGGAGTGGTAGCTCGCTCCTGTAACCCTAGCAGGGCTATATAGTCCAATACAGGGCTTAGCTCGGGGGAACTCCATTTCTCCCATTTTTTTTTGCTTTTGGGGAGAACTTGTACCCTGTGGGAAGAAGGTTTGTAGGTATGGAGGTTGGATAAAACCATGTTTTCTCATCAAAGTAGAACACTTTAGTTTGTTCTTGACCAGCTGCTATGAAAACAGATGTGTATGTACGTGTGGGGAGACAAAATTCATTCGGGGAGAAGGCCCACAAGTACATTGAACTTTGGGAGATCATTTACGGTAACGAGCAATTTGGCTAGTTGAAACAAACAAAATCTATGTGATTTAGCATATCAACCATGCAAGCAGGTGTGTTTGCAGGTGTGGGGAGATAATTCACGTATGGGGAGTAATCCTGCAGTGCCTCATAGTACTTCAGCAACATTCAGAAACATCAAATGTTCATATTGCCATGAAGGGATATAGAATGCTGTTCAATATTGTTGCAGATGCATGCAAGGGAAAAGGGAAAATGTAACTGTCTTTACTATATCGAGTTGGAGGGGTGGTGGTGGGGCGAGGGGGCTGGGTGGTGGTGGGGGGGCTGGGGCTCAGATGCACGTGTTTGCATGTATAGAATAGTATACAGAGACGCATTTATTATGTTCAGGTACGAAAAGGCACAGAAAAAAAAAGAAAAAAAAAGCCAAAACATATAAAGCATGTGTACATGTGTTGGGGATGGGGGGAGTGGGGGAGGGAAGGGGTGGGGGAGGAGAGCAAGCCAAGCTGCGTGCTCGCTGTCACACGATGGTTTATTGGGGGTAGTATGGGGCGGAAAGGGAGGGAGGGGTAGGGTAGGTAGGGGTATACAAGGTAGGGGGGGAAGGTGGGGGGAATGGAATGGGCCTCGTGGTTGGGGGAGGGGTAAACTTCGACTAACAACGTCTTATTTGGGCGTACAGAGGGGTGGAAGGGTCTTCAGAGAGGGTTATTACGTGACAGATGAAACATTCAGGCAATGGGTGGGCTGCGAGGGGGGATGACCCCCCCTGCCCCCAGAATGGCCAGATCACCCAACCCGAGGCCAGAGGGGTTAGATCTCATTGGCTTGAAGGGATAAACGTCACAATTGGGGCGGATCAATGTGCAGGCAGTTTTGTACAAGGTGTGCTATATTGACGTGATTCGGCTGAGAGGGCTAAAGTGGTCATCACATACATTGACGTGCTTCGGTATTTAGGAGTTAAGATCCTCATCTGTCAAACTGTGGAACAACTGTGCATGATAAGCTATGTGTGCAAGCATATCTTTAGAGTGAGTAAATTTGACACATGACCCTCGTGAATTTTTTAGGCATTCTAATGAAAGAAGACCTCCATTTACAATTGTGGTTTTTAGCCTATTTCTTAGCTTGGTTTTGAGAAGATTAACCTTGCTGAATACTCTTTCACATTCAGCATTAGAATGTGTGGCCACAAAATTTACTGCTATGCTAGCTTTCAACCCAAAATTATCATACAAACCGTACGATAATAGAAAATGGTATCGTACATTGTTCCAGAGGCAATGTTATTGTAAAGATATGATAATTATCATATGTGTGGCAACAACATGGATTGGGTTACCTCTCGCAGTTCATTTGTGGTGCCTCCACAGATACCTGTCCTTGGTTAATAAGTACTTACATCCCAAATGCATAATTCCATTTTTCTAAGGTTTCTCATTACTTTGTACATATTATATAATAATGAACAATAATGTAAATAATTTTCTTGCAGTTAATCACCCACAAAGCCATGTTATATGCTGACCTCCTGCCAACTTTAGCCTTGTTTAGTAGCATATAACAAAATGCTGTTTGTTTGTTAACAGATGTTTTACATATGTGTATATCCAGGCTGTTTAAGTGCTGACCTGTTGGCCAAATCCTGCCCTTGTTTTTTTTTTTTTTTTTTTAATTGATCCTTTGACAGACTCAGAAGAATGAAAATAAATGAATAAGTAAATAAACTTCATATCATTACAATATTCCATTCACCAGCATTATTTGGTGATGGAAGCAGTGTTGCCAATTTAGCATTTTCTACTAAATCAAGAGGATTTAAAACCAATCTAGAGAGAAAAACATAACATATTTATTTGATATCTGGCATTTTTTTAGTGTACTGTCTGGCTTTCTTTCTCTTTTCACCAATCAGTTTAGAGGGGGAAAAATGGAAATATAATGTACAGGCATACCATGGTTTTACTATGCAATTGGTTAAGTAAAAAGCCATCGTTAGGTGGGGTATCGTATCTCGGGGTAGATATAACATGTTAAGTATAGGGATGTGTTTTTGAGTCTTGTGTTTCCTCCCCAACCAAGTCCTAAACCCACCCAAATGAGTCCAAAAACAAGTTTAAAGCCTATATAAATAGCCTAACAGCTGTAAAAGAAGCTAACCATGGCCTGATATCTGTAAATAACTCATTAAAACCAACAAATAAAATCTGAAAATCGTCAAATATAATGTACAATAAGTCTGGAAGAGAATCAAACTTAGTAAATTGTACCCCAAAATGACAATGTTCACCCTGCCTGTGACTAAAACACGTCAGTCTAAATCTAAAAACAGTTTTTAAATCAACCTAAACATAATAGTATAAAATATCATCAAAATCGATTTTAAAAAATCAAAACTCATCGTTAAACTGGAGTTTGGCCACGTTAGGTGGGGTATGGTGGTATTTCTACCCCCATCACTAAGCCAGGCTATAGCATCTAGGGGTATCGTACATTGAGGTATACCTGTATGGCCCTTCTATCAGTCTGAGTTTCATAATCCACCCTACCCCGAAAGTAATTGAGTAGCCCTGGTGTATGCACTTTCACCATTATCAGATTTTTTTTTTTTTCATCATTGGGCATAGGCTTCACAGCCCAGTAATCCTCCTCCATGTTATCCACTTCGACATGTCATCACTTTGGTGCTGACACTCAAAGTCCGTATTGAACAGTGGTGGGCAGCGCAAACAAAGAAGGACCTTGCACAAATGCAAAGCGCAATCCACAGTTCACTACCTTGCGCAAGCGCAAATGCGCAATCTGACAAATATTTAGCTTGCACAATGTTGCAGTGTGCAGGCGCAAACCATTTGCATATATTTTTGGGAATTACTGAAAAATATTGAGATATTTAAATTAAACAGCTAGCATACCTACTTACTTTTATTTATTATTATTATTTTCTATCATTTGTAATTTGCGCAAGTGCGCGATCTAATATTTAGCTTGTGCAATGTCGCAGAGCGCTAGCGCAAATCATTTACATATATTTGTGGGAATTGCTGTAAAATATATATTAGTATAATTAAATAAATTATTAAATTAGCAACCTGCCCACCACCTGCGGTGACGGAGGTACAGTAGGTCATTGTCCGGGAAAAACAGCCTATATTTACCAAGGCATTGGCAAAGATCACGTGATTACTGTATCATCAACTCTCTCTCTCTCTGACAGAGGAGGGAGGGAATGGTGAAGTAAGAGAGAGAGGAGGGAAGGAATGGAGAATAAGAGAGAGAAGGGATGAAGTTTATGCCTTATCTCCTCACTCAAAGGGACACTCCTTAGCCATTCCTGTATTTATTCTCTCTCTCTCTCTCTCTCTCTTTTCAAGACAGTTTATTTAATAATTCGATGTAGATACACAATAGCATATGTCACTCGTTACAAAAAATAAAAAATGAAAACAGTATTTAAATCAAATATCCACAGCCTAATAAATTATTAGGCTGTGGATATTTGATTTAAATAATATGTTTTAATGGTTTTTGTAAGGAATTGCATATGCTAATCTTTATAAATAATGTATATTTATTATTATTTACTACTACTAATAATTTTAAAAATATTAAAAATACATTATCTCTGTTGAAGCCTATTAAGAAATGCTACTACCCCCTTCCCTCCTGCCTCCCCCCACCAACCAGTGTAACCATATCTAGCATAATTTTATTCTTTTAACATAATTCTGATCAAACTTTCGAGTCTGGAATATTTTTTAGCATATTACAAGTTTCAGCATAATGTAGAATGGAATGGAATAAATTTGGAATAATTTTATAAGAGCTATAAATCAGAGAGAGAGAGAGAAAGAGAGAGAGCTGGGCGGGTAGCTGATTGGCAAATGAGTGGTTGCCATACTGATACCTTAACCCGCCACGTCCCGGAGACGTGAATTCACGTCCTCATATGACGTGCACTTATATCCCGGAGAGGTGAATTAACGCAGCAACATTGCAAGGTCCCTAATTTGCACAATTTTCAATTTTTGCGCGTGATTTTTCATACGTTTACACGGGACACCTTCCTCTATTCCTCTCCAAGATGCCAAGCAGGGACAATGCCTTACACCGCATAACCTCTCCCCCCCCCTGCACGTCATTGTCTCAGCAATTCACCTGTTACCAGTGACCTGGCCAATAAAGACATTCAGGGCCTGAGTGATTCTCCAATCGATGACATTGTGGAGGACAAAGTTTACATAGCATTAGAGGAAGAAACAGAAATGATGATCAGATAATGTGGGAAAAAAAGGTCATGAATGGTGATGAGTTAGTGATTGAAACAATGCTTATAATGCTTATATTACTGTTTGAAAACCAATATACTCTTGTACTACATATAATTTCGTACCAAGTAAATAAATAAATACTGTTTATGAGTGGATAAAATAGTTACCCTCCCATAGAACTCGTTTTTTTTTGGTGCCATTCTGTTAGAAAACCCAGTCAGGTAAGGAGGTACTCGTACCTAGATCGAGTATTTTAAACCACAGGTGAGCGATTTCTCTATGAACTTTCAATGTTTCACCTAAAGCGGATGTTTGAGCCAAAAAAAAAAAAAAAAAAAAAAAAAGGTCCAAAAATTTCGGGACTGGGGCATACCACTGCCCAGAAAATGTCGGGATGGGGCGGGTTAAGAACAGTATTATGAGAGTACTCTGTACTCAGCCAACCGTCTATGAGAAACCATGAGGCAGTTGACTGCCATTCTTTGATTAAAAAAAAAAAAAAAAAAAAACGAGTTACACCAGTAGTGAAGTACCACTCCATGCAGTAACCTAGCTATTTCATGATGTCGAGCAAGAGGAAGAAAGTTTGTCAAGAGGATCCAGGATCTACTACTTCAAAAGCTTCATTTGGCAGTGATTTCTGAATAGCAGTGACCATGATTCTGACGTACCCGAGAAGAAAAAAGAAGCTAGTAAAAAAAGTTACAACCAAACTTTTCACCCAGAATGGCTGGCTGAAAGTGGCTCATCAGATATTGGAAAAACAAAGCTTTTTGTAAGTGGTGCAACAGCAATGTTTCTATTCAGCTAAAGTTATGTGTCATCAAGGCTCGGAGAGAGAGAGAGAGAGAGAGAAATGTATTCTCTTATGTAGGGTTCAATTAAATATTTCCATAGTAAACACAATACATAATTAATATGTTACATGAACATATATAGAATTTTATCATTTAGCTTCAAGTTAGCATAATTCATTTTTTACTTGGAATAATTTTGCTCAATCTAGCATAATTTTTTTCATTGCCCTAGCATAATTTCGTTTGGATATGGCAACACTGCCACCAACCCACCCCAGCCTCCCCCATCCATTATCCAGCCATGCGGGAAGCTCCCAAGATCACATGTCCCCTGGAAGACCACGTGTTCCTTGGATTGTGCAGTGCGCAATCCACTGGGCAGGTGCGCAAGGCAGGTGCACAAGCGCAAATTTAGTTGTGCAAACGCAACTAAGTTTGCACTTGCGCACCTGCCTTTTCATGTGCGCAAGCGCAAAATTGCGCATGGTCTCGTGCGGTGCGCGATCCGCAAACGATATCACCGGAGCCCAAGGGTGTGCAATTGCTCTTTGTGCAAGTGTTTGCGCACCTGCCCAGCACTGGTATTGAATACATGGTGGGGCTCCCATACAGGGAGTATTTTACGACCTGTCAGCAGGTCTTCTGGTAGATCAGTAAAGTCTGCATGATGAAATTCTGATTCTTATCTGTTCCCCATCCCAGCACGGATTTGAACCTGGGTCCATTAGGACTGCAGGTCACCTCCAAACCGATTCAGACATTGCTTTCCCCAGAAAAGTTTTTGTGTTTATGGGCCCTGAGAAATGTGTATGCTTTGGGCTTTGCCATCACTTCTGCAAATACTAAACATCCCCAGAATATATAATATGATATTTATGTATTGTAGTTATATTTCATGGGCATTGCTCACTGAATTTTGTAAATACTGTCTCAAAAAAGGGAAAAAAAAATGTATAGGGTGTATATTACTATGGGATTATGGGATTGTTCCACAGGATTAACATAATACAAAGGGATGAATCCAACATTTACATTTATTTTTTTTATTTTTTTATGATCTGAGTCACTAGAACAATAAACAGAGCTTTCTTCCTCACTTCCTCCATAACGAGGAGACGCTGGCTCACTTCTTGAGTACATTATTCTCTCTCTCTCTCTCTCTCTCTCTCTCTCTCTCTCTCTCTTTGTCCCTGTCTCTCTGACAGTTTGTGTGTCTGTTGTCTGTGTGTCTTCTTTTTTGTCTGTCTCTTTTTGTCTGTCTGCCTGTCTGTCTTTTTCTACACTGTCTTTTCTTTCTGTGTGTGTGTGTGTGTGTGTGTGTGTGTGTGTGTGTGTGTGTGTGCGTGCGCGCGCGCTATCGTATATCATTGTACACTTTCTGTATACTGAAATCAGGTAGATAATTATCCGCTTACCTAAACGAGGTCTCAACACCTCTGAAAATAATGTGTAAGCATCGCCTCCCCCTTCCCTCCCAGCCCCTCTGCACCACCATCTCCATGCCACGTTATCCTTCCATTAGCAGTACTCGTGAGAATGCCGCGTCACTGAGCCTGCCCTCAAGTCGTAGTTTACATTGCTCTGAAACAGTTTTGAAGCTTGAAGAAACCTGAACATTCCATGGCAAAAACATTCTCCCAGAGTATGAAAATATTTCTCAATCCCTTCTTCCTCTTCCCTAGGTCCTTCTCCCCCTCCCTGTGCCACTTCTCTCTTCTGTTCCCACACCTTCACGAGCAGTGTGGAACTCAGTGAAGAAACCATTTAATAACAAATTGACCTAATATTGTTAAACACCCACCCCTTACGTTACAGCCCTCACCTTCACCAAAGTTTTTAATGTCTTAATGCCTCAACCAAACTCCTGATGAAACGATTAGTATTTGTAACAGCATCTCAGATTAGAATAGAGTGAACATAGTACAAAACAGAGAGAGGGGGGGGGAGAAGGAGGTTAGAATAGTTCTTACCTACCTAATTGTTATTACCTAATTATCTCTTTACAGGAATGAGTGAGGCTCGTGCTGTCCCGTGTCTTAAACCATTTTCATCATACATCTTAAATTTATTGATCATTTTGGCACACACTATTTCATTCGGTAGTGGGGGCACGGTGGCTTAGTGGTAGAGCATCGGAGTCATGATCGGGGGATTGCGAGTTCGAGCCTCGCCCGGGACTGCCGTGCCGGGAGTGGTAGCGGTGTCCTGTAACCTAGCTAAGCTATATGACCATAATTGCCTAGGTTTGGGATTAAATCCCTTCATTCGGTAGTGCATTCCACTGATCAATTACCCTATTTTGGAAACTAAATTTCCTTACGTCTTAATCGCCTCTCTTTTTATGCATTTTTTTTTGCAGTGTCCTCTTGCTGATGCTTCCCCATAGGTTATATATTCATTTATGTCTATTTTCTCCTTTCCTGATATGTATTATATAGCTTAACCCGCGGCGTCCCAGGGACGTACTTCCACGTCCTCACGTTTTGTCACAGCTAATCCCGGGGACGTACTTCAACGTCCTGCAATTGCAAGGTTCGTAATTTCCACAATTTTCAATTTTCGCGAGTCATTTTTGGTACGTATACACGTGACACCTTCCTCAACAAGATGCCAGGCAGAGACAATGCCTTACCCAGCATGACCTCCTCCCCCTCCCTGCATGCCATTGTCTCAGCAATTTACCTGTTATCAGTGACCTGGCCAGTATAGCCATGTCATGCCACGGTACGAAATTCAGGGCCAGAGTGATTCCCCAATCAATGACAATGTGGAGGACAAACTTTACATAGCATTAGAGGAAGAAACAGTTAGAAATGATGATCAGGTAATGTGGCAAAAAAAGGTCAGGTATTAGTGAGTGAAACAATGCTTATAATGCCTATATTACTGCTTGAAAACCAATATACTCTTGTACTACATATAAATTCGTAACAGTAAATAAATAAATACCTTTTATGAGTGGTGTGAAATAGTTATCCTCCCATAGAACTCGTTTTCTTTGGTGCCAGCCTGATAGAAAACCCAGTAAGGTAAGGAGGCTCTCCTACCTGTAATGAGTATTTTAAACCTCAGGTGAGCGATTTCTCTATGAATTTCCGATGTTTCTCACCAAAAGCGAAAGTTTTAGCAAAAAAAAAAAAAGGGTCGAAAAATGGTCGGGATTGGGGGGTACCAGTGGTCAAAAAGTGGTCGGGACGGGGCGGGTTAATCATGTCTCCTCTTTTCTTTCTCTCCTGTAGTGTTGGCAGATTCAGTTTTTCCAGTCTTTCTTCGTAGCTGGCATCCCTTAAGCTTGGTATCCATCTGGTAGTGGCCCTTTGAACTTTTTCAGTCTTATATATGTGTTTTTTTGAGATGAGGATTCCAGACTACTGATGCATACTCCAGGGTTGGTCTGATGAATGATATCTTTCTCAGCATGTCTTCATTTATTTATGTGAATGCTGTTCCCATATTTGTACGCAGTGTACACATGTTCTGTACCTTCTCACTGATGTGGTCAGCCGGAGATAGTCTGTTATTGATAATCACACCTAGGTCCTTCTCTCTTCCTGATATGTGTAGGGTTTTACTTCCTAACTTATAATCTCAATCTGCTCTTTTCCCACTTTTACCAAACGTGTGTGTGTGTATGTGTTAAATATAAAAATCGATATTAATAATAACTGTTCCCTCAGATGTGGCATTATGAGTTCGATTCAAATATGGAGGACTAATATTGAGGACAAGCTGATGACCTTCACTGTTAAAGTGCCGTAGTCGAAGTAAAGGAAAAGGGAGAGTGTGCGTGTGTGTCTGGGGGGGGGGGAGCACTGAGGAAGGGGAGGGAAAGCAAAATAGAATGTGGGAGGCATACGGAGGAAGCAAAGAAAAAAGCTTATTATTAGTGCAAATCTACTGCACATGGGTCACTAGAGAGTCAATTTTCTCCAAGTCCCAATCTTCCCTTAGACTGTGACATGCAATAGTCACACTGACACCCAGGCCCCATTTGTACTGTTGAGTGAAAAGGGAAACAGGAGAAATAAATTTATCCAAGAGTCAGATCGCCCTGGACACTCAGCTCAGGTTTTTACCTTTTTGGTTTGGATGTGATGTTCATTACACCATTGCCACCTACAAGGTGGAGGGGAAGGCTGGAGAACAGGGTGATGAGGGAGAGGAGAGAGCTCCAACATACTTGACCTCTTCCTCACAACTAATCCTTCTGCTTACTCTGTTACTCTTTTCTCTCCGTTGGGCTCCTCCGATCACAACCTTATTACCTTAACCTGTCCTATCACTCCGGTACGGCCTGTGGACCCTCCAGGGAAACGTCATCTGTGGCATTTTGGAGCCGCGGACTGGGAGGCCCTCAGGCAGTACTTCTTTGATTTTCCCTGGAATTATTATTGCTTCCATGGCCGGGAGCCATCTGAGTGTGCCTTGCACATTACGGAGGTTATTCTCTCGGGCATGGAAACAGTCATTCCTTTCTCATATCCTTTGACTAACACAAGAAAGCCTTGGTTTAATCACGCATGTTCTAATGCTGTCCGCAACAAGGAGAGGGCCTACAAAAGGTACCAGAGCCAACTCACCCCTGAATCACATCATCTTTACGTTTCTGCCCGGAATCGTTCTAAGTCTGTTCTTCGCTCTACTAAAAATAATTTCATCCATACTAAATGCTCTCAACTCTCCAACTCGAATTCTTCCCGCTCCTTCTGGCACCTTGCCAAAAATCTTTCTAACAACTTTACCTCATCATCCTTCCCTCCTCTTTTCTACTCTGATGGTTCTGTAGCTATTTCTTCTACTGATAAAGCAGATCTCTTCCCACAGACTTTCTCCTCCAATTCCACCTTAGACGATTCCGGTGCTGTTCCTCCATCACTTCCCCCCTCTGACTTCCTCATGGCTGACATTAAAATTTCTTCAGTTGATGTATTTTCTGCCATCACTGGCCTCAGTACTAACAAGGCATATGGGCCTGATGGGGTCCCTCCTGTTGTTCTCAAGAACTGTGCTTTTGTGCTTACACCCTGCCTAGGCAAACTCTTTCGCCTTTGTCTGTCAACTTGTACCTTTCCTTCTTGCTGGAAGTTTGCTCTCATTCAGCCAGTCCCAAAGAAGGGTGACCACTCCCAACCCTCTAACTATCGTCCAATTGCTTTAACGTCCTGTATTTCAAAAGTTTTCGAGTCAATTCTCAATAGAAAAATTTTAAAGCATCTTTCCTATCACAACTTTCTTTCCGATCGTCAGTATGGGTTCCATCAGGGACGCTCCACTGGCGATCTTCTCATCTACCTTTCAGACTCCTGGTCATCCTCCTTTCGGGACTTTGGCGAAAGCTTTGCCATTGCACTTGACATCTCAAAGGCTTTCGATCGAGTCTGGCATAAATCTTTAATTTCCAAACTGCCCTCCTACGGTTTCTATCCTATCTGTGCCTTCATCGCTAGCTTCCTTTCTGGTCGTTCTTTAGCCGCTGTTGTAGACGGCCATCGTTCTTCTCCTAGATCTATCAACAGTGGTGTTCCTCAGGGCTCTGTCCTATCACCAACTCTCTTCCTTTTATTCATCAATGATCTTATTCTAAGCTGTACATCTAACCCTATCCACTCATACGCTGATGACTCCACCCTTCACCTTTCCATTCGGTTCCTGCAACGCCCATCTCAACAGTTACTTCAACAAACAAGGGATGAGGCTATGGCACACCTAATGTCTGACTTGGCTCGTATCTCTGACTGGGGTTAAAATAATATGGTTGTTTTTAATGCATCTAAGACTCAGTTCTTACACTTATCAACCCAACAAAATATTCCACAGGTATACCCACTAATGTTTAATAATATTCAGCTTAATCCTGCATCATCCTTGAACATGCTTGTGGTTTCATTTACTCGGGACTTATCTTGGAAAGATCATATTACATCTCTTGTAAAATCTGCTTCCAAGAGATTGGGTGTGCTAAGCCGATTCTACTCTTTCTTTACCCCTGCACAATTGTTGACTCTATACAGGGGTTTTATCTGCCCCTGTGTGGAGTACAACTCTCATGTGTGGGGAGGCTCCCCACATACAGCTCTTCTCAATAGGGTGGAGTCAAAGGCTTTTCGTCTCATTAACTCTCCTCCTCTTACTGACTCCCTTCAACCTCTGTCTCTTCGCCGCACTGTTGCATCTTTATCTCTTTTCTGTCGCTACTTTAATGGTCACTGCTCCTCTGAACTGTCTGCTTGCATTCCTCCACCTCTACGACGGGCGCGTAGCACCCGTCTAGCAGCAAACTCTCATCCCTTTTCTGTCCAACGCTCTAATGCAAGAGTTAACCATTACTCCCAGTCTTTCATTTATGCAACAGGTCAGCTCTGGAACTGTCTTCCTCTGTCTGTATTTCCTGCTGCCTATGATCTCCAGTCTTTCAAACGCAGTGTGTCCAGGCATCTCAAAATGATCGGATCTTGAATTTGGCTCTCTATTGTAATTTGTTTTTCTCTTGGAGGGAACTGTTACTGTGGGCTCATGGCCTTTGGTTCCTTCTTCCTCGCATAAAAAAAAAAAGTCTTCGTACATCAACCTATATCCAAAAATCCTAATAAAAGAAAACGATCGCCTATATCCAAAAACCCTAATAAAAGAAAATGATCATGAACTTTCTTAGTAGTAGGAGAATGGAGGAAAGAATTTGGTTGACGTGACGGAGTATCAAGAATTATGCTACCCTAAAAAGAAAGCTGTCAAAACCAATATTAAAATATTCCATCACATGGCCAGTCCTAGACAGAAAGGCTTCATGTTGATAGCATCGATTTTAACTTAAAGGTCGAGCAACACTGATTGAGACCGGTTGACCAATTCTTAAGATGGAATCATTAGGTGTTGGGGGATTACCTGACACTGTTTGATGACGTTTTTCATGGTAGATGGTGGAATGATTCTTGGCGGACCTTTGATCATATGAGGTGAGTACAGATGAGGTGACATACATAGGAAGCCAGTGGTGAGAAGGGTGCCACCTGCTGCACGCGCGCATACACACACACACACACATACACACACACACACACACATACACACACACACATACACACACACACACACATACACACACACACACACACACCGCTCGCTGGCGCAGTGGACACCGCTCGTTGGCGCAGTGGTAACGTTCTCGTTTGCCATCTGGTGGACGGGAGTTCGAGCCTCGCTCAGGTTGCGAAAAGTTTCACTGACGAAGTGGGTGGTTACTGTCCCCCTTGAGCAAGGGGACGGGTGTGTGGGTGTGTGAAGGTCATAGCCTTGCCCTTAGATCGGACTATATGAGCTCTCAGCTCCCTTCCGGGAGGGTAAAAGCTGACGATCACGACCATCAAGTGATCCTGACCGACCCGGTGAATTACACACACACACACACACACACACACACATAAGAAGAGAGGTGATAAAGACGTAAGGAAATTCAGTTTCCCAAACAGAGCAATTGATCAATGGAATGCACTACCGAATGAAATAGTGTGTCCCAAAACAATTCACAAATTTAAGGATATGTACGATAAATATGGTTTAAGACACGGGACAGTACGAGCTTGACTCATTCCTGTAAAGATACAATTAGGTAAGAACAATTAGGTAAGGTAAGAACACACACACACACACACACACAGTACGAAACAGTAAGCGTCTAAGGAAAGCAAACCGCAGCCGATGTGTGGGCCTTTTGAAACACCTGGTTGCAGGGTAGAATATGACAAAGAATATGACTATGATAACTGTTACACGATAAAATATCGATAATTAAGAAGGCGTCCCCATCCACTATTCTCCCCAATCGAGGCAGGCGTTGAATATGTGTGTGTGTGTGTGTGTGTGTGTGTGTGTGTGTGTGTAGGAATCAAATACTCTTTTGCACAGATCTGGACCAAACTTTATGGAATGGTTCAGATTTTGCCTTGAAGTTTACATAATCATTAGGAAAAACGGATGAAAGATGACGGTTATATGGAAGTTTAAATTGAGTTGATCCAATTTAAACCAAACTTGGTGAAAGGTTTTACACTTCGGAAAGGATGAAGTGATCAATTTTGAAAACAGTCAAAGCAGGCCAAGGCCATCTGGAAGGCTGAAGGTTGGATCCTGTAATTCAAACAGCTTTAATTCGTTTTACCTGAACCAATCTTTGTGGAAGGGCTGAAAAGTAGGCAAGGATGATTAGAACAGATTCTGAGAAATATGGGTTAAATTTCAAGTTCACAGGACAAAGCTCAAATATACTTGATCCAACTGGAAACAAACTTAGCAGAAGGGGTAAGGCTCAGGCAAGAATTAAGTAGTTCAGTTTGAGAACAATCCGTCTGACAACTAGGTCACAGGTTAGGTCAAATGTCTTGTCCTCTGACCAGCTTTAAAGAGAGGGTGTTGCTTTTTGTGAGTGATTCTGCTTGTTTTGTCAGTACAGCCTAGATCACTGCGTTTGCATTTTTGTTGGATTGGATGAAATGAAATGAGAGAGAGAGAGAGAATGGTAAATCCGATTTCTGAGACTCTAGCCCAGTGTTTCTCAAAAATTTTCACTTCATTCCCCACTTATGGGGATCTTAACATCCTTGTGGCCCCCCTTCAGTTTTCTCTCAAGCCCCTCACAAATAATATGGGAAAAGCTGTTTTGATACTCTCCATTTATTATACTGCTTAAAGCTATCAATCAGAATGCATATTTTGTTACATAACAATGGGATGGATGACACTGCTTTCAGTCAGTCGACTGATTCGACGTTGAGTCACTGACAACACACATCTCATACTTGGGTCCACATCCAACTGGTTTCGGCTTTTGCTTTTTTATGAATAGAAGGATGGGGAAACCATATACACATATATATATGTTGTGGAAATGGCAAGAGGTCTCTGAGTGCGATTACACAAGCACATTCTGATTGACTACTTCCACTAGCCCGCAATGGCCCTGTAAAATCCTGCCGTGGTCCCCTTGGGAGCCATGGCTCCGAGTCTTAGAAACAGTGCTCTAGGCACTGTAAAGTGATGATAAAAACAACTCCTTTGTGCCCAGTGGTCTGGGTTAGCCGATGTGAATACTATGCAGTCTGTAAAGAAGAAAAAAGAGACTTAAAGAATATATATATATATATATATATATATATATATATATATATATATATATATATATATATATATATATATATATATATAATGCGTGTGTGTGTGTGTGTGTGTGTGTGTGTGTGTGTAAACCGTCATACGGCTGAAATAACGTAAGGAAGCTGTTGTCGCTTCAGCCGAAGCTAATTCATAAACGTGAAGAAATCGTCTGGCATAGCTAGTACAATGTAAACGCCCTTGAGCTGAGGGAATTATACAGGGGACAAGAGCAGATGAAAGAAAGGACGCAGGACGAATGATGAGAGGCGTGGAGAAAACAGCGCCAGGAATGGAAAGGAGATGGAAAATAAACGAAACTGAGGTTCAAACTCACATATTCTAGTCGTTGGAAGAAGTTTGGTTACACTCACTCTTTCCTTCCCTTCCTGCTTCCTTTTTCTTGACCCTATTAACTTAACAGTGAGGTGGGACGGTGAGGAAGATTTAGACTTCCCTGGAAAAGCATCTTTAATTCGTAGGTAGGTCACGTTCCTCCAAGAAGAGAACGACCAGAAGGATTCAATTAACTTAGACCTACTGACGTGTGAGTCAGGGGTCAGGGATGTGGCTGTGGTGCGCTGGGGCATGGTGTGGCTGTGGTGTGGTGTACTGTAGCGTAGTGTGGTGTGGTATGTCTGTGGTTTGGTGTGGTGTGGTATGTCTGGTTTGGTGTGGTGTGTCTGTGGTGTGGTATGTTGATGTGGTTGTGATGCAGGATGTAGTAGCTGTGGTGTGGTGTGGTGTGTCTGTGGTGTGATATGTTGGTGTGGCTGTGGTGAGGTATATACTGTACAATAGTAGCTCTGGTGTGGTGTGGTGCGGTGTGACTCTGGCGTGGTGTATAGTAGCTGTGGCGTGGTGTGGTGTGGTTTGACTGTGGGTGTGGTGTGATATGATGTGTTGTGGTGTGGCCATATGCGTGGTCTGATAACGTTGTAGTGTGGTGGGTCTGTGGGTGCGGTGTGGTGTGGCTGTGTTGTGGTTCAGCTATAGTGTGGTGTGTCTGTGGGTGTGGTGGGGGTGCAGGTAGGGTGAGGCTGTGGGTGTAGTGGGGTTGTGGGCTTGAAGTGGTGTTACTGTGTTGTGGCATGGCTTGTATTGTGATGTGGTGTAGTTTTGGCTGTGGTGTGGTGTGGCAGTGCTGTGGTGTCTGTGGCGTTGTGTGGGTTTTGTTGTCGTGTGGCTGTGGTTGTCGTGTGGCTGGTGTTGTAATGTGGCCGTAAAGCATCACTCGTGGGAATGAGAGTATGGCTCAGTAAGAAGTGAATAATGTGGATGCAATGAAATATTAGCAGCGGACATCGAATGAATCTGGGGTTGCATGCTGTGGGTGTATTTGGAGAAGTAGTTTGGGTGTAATGATCTTGGTGTGCTTCTATCTAAAAGTGAGTACATCTGATTTCCGAACATGGATATAACTAATAGGAATGCAAACTATATGAGCAAAACTTATTCCGGATGTGAGTAGTGAACTGTGTAGCTAGAAACAGGTGTGGTTGTGTTCATATATCAATGCTTGTGAAAAGGCAGGGCATTGGACAAAGGGTGACAGCTGTCCTAAATTTGGTTGAAAATATGTGTGGGTATGGGTGTGGATGTGAGTGGGTGTAAGTGCAATTGTGGGTGTTGGTGTGAAGGGCATCAGAGGTTCCCACACCTAACTGGTTTCAAATAAAAAAATGGGGGACTGTGGAGGAATTGAAATAGCCAGCCTTGAGAAAGGTTGCTGGAGAGAGAGAGAGAGAGAGAGAGAGAGAGAGAGAGAGAGAGAGAGAGAGGACAAACAGACAGACAGAATTTTGATGATGATGATGATGACGACGATAATAAAAATGATAAAAGAAAGGAAACTGCAGAAAAAGGAATGACCAGAATAAGAGACTAGATGAGAGAAATGACTACAGGTGAGCGAGTCTAATGGTGGTGGTGCAGAGGGAGAGGGTAAGAGGCTACCAGGGAGGGACACACCACCGATGATGTGTTGAGAGGCTACATTGGTTACGGTGGAGGCAGAGGAGGACAACTATTGCAGATGTTGAAATTTCGTGTCTGTGGGTACAAAAGAGTAGTGACTGTCCAGAAAAAGGTAGACTCTCTCTCTCTCTCTCTCTCATCCTTAACCCTTGACAACAGAACCAGACGCTGTTATGATGCAAAAACACTGCCCCACCCGAGACCTTAAAACCCTTGAACATTTGAAAAACGTTTGATTGGGGTGCCTTGGACGTTGTTGCCACCTCCTTAGCATTACTCTTAATAATGAAGCACTTTTAAATTTGTATTTGTCTCCGGCTTAATTTCTACCAAGAAGGCTTCGATATATACACTTATCAATTTACATAACTCCACTCGCCAAATATCGAGAAAACTATGGTGAATCCAGCAGGAGAGAGAGAGAGAGAGACAGACAGACAGACAGACAGACAGATAGACAGACAGACAGACAAACAGACTTTGTACTAAGTATAAGTTAGTAAAACAAATAAACTTCAGCAACACCTACCGATGTGTAAAGTCCCCAAAGTAAGTGTGGGTCGGTAAATAACAACAGTAATCCTCAGCCAGTGTTTTGTGAGCCAGTAAACAAGGACGACTTTGGTGGAAGCAACAAGTTTTTACGAACCTATGTGAGGATTAAGAACTTAGTGGTTGGATGGTTCTTGAGAGAGAGAGAGAGAGAGAGAGAGAGAGAGAGAGAGAGAAATGACCCACATTTCTCTTTCCCTGGTTCTGTGAGAAAAAATGAGGGTGGCAGCCATGTTTACTCTGGGATGAAAGATGGAGGCGGGAAAACTTAGCCTGGGCCTTAATGATGCACGGTGCAGGGAAAAAGACTGTAGATAAGTATACGTTGTCTTTCAGAGAGAGAGAGAGAGAGAGTATACAAAAAATTACCGTGGAATGGGAAACTGCGAAGGATGTAATAAAAGACATGTCTGGCGTAGGGTAGAGGGCAGTGGGTAGAAGTGGGAATCAAGGCAATGATTCCCAAACTATATATATATATATATATATATATATATATATATATATATATATATATATATATATATATATATATACAGTATATATTTCCCTTTTATAAAAAAGGACAGAAAACCACTGCGTTAAAGTGTGTCGATAGCTACCAGTAGATAAGTTGGTATTAATCAGCAGTGCTCAGTTATATTATGTCCACTCAACATGCTAATTCTTCGCCAATTTTTTTTTTCTTTTCATAAAACAGCATTAAACCAGGTCATTATCAGGGAAATAATCTTATCCAATTACTTCTCTCCAGCTGCTGTAAGTGTTCATTACTTACAGGAAGACGTGACATACTGTACATCCTATTCTTTCACACTGTATTGTTATTCCACTTTGTCTCTCACGAAGTGGAATCCTAGGTTAGTTCACGTCGGTCTGTTCGTCCGTTCCACTCCCTATCTCAGAAACCATTTTTTGAATTTGCTTGTTTTACTTGATTGTAGGGCCATATACAGTAGAGGGTTGATGTCCATGGTTTCGAGATTTTGATAAAACTCGAAGATGGCCGACTTATGACCAGTTTTAAATTGTTAAAACTTTAATCCTTTATATTTACTTTCACAGATAGGTTTACAGGTTGTAACGAAGTGGAATATAGTCTCTCTGAAACTTGTAATATAAGTCGAGTTGACATTTCAAGAAGCAACATTATATAAAATTAAAATGAAAACTATTCGTACCCCTACTCACTTCTTTCCCCCAGTGACCTGTTCCAGCTCTGACCAATTTTCTCCTATAGGCACTTATTCACAGACCCATTTTCCCCTATAGACCTACTTTTCAAACGGATATAGTTTTCCTCGTGGATATACTTCTTCCTTATAGCTCAAACACTAACAGCAGTCATATCTTGTCCAGCGAATATCTGAAGAATTGTGGCCAACTTGGAAAGGGGAAAGAGACCCACTGGCATTAAGACGCGGTCAAAAATAAAGGTAAACATAAATTTCTAAAAAAAGAAAAAAAAAAAAAAAAAAGGAACCCGGAGAATAAATCGTCTAATGATGCGTACCAGGAGCTTTGTATCCGACGATTAACATTCCTCCTCTTACTGGTTCCCTTCAACCTCTATCTCTACGCCGCACTGTTGCATCTTTATACCTCTACTATCGCTGCTTCATTGGTCACTGCTCCTCTGAACTGCTTGCTTGCATCCCTTCACCACTTGCTGGCGTGTAGCACCCGTCAAGCAACAAACTCTCATCCCTTTTATGTCCAAATATTTAATGCAAGAGTTAACCGCAGCTCCCAGTCCTTCATGTATGCAGCAGGTCAGCTCTGGAACTGTCTCCCTCTGTCTGTGTTTCCTACTAAGTATAGCCTCTAGTCTTTGAAACGCAGACTGTCCAGGCATCTTGAACGGATCTTGAATTAGACTCTGTTATCTTTTTTTTTTTTTTTTTTTTTCGTGGAGGGAACAATCTTGCGGGCTTCTGGCCTTTGGTTCCTTTTTCCTTGCATAAAAAAAAGGATCAAAGAAGAGAAGCATACGCACACACACACACACACCTCCACTGTCAAAAACGATTCATTCTCTCTCTCTCTCTCTCTCTCTCTCTCTCTCTCTCTCTCTCTCTCTCTCTCTCTCTCTCTCTCTCTCTCTCTCTCTCTCTCTCTCGATGGATCATGTTTCTTTCCATCCTCTGGTCTCAAGCTTGAACAGAATTTAGAATAATGTATAGATAGATAGATAGGTGGATAGATAGACTGATAGATAGATAGACAGATAGGTGCATAGATTTATATGTATATATGATTGTATATATATAAAGACACAGAAGCTGGAGGCCTGAAAAATGTTGGCTTGGAAAAGTACTTGGAGATGAATTGTAAGAAAGCTTCGGGTTTGTTATTCCATTGACATTCAAGGCATAAATATTTCTCCCACGTTTATCCAATCATCGTCTGTTTACAGTTACCGCCACGCACTTCCACCACCGTTCGGAAGGTGCTCTTCCAAATCTCACCTATCCTTCAGTCTTGCCTATTATTTTGTAAGGACTGCCTTGTCTAAATTTTTCTTTCTTCACGTATTACCTATTATTTCCTTATACGAGTATGTCTCCATATCATGCTGTTGATGTTAATCCTTCTATGCATCCTTCTTCAGAGTCGGGTCTCCCAGAGTTCCTCCTATGGCTTCTTTCATTTAATAATAAGTGGAAACAGTGCTCTCCAGGCAGCCAGCTGAAATACTTTGGGAAAAATAAGATGATCATAATTTATCCGAGCAAGCAGCCAGCTGCAAGGTTTAGTGAAAATACAAAGACCTTGGCAGTAAGCACAATATACAGTGCAGTAGTGCAGGCGGCGTGAGAAAGGTACCCTGGGTCTGTGAGTTTTTAGTAATACAATAAGTTTCCTTTAAGGTTTGCTGGCAAGAGTGGTCCTATCTTACGTTCATGTTCCGGGCCTGCTGGGAGACCGAATGTGAGGATATGGTGGTGAGATTAAGGACGTGGTGGGGGAGGGAGACTATGATGAAGGAGTGGTATTATAGTGCTGTACTGTGATGACGAGGGTGGGAGGGGTAATTGTGGTGAGGTAGCGGGTATATTGTGATAATGGATAAAGTATAGTGGTGGTGGGATGATGTAGTAATAGAACGCACCTGAATGAGGGTGTAACAAATATGTGGTTGTGAGGTGAGTGATGGTTAGTGGTGAAGTAAAACGGGTGTTGTGCCCGATTCGCTAATGTCGTTGTGCTGAAGATACTTTGGTGGTGTTAATAAAGTGAGCTGATTATTATGAGGATATATTAACAGTATGAAGAGGTGTGACGGTGAGGGTGTGGCGTGGTGAATGCTGTACTGTTGTGCTTGTGATAAGAAGGGAAGTTTACATGGTGACTGTGACTGGATGGTATTTGATGATGGTCATATAGTGGCAAGATGGGTTATACGATTGAACAAGGGGAAATAATGCTAATTATACCCCTGCCTGAGGAAAGAATGTGCGGATATTTAATTTGCAGTAAATAAACCAAGCCTGAACCTCAAGATCCAGCGTATATTCAGCAAAAAGGAATCCAGGAATTGGGAAAAGGCATATGTATGCTTTAAAGAAACCAAACGATGAAAACACATAATAGGAAAGAAATGATCAAAGTGGTGGAAGGATTCTATGGTCATTTATACAACCCAAACAAAAGACCACATGTCAGAAAATATATATATATATATATATATATATATATATATATATATATATATATATATATATATATATATGTGTGTGTGTGTGTGTGTGTGTGTTTGTGTGTGTGCAAACATTCTATCTATAACTATAGAAGGGACTAAAACAGGTTTGAAAAGTATGAAATGAGGCAGAGCATCAGAAGACGGTATCACTGGAGATTTAATAAACAATGCAGATGATTGCCTTGGAAAAACTATCAAAACTTTCCGGTATGTCTCAGAGAAGGAGAAGATTTAGCAGCCTGGAAAAATGTAGTAATGAACTTAATACACACGAAATACTTGAAAGAACTTTAATCCTAAAGAATAATTAGCCTGTTGTCAGTTTTATACAAATTATTCACAATGACCATCACTAATAGAGTTTCAGGCGTGCTAGACTCCAACCAGACCAGTGAACAAGCAGGCTTTCCATCTCAACCATCGACCACATACACACAGTAAGTCAAATAACTGAAAAGACAAATGAATCTAGGAAACCTTTGTGTATGGCGTTCATTGGTTATGAAAAAGCTTTTGATTCAGTAGAAATAACAGCGGTATTGAGTGTAATTCATAGACAGGGTGTAGATGAGATCTACTGTAGAAAATCAGAAGAAATGCAGAGATGGAGCAGCTACCATTAAGCTCCAGACAGACTCTGGAAGATCCCAATTAAACAAAAACTGTGTAAGACAGGGAGATACTATCTCCCCCCAGAAATTTAAATCATGGTAAGAGGTATTTAGAATGCTTAATTGGAGTGATAAGTGAATTAAAATAGGAGATGCATATCTGAGTAACCTCAGCTTCGCAGATGGGATCAGTCTCTTCTCTAAGTCAGTTGGACAGCTCCAACAGTTGATAGATTTAAACAGACAAAGTCTTTCCTTAGGACAGAAGATGAATAGGATAAAGACAAAAGCCGTGCTTAATAACCAAGCTTATAATGAGGAAATATGAATAAAAATGAAGTTTTATAATTAGATGATGAATTTGTATACCCAGGGCAACTTGTACAGACAATCCCGCCAGTCTACTCTAAAAGAAGGTGACGCATAAAGCTGGGTCGAAGCGCGTTTGATTGACAAAACAGCATGTTAAAGGGCATTACGATTGTGTTTAAAGCAAAAAGTTTTTGATCAATGTATTTTCCCCGTAATGACTTAACGCTCAGGGACATGGACAATGACCAGACCACTGGAAAAAAAGTTGAGAAGTGCCCAGAAAGGTGTGGAAAGATCGATACTAGGAATCATTTAGAGAGATAGGAAAGAATCAGATTGAATAAGGAAACGAACTGGAGGACGTAATAAAATCAATGTAAAAGAAGAAATGGTATCGGGTGAGCCATATTTGTATAAGACACAACAAATGGACAAGGAAAGCAACAGAATGGGTAAAAACCGATTTAGAAAGACCAAGAACGACCAGCGACTGGGTGGTTTGATGAAAAAAAAAAAAAAAAAAATCCGGAGACACAAGAGTCCCGGAGGAGAAAATAAAGAGCACGCGATGAAGGCAGAAAATTCGTTCGAGATTGTAGGGATCTGTAAAGGTAAGTAATGGCACAAAGGCGAGGAACAGGAAACGTCTGGGAAAGGCCTATGTCTTACAGTGGGATGTTATGGGCTGAAGATGATTATATATATATATATATATATATATATATATATATATTATATATATATATATATATATATATATATATATATATATATATATATATATATATATATATATATATATATATATATATATATATATATATATATATATATATATATATATATATATATATATATATATATATATATATATATATATATATATATATATATATATATATATATATATATATATATATATATATATATATATATATATATATATATATATATATATATATATATATATATATGGGCCTCTGTCCTAAGGCTTGCTCTCAGCCCTGTGCCTATATAACAGTCCTTCCTCCTTTGTAATACGGAAGAATGTAATTTAATGATTCTCTCTCTCTCTCTCTCTCTCTCTCTCTCTCTCTCTCTCTCTCTCTCTCTCTCTCTCTCTCTCTCTCTCTCTCTCTCGTGTTTACCTCATCAGCAGTAACTTTATGCCAAAAATTATCTCTTTTCATTCATTTACTACAACACACTATGACTCATCCGGCCTATTCATTAACGAATGCTTTTCCACACTTTCCAACAGCATAGCATCATATTCTCACTCTCACAGTCTAACCTCTTGCAGAATTTCTTTATGTTTTATAACACATACATTTACATTTCCTGTTTTGGTTTATCTTCCTTACTAGCTCATTTTTTTTCTTCTCTCTCTCTCTCCCTTATCTCCTCTCACTGTTACTTTCTTCACCTTGTCTTTCATTGTCTCTTCACTCTTCTTCTGTTTTCATATTAATTTTTAGTAACGTTCTCTTTCCTTCAGCGAGCCAGCCAAGGCCTTTGGTGCCTCTTTGCAGGCAATGCCAGCGCCATTTCAGGCAGCTTAGTATCACAGTCACGACCTACCACTGCAAGTCTTCTATCTCTTCATCTTCTTCGGTCGCTTTTGCCTTCTTTCTCAGGACGAATATTACTTCCCTTCACACCAGTCAATCCTGGTTTTGTTCTTTCTTCTAGCCAGTCTGAGGATCAATTCATACAGTCCAGTCCAGAGGAACCATTCTCTCTCCACGGCAGTTTTTACATCTTCGTTGTTATGCATAACTGTCATCGTTTTCCAACAGCTTTCCACATTTTCACTTCCTTTTCAGCCACTTTTAGGGCCAGCTCATATAGTCAAGAGTGTTTGCAGTCTGCACTTAATACTTTCTGGGGCCAGGCGAACCTCCCAGGACGTGTTTTGTTTTCAGTGCTGTAGTCATACTCGTAACTACAGTGGATCCAACTCGAGTCAAAACGGTTGTAGCTCCAGAGTAAACATAATTTCAGTCTGGATATGAGTCTTCCACTCCCAAGAACCCTCTGTGAGAAGGAACTGATGGTCGTGGGCTGGACAAAGACCCTGGCATGAGAAGGGGAGTTCAGCCTATTATAATGTATGGAGTGATTTCAGTTCTTCAAAGGTTTATAGTATAGCTTATTGTTCTCACGGAACTCTCCACGCGAGGACTGAGAGAGAGAGAGAGAGAGAGAGAGATGTGCACTTATTTAAACTCGTCCCCTCCAGGCTCCTGGGAGTGGTGGAGAACCAAGGATGTGGGATAGTAGGAGGGAAGTGCATGATGGTAGTGGGTGGATGATGGTGTGGGTGGGTGATGGTGGTGGGTGGATGATGGTGCTGGTGGATATTGGTGGTGAGTGGATATTGGTGGTGGGTGGATGAGGGTGGTGGGCGGATGATGGTAGGGGATGGATGACAGTGGTGGGTGGATAATGATAAAGGGTGGGTGGATGATAGTGTGGGGTGGATGAAGGTGGTGGGTTGATAAAGGTATGGGGTGGATGACAGTGGTGGGTGGAAAATGATGATGGGTGGGTGGGGGCATGGATGTTGAAGGTGTGAGTTGGATGATGGTGTGGGCGATGAGAGTGTGGGGTGGATGTTGATGTGAATCATGTGAGTTGGATGAGAGTGTGGCTCAGGTGGATGGGTAAGATGAGAAATGAGCATTTAGCCGGGAAGTTGCGAGAGATGAGACTGATTCCAAAGTCAGAGACTAAAATAGAGAGAGACTTTCTGAGGGTGAAGGGGGGGGGGAGATTGACAGCATGAAACTTTAGTGGAGTCCAAGGAAGTTAGATAGAACAGTAAGATGGAGGAAGGCTTGAAGGAGATGGAGAGGAAGGACAGGAGTATCAAATTAACGAAATGAGACATGAAGAGGAAGAGATGAATGGAAAACTTTGTAGTGAAACGGAAAAATAAGGGAAGGGACTGATTCTGTAATGGAAAAAGAAAAACATTGAGAATGCTCTGGTAAATAAAAGTGCAGCATTAAGAGTACAGGGAGAACGGTGACTAGAGGGAAAGAATAAAGTAAAGAGTGAGAATTAGTGGACAAATGGACAAGGGAGGAGTAGGGAAGATGAATATTACTGGAGAGGGTTGAGGGGCGTCTCGATGGAGGGAAAACGAGGGTTGAGAAAGCAATACGACGAGGGAGGGAGGTGGAGAGATTTTAGAGGCAGTACTGGTGAAGGAAATTCGATTATGAATGACACTGAAAAAAATGAAAAAAAATTAAAGGTTGTAGGACCATTCAGACAAGAGCTATTATAGATACCAGTGAACAGTGACCTTTAACAAAGTGCGATTGACGGATAGCGGAACGACGTAACAAATTTTTGGAGAAAATACGCTATTAGGGAAAAGATCGAAGCCAGATATTAGAGGGATAAATGGTAAGAAAAATGAGGACTCTAAATGAGAAGAAGGAATTTCATGAGATTCACTTCGGTGGGATCAGGAGAGTGCTGTTAATATGACTTAGAAAACTGTATTTTGAAAGCTAAAGGGTTGAAGGAACGTAAATACAACAGGGAGGGGTAAAGAACTATCAGGAATAAGAATAAATAACTGGGAGGCAAAAGTGGTAATTAGGCTAGAAGGGTGAGGAGATTTCCTGTTTTTAAAACAAGTAAGGCAAAAAAAAAAAAAAAAAAAAAAAAAACATTAAGGCACTTTCCTCCAAGAATGTTGGTGGAACCTCAAGCCAATGACTGCCTTGTGAGCTGCCATCTTAGCCACTTATTACCATTCACTAACCAAAACTACACAATTTGTACACGATGCATGCTGTGAGTTAGGGAGTGCAGTATATTACTAGTGAGTTCACACAACGGTACATGCTTACCTCTTCCTCTTCCTTACTTCTCCTGTTCCTCCTCCATTTCATTCTTAATTTATATTGCAACACACCCCAACACAGCCAATTATACTCACTCATCTCTTATGCCTATTGACTCCCTGTTATCCCATCCTTTCTTTGATTGTTCATAATTGTCCTTTATTTCCGGGTCCTGTTTCCTTCTTATTCCGTTCAAGTTTCCTTTTTTATACACTGTCTGACATTTCCTTTCGACACACCCTCCCAGCCTGAGTCCTCACTGTCAACCTCTCTCCTGCCAGCGCCCTTCCTTCACAGGCCTGCTGACCTTTTACTGACATTCTCTCCCCGCTGCTGTATGTGTGTTCCCTCCCTCTCTCTCTCCTTCTCTCACCCCTCACCCACCAGACCTGCTGACCCAGTTACGCTCCCCGCTGCTGTGTGTGTTTCCTCACTGTATCCTTCTTTCACCCCTCACCCACCAGACCTGCTGACCCAGTTACACTCCCTGCTGCTGTGTGTGTTCCCTCACTGGATCCTTCTTTCACCCCTCACCCACCAGACCTGCTGACCCAGTTACACTCCCCGCTGCTGTGTGGGTGTTCCTCCCTGCCTCAATCCCTCCCTCACCCCTCGCCCTCCCCCGTACCCCATACACTTTTCTTTTACATAGTTTTTTTCACAAGTGTCTATAAAAGAGTTTATTGTACCACAGTACATTGAACAGATGTCAGTGACACTGATTACTGTATACGAGTATCTCTCTCTCTCTCTCTCTCTCTCTCTTCCCATGCTGCATAAAATTCTCACTCTTCCAAGGTAATTTCCCCAGACTGCTGTTCCAAAGAATTTTGATGTGTCAGTGTGCTTCCCCCCTTTTCTTAATCTCCTCCGCCCTCATCCCACTAGCCCTGCTTATTCAGTTTTTGCCTGTTCTCATCTGATTATTCTGATGGTTGGTTCATCTTTTGACATGCTACGCTGTATGTATGGTGTTGCCTACTAACAGTTTGCATTCAACATAGTATGCTGTATATAACGTCTCCAGCATAATCTTATCATACTGTTGTGTGATTCTCGTCGGGTTAATGATGTGTCTGTTGGATAATGCCCCTGGTGTGCCCTGCATCTCACTGTCCTGTGTCGACTTCTCCTGCATCTGATGTCTTGGCCTTAGTGTTCTTTAGCCTCCAACGTATGTGCGCCTCTCATTTAATTTGCACATGCCTTCCTCATGTCATCATCATCATTATTATGATTATTAAGAACTCCACATTCTGAGGAGTTATTATTGATATTGTAGATACTTTTTTGAAGGGGGGAGGGGTAGATCTAGTAGGCTGGCGTTCCAAAACCGTTCGAGGTAGAGACCTGAAATTTTCATGAGTGATGTATCTTGGCTGCAGGCTTCTTTTGGCACATTTTTTCCCTTAACACTAGCGCCGCAATGGCGCCCTCTATGCCATTTTTCAATTTTTGCTCTCCTGCGCAGCAAAAACTACTGAATCGATTGTTTTGCAAATGTTCCAGTATGTAGTCGTCAGCATATACTAGTGCACCTGGGTAATGATACCGAGATCCAAAAAAGACTTTCTGAGTTATTGGGGAAATTCAAAATGGCAGCCTTTTGCTTGGAAATGCAAAATCGGAAAGTATTTGGCCGATTTTGACCAAACTCGGTGGAAATATAGTGGGTATGAGTAAACGTGAGTTGCATAGTATGACTGACCTTGACATTGATCTCAAAATCACAGGTCGAAATCCGTAAAAAAAAAATAAAAAAAAATGAGTTATACGGAAAGTCCCTTAATATTAGGTCTACAATGATAAAAGTATTTTCATCTGTAATGTGGAGTTCGCCAAATATTGCTTCAGCAATTTCAGAATGCTAGTTATTATTAATATCATTATAGTTGTTTCTACCATTACTACTACTGCTACTACTACTACTACTAATACTACTACTACTATTACTACTACAACTACTACTACTGCTGCTACTACTGCTGCTGCTGCTGCTGCTGCTGCTGCTGCTGCTGCTACTACTACTACTACTACTACTACTACTACTACTACTGCTGCTACTACTACTAATACTGCTACTACTGCTGCTACCACTACTACTAAATTAATTATTATTATTATTATTATTATTATTATTATTATTCATTGTTATTATTATCTTTTTATTATTGCTATTATTATTATTATTATTATTATTTTTATTATTGTTATTATTATTATTTTCTTCTTCTTCTTCTTCTTCTTATTATTATTATTATTATTATTAAAAGCTTCACATTCTGTGGGGTTCTTAGTGATACTGCAGATATTTGTTTTTTTTTGGGGGGAAGGGGGGAGGGAAGACATAGAAGGCTGGCATTCCAAGACGAGGGAGACACCTGAAGTTTTCAGGGTGATGTATCTTGGTGCAGGCTTCTTTAGGCACAAAAAGAAAAAAAAAATAGCAATAGCGCTATCACTACCTCCCTCTATGCTATTTTTCCCATTTTTTGTTCTTCTGTGGAGCAAAAACTACCGAATCGATTGTTTTGCAAATGTTCTAGTACGTAGCCGTCAACACATACTAGTGTATTTGGGTATTGACAGTGAGATCCAATAAATACTTTTTGAGATATTGAGGAATACCAAAATGGCAGCCTCATGCCTGGAAATACAAATTTGGAAAGTATTTGATCGATTTTGACCAAACTCAATGAAAATGTAGTGGGTCATGAGTGAACACGATCTACGCAGTATGAATGACCTTGACCTTGATCTGAATGTCACAGGTCAAAATCCGTAAACAATTTTGAGTCATACTAAAAGTCCCTTAATATTAGGTCTACATTGAGAAAAGTATTTTCAGAATCCTGAGAGTGTCTACTTTTTAAGAATTCTTAACAGCAGTTATGACAAATCATCTCGGCTGACACTGGCTCAAGTTACCATCTGTACTGACTCAGCTGCACCCAGTTCGGAGCATGGCGTATCACCAATGATAGGGATCAACCCCTGTCGAATTACAAGGAGAGGAAGTAGGCAGAGCCGAACCCAACTGATGATGACCTTCACAGAATGCCGCAGGCAACCCCAGATGCATTACATGATATGACCACCTTTCAAAGAGATTTTTTAATGCAAATATGATACTACTGTTCAGATAGGTCAGTGGAGGAAAAAGAAACGTGGCTACTGGAATGTATGAAGAGTGGTTAGAGGTGGAAGAACACTTCTCTCTCGCCTTCAGCCTGCTGTAAGTCCCCCTATCAGTTTTGTGATATAATGTACGAAGTGTATAAAAAGTTCTCCAAGACATTGAGTCGTAAGTTAAGAATCTGTATTTAACATGTGCACAGCAGCCTTGTAAAGTAACTATTCTCATTTAGTTCTCTGTTAGCTGCAGTATCGGCCTGATCATTGAGTAGGTTTGTAAGCGATTCTAATTAGGTTTCAATTGTTCCATTTTGTACCTGTTTATTATCAAAGAAGCTAATTTTGTGGTGTATTGTGAAGAGATTTGGTAAGTAAAACAAGATTTATTTTTTGGTTTATTTGCATGTCATTGCCCTTGGTCTGACCCTCATAGTAAGGAATCTCCCTGCACGGTCTGTACCATAGTTCAATGGTTCTTGGTCTCGTATTATCAAACCAGTTGACTTTCAACTGGTTCTTTGATATCCTAGTCAACTCAACGCCCGTCTCCTAGAACTCGTGACCACGAGAACAGTTTTGATCTCAGGAAAGATAAAAGTGTTGGAGTCTTTCTCTCTTCACATGTTCTATGCCAATCTCCTTGTTTCCTTGGCCAAAATTAGCATGGAGAAATTGGCTTACCCCTCCCTTGAGGAGAGGTTCAGTCCTCCAGTAACCCTATCATGGACTGTCTGCAATCCCCGTATGTTCATTTCAGAGAACTTTCCTTAAATGTGTGTAGTTAAGTTATATAGACTGGAGATTCAGCCCGACACAGAGGGGAGGACAGGAAGGGAGAGAGACGAAACAGTTCGTGCACCAACTTGACGTTCATCTGTGCCCACCAAGACTGAAGGAAATGTGCAGCTTTGGTGAATGTGGAAAGCATGAAGAACACAATATAATGGGCACATGAGAGGGAAAGGGGGAAGAGGCAAGGAAGACAAAAGACAAAATGAATGGATAAAAATGAAGCGTTTACGTCTGAGGGGAGATTAAAGCAGCATGAAAGAATGTACCTGAATCAGGACTATATTGCAATTCAAAAGAGAAATAAGATTTATCTGAATGAAGTTATTTTTGGTGGGTGAATATGGAGAGAAGACGGAGGAGGGGGGTGCAAGGAACAGCGTGGTGGACTGAAGAGGTGAAACAGGCTGTAGCACAAAAGAAGAAAGCAAACAATGAATGGATGAGAAATAGGGGCGTGGAAGAAGTTGAGAGGCGGAAGAGAGAGTTATATGTGGAAAGAAAGAGAGAGGTGAAAAGATTAGTAAGAGAGAGTAAGAAGAGAGTGGATGAGGAATTTAGAAGGAATTTGAGTGTAAAGTGGAGGGACTGTAAGAAAATGTTCTGGAGAGAAGTGAAAAGAGTAAGACAGGGTGGAAGTGAAGTTAGCAGGGGAGTGAAAGAAAATGGTAGATTACTAGTGGAGAAGGGAGAAAAAGTGAGCAGATGGAGAGAACACTTTAAGGAATTGTTGAACTTAGAGGATGGAAGTAATACGAGTATAAGGGGCTGGGGAATGGCTGGGAGAAGGAGGGAGGTGAGAAGACAAAGAAGAAATCAGTAGGATAGAAGTTGTGGAAGCAATGAAGAAAGTTAAATCGGGGAAAGCCCCAGGAATTGATGGAGTGTGTGGTGAAATGCTGAAGCATGGGGGAGAGACAGTAGTAGAATGGATGTGGAAGATGTGCAGATTGGCCTGGGATGAAGGTAGAGTCCCGGAGGATTGGAAGTCAGGTATAATTATTCCCTTGTACAAAGGAAAAGGGGAAAAAGAAGTGTGTGGTAATCATAGGGGCATTTGTCTTCTTAGTATAATAGGAAAAGTGTATGGTAGGATACTTAAAGACAGAGTTAGAGAAAGGACAGAGAAATTAGTTGGAGAAGAACAGGGAGGCTTTAGGAAGGGAAGAGGTTGTGTAGAGCAGATATTCATTCTTAGATCTTTAGTGGAAAAGTTTCTAGAGAAGGGAAAGAAGTTGTATGCGGCTTTCATGGATTTGGAGAAAGCATATGACAGGGTGGATAGACAAGGATTGTGGAAAGTGTTAAGAATATATGGAGTAGATGGGAAGTTGTTGAATGCTGTGAAGAGTATGTACGATGGTACGAAGGCTGCAGTGCGTGTGGATGGTGAACTAAGTGAATTTTTCTCTTTGAAGGTTGGGTTGAAACAGGGATGTGTCATGTCTCCATGGTTGTTCAATCTGTACATGGATGGGATAATAAAAGAGGTACAAGGTAGGGTAGTGGATGTTGGAGTGGCCCTGGTGAGAGAGGATAGTGTTTGGAAACTCCCTGTACTGTTGTTTGCAGATGATACTGTGTTGTTGAGTGAAGACGAAGGGGAGCTGCAAGGCTTGGTGGATGAGTCTGAGAGAGTGTGTAAGAAACGGAATCTAAAGGTGAATGCAGGGAAAACTAAAGTGATGGTCTTTGAGAGAGGTGAAGTCAGTGAAAGTACAGCGAGGTTGGATGGTGAGGAATTGGAAAATGTGAGTACGTTTAAGTACTTGGGTAGTGTGATGAGTAAGGATGGAGGTTTGGAGGGTGAAGTGCTTGAAAGGGTACAGCAGGGAAGAAAGGTTGCTGGTTCTTTGAAAGCAGTGATAAGAAATAGGGAAGTGAGCATGGAAGTGAAAAAGTTACTACATGACAGTATTGTGATACCAACTCTAACGTACGGAAGTGAAGCTTGGACATTGTTGGAAGGACACAAGTCAAGAGTGAGAGCAGTGGAAATGAGTTATTTAAGAGGAGCCTGTGGAGTCACGTGGAGAGACAGGTTGACGAATGAGGATATAAAGGAGCGTTGTGGTGTGGATGTGGATGTGATAGGAAGCGTTATGAGGAACACACTGAGGTGGTTTGGCCATGTGGAGAGGATGGAGGGTGAAAGCCTGACGAAGAGAGTGTATGTGAGTGAGGTGGAGGGGGGAAGAGGGAGGGGGAGGCCGAGGATGAGATGGAGGGATGGGGTGGAGAGGTATATGAGAGAGGGGGGTGTGAGTTGGGAGCAGGGCAGTGAAATGGCAGGGGACAGGGCGACTTGGAGGCGATTTGTTTGTGGCCACCCCAAACGGGATTGAGGCGTCCGGCAATAGATAGATAGATAGAATATGGAAAAGAACTGAAAGATTACAATTCTCAGAAAAAATATGACGCTGCAGATATAGGCTGCCATAGTTGAAGGACAAGTTTGTTAAGACTGAAAAGTGTAAAGACAAGGGCACACCGAGCTGCGATACAAGACTGTTAGAGTTAGGGTGATGAACATGGAGTGAGTATGAGAATGGATCCAGCACCAACTCTCACCTGCCCTTTATCTCTTGTCTTTGTTCACCCTTCATTGCAGAAAGTCATTATCATAAAGAACCTGGACTGTTTGAATAACGGGAGCTCTAAACAGTGCATGATAATGAAGTGGGTTGTTGGTAGATGAGGGGAAGGAGCAGACTAACGGTAGGGTGAGGCTGAAGGATGATGTTATGGGATATCTGTTTGAGGAGGATTTTAGAAGGATCAAAGGATTGTTGGCGAGTCGGGACGAAACTGCAAGATGGAAAAAGGATCTGCAATTGCCACAGCACAGTATTACAGACCACAAGTGAGAAAGAGGCAAATGTGGTGTGCATGAGTATTTGAGATAAACAGGGATAAAATTATTTACATTAATGCAAGATTATGTGCCAAATTGATTGCTTGAACGTGCGTGTGTGCTTAGATCCATTCATATCCCAGTCAACAATCAGGCGAACAAATCAGCAGTCAGTAAACACTAAACAAACCCTCCCACGGGACTTCATCTTGAGAAATCACACAAGCAGCTTCACGAAAGGCAATTAGTATCGACCGGTTGCCGTGTGAGAGAGCTTGGTATTGTTGGTGTGTTAATCCAGTGATTTCTCTCTCTCTCTCTCTCTCTCTCTCTCTCCACCAGTTCCTTGCTCTCATCACCTCCTCCTCTTGGCTGTTATTGCCTCTCACATCTATGGACACTGGTCTCATACGGATGACCATTTACAAAATGAGACGAAAATAGAAGAGAGAGAGAGAGAGGGGGGGGGGCGGGGAATGGGGGAGGGGGGTTAGAGTCCCGAGTGGTGTATATCTATAGTTTTTAACTGTCAGAATCTGTGAAGGTCATGTGAAGGTTCAAGAGTCAACGGCTGAAAATCTGGAACATGGTTGATCGAGCGACATATGTTCATTGTACTTTCTTTCCAACGATGTGTGTAGATCCGTTGCAGTTTTAATACTTTTAGAGATAATTTTAGAGTAAATTTGAGAGATAAGTTTGGGCGGCCAGTTGGTAGCCTACTTTTGACTTTTTGCAGCAATATTTTGGTGAATTTTGACAACTCTCTTACACATACAGTATATGACTATTATTCTTTTCTACAGTATGTTTTCGCACAGTTGTGTAAATCCGCTGTAGGTTTATTAGCTTCCAAGATAACTTGGTTTTGGTGCTCAGTTTGATGCCTTTTCAGCAAAATGGTGACAGGTTTTGAGGAAAGTCACTTAAGTATCGGCTGTTACCTTTTCATAAGTTTTCAACGATGTGTATTGATCTGTTGTGCATTTAGTAACCTCCAAGATAATTCAGTTTTGGTGCTTTGCTCTGCAGTCCACCTATTTTTGCCATAATGAAACAGCAGACAACAGAAGCCTTCAACTGGGACATGGAGAAAAACCACAAGTACCAATGTAGGCAGTTAGCAGGTGTGAAACTTGTGGCAATATAAAACTAGTAACAGGCTTTTACGGAACAATACTAATGCCATGAGGTATTTTTTTATTACCAATTATTTAGCCATATAAAGAAAATACATGTAGCCAGGATGTACGAGGTATTATTGAACACGGAAAAGGCAATGTGTAAAAGAATACCAGAGTTAGGAGAATAAAACTTGGAATAGCCTAACATGGACGGGAGGCGGAATAACGTCCTGACTGACTGTGTTGCTACGAATTATATACCAGTACTGATGCAAAACTTATTATTAGTGGGATGAATTCTCTCTCTCTCTCTCTCTCTCTCTCTCTCTCTCTCTCTCTCTCTCTCTCTCTCTCTCTCTCTCTCATACTCCACCACCAAAGTATTGATGTCTTCGTATTCTTTAGGTGAGGGAACGGGGGTAAGGTCACGGAGGGGGTGACTTTGGTCTCGTAAACACCTTAAATTGGCCTGGATATGTGTCTGGAGAGAGAGAGAGAGAGAGAGGAAAGGTGGCTTTGCAGAGTGTATTTTGATGAACTTACATGGTGGAGGTTCAGCTATGAAACAGAAAATACATGGCCAACTTTTGCTGGAGTAGGAAAAGTTGTGTACATTGAACTGAAGATAAAATAGAAAATAATTAAGACACTATATGAATCCGTCTCGCTATACGTAAAGCCTTGTACCTGTAAGAAATTTGTTGTGTCAGATTTATAACATTTTCTGTAGATTTTGTATGTTCTCGCTCTCCATAGAACTTGTCCACTGTTTCTGCCAGTAGTCTTCAAAGTCATAATAGATTTTCTCGTCGCTTTTCATGCGCATCTCCATGTCTTTGGAGAAAATCGTTAAAATCCGGCCTGGCAACATGCTCACATTTTTGTCGATACAGAGAGCAAAACTGTGTGTGGGAAGTCTGGTGGTGAAGGAAAGGTGGGATGATGTAAGGTAAGGGAGGCACGTGGCTGAGCAAGCCGACACCATTCCATTTCTGAAGGGTTAAGCGTTTCCCCGTGGCGCTGTGGTGGGTCACGCGGGAATATGTACAGTGTGTAAAACGAACATCAAATATTATATAAGTGATATCCTACCATTTACAAAGGGTTTTTTATAATGTGTCACACTGTGGTCTTATTGTGCATTTTACTGCTCAGTTCCTAACGCTTAGCGGTCCGCTAACATATCACATACCTTTACATATCGCCATTTCAACACTAATGTTCAGCGTCCATAAATTCATGCTAGATCTGCCTCATTCAGCTGGTGTGGTGGTGTTGGCGGGGATGTTCTTTTGATATATCAGTGGACTGAGTCTCTGGAAGTTCAGCAGATAATTTTTTAACAAAATACAATAAAATTACCTGCTCCCTGCCCCCGACTACGATCTTAATTGCGCTCTTCCAAGCAGCAGACAACTTTCCTGACTACTTGACCCATGGAATCTGATGGTTTCGAACTGCATTAATCTCTTCAGTCTGATGACGTAAATTTATATCCGCAACTCGCGAAATGAGAGCAAGATTGTGTTCGAGCGTTTGTGTGTGTGTGTGTGTGTGTGTGTGTGTGTGTGTGTGTGTGAACAAAATAACTAAAAATTCATACCATATTTTAACCAAACTTGGTGGAAGGGCTGGAGGAGGACCCAAGAGCAAACATATATATATATATATATATATATATATATATATATATATATATATATATATATATATATATATATATATATATATATATATATATATATATATATATATATTTTAGAACAATAGGTCAAAGTTCAAGGTCACGGAACTAGATCAGACGATGACTTAGCAAAATAACTTTGAACTTTTTATCCAGTTTAACCAAACATGAGGGAAGGGCTGCCGACTGGGTAAGAATGAAATGATTCAGTTGTGAGAGCAATCAGTCGAAATTAAAGGCCACAAGGCAAAGTCTAAATTCGACCCGGGTGTGTGAGTGTTAATTAAACAAGAAGTGGTGCCAAGGCACAGCAAACCCGTCCCCGCCAGTCATTTTAGTTCTGACGTATAAACACAACAGGATATCTAGTCAAAGATGTCACATATCAAAGTTGGAGTAAATCGGGTGAAAATTGACAGTTTCATGACCATTTGAAATTTTAAGCCTGGCCCACCTGACACTGATACCCAACCGCTAACTTGAGGGTGACCCCCCCCCCTCTCCGATGTAATGAGGCATGTTATAGGATGCAGATTTGAAAGATGCACTTTTAGGTTTTGGTTTCATGTCGATATGACGAATTTGAAAGGAGTTATGGCAAATAAAATATTTTTTTTTTTTTTTTTTTTTTTTTTTTTTGCATTTCAGGGATCTACGGCCTGGGCCGTGGCCCAGTTTGGCCCAAAATTTAATTAGTTGATCAAGTCCTAACCCATCATCCCTGTAATTTTAGTCGAAATCGCACCAGTAGTTTTCGCATAAAGTTGTTAACAGACAGACAGACAGACAAACAAACAAACAAACAAACAAACAGACAGCAAACCTGGTGAAAACAATACCCGTCCCCGAGCCCCTCCGGGGTGGGGACGGGTAAACAGCCTGAGTTCGACTTTAACAGACTTTGTGTATTAGGAGGGTAGATGAATGTGATTTTTACCTCTTCAATGTGAAAAAATGCAGAAGTGAATTAAGTCGCTTGATTTTTTTTCTGTATGCAGGGAAAAAGGAACCAAAGGCCAGAAGCCTGCTAGACTGTCCCCTCCAAAAAACAAAAACAATATAACAGAGAGGCAATCTCAAGAGCCGTTCATTTTGAAACTCCTGGACTCATTGCATTTGAAAGGCTGAAGGTCATTGGCAGTAGGAAAAACAGACAAAGACAGTTCCAAAGTTCACCTGCTGCATACATAAAGGACTGGGAGGAGTGATTAATACATGAATTAGAAAGTTGGACAGAAAAGGGATGAGAATTTGTTGCTAACTGGGTGCTATGTGGCCGCTGTAATGGTGGGCGGATGCAAGTAGACAGTTCAGAGCAGCAGTGACCGTTGAAGTATCGATAGAAATGAGATCAGGATGCAGCTGTGCGGTGAAGAGAAAGATGTTGAAGCAAGCCATTAAGAGGAGAGTTAATGAGATGAAAACCCTTTGACTCCTTGTCGAGAAGAGATGTATGTGGGGAGCCTCCCCGCTGATTAGATTTATTGTCTACACAGGGGCGAATAAAACAGGTGTATAAAGTCAACAACTGTGCTGGGGTAAAGAAGGCACAGAGTGGGCTTAGCTCACCTAATCTCTTGGAAGCAGATTTTACAAGAGAGGTAATAATATTCTTTCCAAGATAAATCCCGAGAGAATGAAACCCTAAGTATGTTTAAAAATGATGCAGGATTGAGTTGGATATACATAAACATTAGAGGATACTCCTCTGGAAGATTTCCTTGTGTTGAACTGAGTTTTTGATGCATTATAAACAACAAGATTACTTTTAACCGAGTCTGATATATGAGCTAAGTCAGACATTAAGTGCGCCAAAGCCACATCCCTTTTTTTTTTTTTTTTTTTTTTTTTTTTTTTTTTTTTTAAGTAACTGCTGATATGGACGCTATGGGAAGCGAATGAAGGATTAAGGGTGGAGTCATCAGCATATGAGAAGATATGGCTAGATGTACAGTGTAGAAGGTTGTTGACGAATATGAGGAAGAGAGCTGGTGATAGGACAGAGTCCTGAGGAACACCACTATTGACAGCTGTAGGAGAAGAATGGTGGCCATTTACAACAGCAGCTACAGAATGACAAGAAAGGAAGCTAGGGAATAGGGCACACATAGAAGGATAGAAACTTTAATAGGGAAGTTTGGAAATTAAAGATTTATGCCAAACTCAATCGAAATCCTTTGAGATGTCAAGTGCAATGGCAGAGCTTTCGCCAAAGTTCAGAATGGAGGATGACAAGGAGTCTGAAAGGTATGTGAGAAGATTGCCAGAGGAGCGTCCCTGGCAGAATCCACACTGACGATCGGAAAGAAATTTGTAGTAGGCAAAGTGGTATTTTTTCTTAAATAAAACAATTTAAAAACTTTTGAAATACAGGATGTTAAAGAAACTGGGCAATAGCTAGAAGGCTGGGAATGGTCACCCTTCCTTGGGACAGGCTGAATGGGCGCAAGCTTCCAGTAAGAAAGAAAGGTACAAGTTGAAAGAAAAAAGCGAAAGAATTTCCCCAGGTAGGGTGTAAGCACAGAAACACAGTTCTTGAAAACAACAGGAGGGTCCCCATCAGGCCCTATGCCTTGTTTGTACTGAGGCCAGCGATGACAGAAAATTCTTCAGTTGAAGACATTTTTATATCAGCCATGAGGAAGTCAGGGGGGTGGGGGAAGTGATGGAGGAACAGCACTTGAATCATCTAAGGTGGATTGGAGGAGAAAGTCTGAGTGAAGGGTTCTACTTTGTCAGTAGAAGAAACAGTCATCAGATCAGAAAAGAGTAGGGAATAATGACGAGGTAAAGTTGCTGGAAAGGTTTTTGGCAAGGTGCCAGAAGGCACGAGAAGAAGTTGAGTTGGAGAGCTCAGAGCATTCAGTATGAAAGAAATATTTAGCAGTGCAAAGGACAGACGTAGCACAGTTACGGGCAGAAGCATAAAAGATATGAAATTCAGTGATCAGTTGGCTCTGGTACCGTTTGAAGGCCCTCTCCTTGTTGAGGACGGCATTGCAATAAGCATGATTAAGCCATTTTTTTTTTATTAGTAACAGGATAGGAGAATGGAATCCATGCTTCCATGCACGAGAGAACAACTTTCAAAATGCACAAGACACACTCAGATGGTTTTCGGCCATGGAAACAATAATCATTCCAGGGAATATCAAAGAAGTACTGCCTGAGGGCCTCCCAGTCAGCAGCTCCAAAGTGCCAAAGCCACCATTTCTTGGGAGATTTCGCGGGCTTTACTGGAGCAATAGGATAGGTTAAGGTGATTAAGTTGTGATCAGAGCAGACCAACTGAGAGTTAAGATTAACTGCATAAACAGAAGGATTAGTTGTAAGGAAGATGTCAAGTAATTATAACTCTCTCTAAGATGGTCTGGGATACTGGTATGGTGCTGTCCAAGCTGGTCTAGGTCATTAAGGATAGAAAACATGTAGGCTTGTTCACCAGGTGGATGAGTGAAAGGAGATGAGAGCCAAAGATGGTGGTGAACATTGAAATCACCTAGAATGGAGATTTCAGAGAAAGGAGAAATTGATAGGATGTGTTCCTTCTTAGAAGGAAGGTAGTATAAGAAATTTCATAGTCGGTAGAATCAGGGGATAAGTAAACAGCACAGATATATTTGGTCAGAGAATGACAGGATAGCCAAAGGCAGAGAAAAGAGAATTCAGCAGATCCAAGTTCAGGAAGACGAGAGCAAGATATGTTGTTGCATACATATACACAACAGCCACCTTTAACTTTGAAGTGAGTACTGAGAAAGTAGGAGGGTACAGAGATGGGTTTGCTGTCAGTCGTCCGAGATGGTTAAGTCACTGTGAGGAAGAGCATGTAAGGTTTAGAGGAGGAGAGGTGGTATTCAACAAGGAGAAAGTTAGAAGAAAGCCTGCAAATGTTGCAGAAATGAAGAATGGAGTCAGACAGTGGTTCCAGACAACTTGCTTGGTCGTCACCGGGGGAGGGGCGGATGGTAGGGGCTTTTATGGTCTCTCCCCCCCTCTTTTTGGATTCTGAGGCTTGGTGTTGAGATGCCATTTTTAAAAATAGGAAGTATAATGCATTGTGCTTGTAAATGGGTGTTGACAGTTACAGGAGCTGGTATTGGAGAGTATGCTAGCCTACTGTTTGTGTTACTGAAACTGAAAAATTCAGTAAAGGGAGATGGACAAATGCTAGTTTCGAGGGCTGATGAAACGGTAACTCCAGTTCTCCCTCTCAGCAGCTTTCCATTTGAGTTGGGAGTATCACCCTGTTCGACTGCTGTTACGGTCTACAGTACTTTCGGTGATAATAAGATCTAACTAATCACCGGATCGGAGGGTTGAAGCCAAACTCAAGTTCTCTTTGTTATAAAACGTGATATACTGAAGCTGTCCTTTAGTGCTGAGTATTTGCTAAGCTCTTCGATAAGAGAGAGAGAGAGAGAGAGAGAGAGAGAGAGAGAGAGAGAGAGAGAGAGAGAGATATGTCGTGGACTGAGTTAATCAAAGTGACAATTAAGTCTGATGGGTGACAATCCACCACTACACCATGCCTCTCCCACACGTCTTTACTTGTTAAAATCTTGTTGCAGCAATTAGTCTGGTTTATTATGCTATTTACTCGTGTATGTGTGTGTGTGTGTGTGTGTGTGTGTGTGTGTGTGTGTGTGAGAGAGAGAGAGAGAAAGAGAGAGAGAGAGAGAGAGAGAGAGAGAGAGAGAGGGAAAAGGGGAGTCGGCGATGGTTATAAAATTTTGTAGGATGAACAAGGCTGTGACTATAAATGAAAGTAGGGGAAGAGATTTTTATTCACTCTGGAATGCATTAAGTAATAATAAAAAAATCAATAAGCAATGATGATGTGCAATGTGACGTGCTCAGGGGGGCAAGGGGGAACACTTAATATAGGCAGCAGTGATATAAAACGAGAGTAGTGCTTAGAACCTTCGTAATATATCAGCACGGTGGTATCAGTGCTTAATATACCAGACAACATTTACTATTCAGCATTAAGAGGACTTGATGGAGAGTGGCTTAGAGTTGTGAGTTGAGACATAACGCCTAGAAGGGAATATTTTGTATAGTTTACCCTTTCAGTGTGATAGCATCTTTTCTGGTTTACTTTTGCAAACTCCAAACAATTATATTCAGCAATGGAAAGCCCAGTGTACTTCGTACTGAAGGGGTTAAAGTCTCCATTATCCCTTTTAATATACCGAATCCCTCACGGCACTAAGCAAGGCAAATCACCTCGATACTATCAGGATTTTTAGTTCACTTTCGAGGATCAGAACCGTGGTAGTCAAAACAGGTATACCTATCACCACCCACTGGATCCCCAGTCATGTAGGCAGTGACAGGACACTTGATGCAGCCAAGTTTGTCCCGAGGCACTTCATTACAGGCATCACTTTGGTTACCAGCATGTTGCAGGTTAGGCAGTCCATCTGAACCAAAACACCAGCCCTCACTGGTGAGAAACGCGAATGCTGGATGAACCAGGGTTCCCTGCCGGCCAGTTGGTATGCCGCCGACACAGAGCGTGAACCCTCATTATCACCCGATCTGTCAACAACAGCTTCTTCAGTCAGATTTGTTGCCGATACTGGTTTTACACTGGTTAAACTGGCTCAGACTACAAGCACTGTGCTGCAAACACACTTTTTCCCCTCGTACACTATCTCCTCCCACACACAGCCACAACACATCTTAGGGTTGGTATCTCCTACCCCATCCCAGACGTACATACAGCCGACACAGTCATCAGCCCAACCCCCACACATGTTGCGTGGTGCAGCTGTCTCTGTTGCTACAATCGTCTCTCTAAACGCATATCTCGAGACACAACGCTTCCCTATCATCACTTAACCTGTACTCTGTGCTTCTGTTATGTATTGTGTGTGTGTGGCTTTACCTACAGTTCAGTCCTGACACGTATGGCTCCCAATAACTACACCAAGTCCCGAGGGTCAATCTTCGGAATTCCACCTACCGAAACTAACGGATACTGAATTAACATGCCCATTACTAAACGAATAATTCTAAGCAATTTCGCTTCTGTAATCATCCGTCGCAAATGCTCCTGTGTACTCAGGAAACAAGGAGGTGGAGTGTGGGATTCTCAAGCTCCTGTAGCCATCTTTTATTGTATCTATTTTAAAGTGAACTAAACTAAGCTACCCTCTCTTAACCTAACTTGACATATCGTACTTTTAGCTTCGATGCGATAACAGACGAAGCTAGGAGCGAGACAATCCCTCCCCCCCTTCCTCCTTATTTACTGAGTACTTTAAAGTGCATCTGGGACGGATGTATATAGAAGAGAAATGGCTCAAAGTTGCACAGGTTAACTGGAGAACATATTAATTTCAGTCTCCGTTAGCTGGGTGTAATTCTGAAATAATACCATCCACAGGACCTTTGGCCTCTGGCCATTGACCGTGACTGAGAGATACAGTCTTTCTGTTATTTATTAAAATAGCATTCACACCAATGGCTAGGCAATATTAAGGCCCCGGTCCTCTATACAGAGGAGGAAAGCCTTTAAGCAACAGCTTACGAAAGAGTAACAGTTGTTTATTGTTACGTTTGTAACATGAAATATCAGTGGCATTAAGTGGTTTTACTGAGAGTTCTTTCACTTGATTACTGTATACAATTTTCATTTTGGTGGGTAATCCCAATGCTCAGTGGAACGGTTTATCCCCGCATCCTTATCAGCAGACATTATTAGCAAAGTAGGATAGGTGGTTAATATTAACAATACATGAAGGTGTGGTGAGCTGCGAAAGAGAGCGTAGGTCACAGAGTGTCTGGGTGACGTTTAGTACCATGACGTCACTATACAGTGTATTCTTACAAGCCCCAGATGATTTTATTCACCTAAGAAAAAGCCTGCTGTACCGAAAGAGACGAACGGATTCAATTAAACCTGCCAGTAATATGATGTCTTTTACTATTTTATTCATGTTATTCCCACCCTGTCTAATTCAGAAGGAAACATAACATCATACTGAAGTAGTTAATGTTAAAGATTCAGTAATTAATAGCGATAGCCTACAAGTACGTGAGGTCAGCAGACACTATTACTTCACCATCAGAGTTGAGTCTGGCTGGCAGTGGTAGGCAAGACTTGTGCAGTAATAGTCATCCAATTAGCACTGACGGCAAATTTAAAAGTAAACCAGGGAAAAAAGAATACCATTATGGCAAAAATAACAGGTTTGCTATAATAATTCAAGTGGTAACAACCTGATGCTTGAATGAACTAAATGATGCAGCCTGAATTAATGGCTTATATCGAGTACACCAGGATAACTGTAGCTTGACTCTCTCTTCGATAACCCAATTAATATTTCTCGTCATAACTTATTAGTATCTACCACACCTGCAGACACACACTTACTACCACATTTACTCTTCATACTCTTACTGCCACACTTAACCACACCTCCACAACACACACTTACCACCACACCTCCACAAAATAACCACCACACCTCCACAACACACACTAACCATCACACCTCCACAACACGCCACCACACTTCCACAACACACACTTACCAGCACAACTCCACAACACACATCACCACACCACAACGCACACTTACCACCACACCCCAAGGACACACCCACATCCCTCCCAAACCCACACACGTCCCATTCAGGCAACACACGCGCATTTCCCAATCAGATTTATTACCACAATATTATTTCCAGAAGACCCTCGCTTTTCGCTGTCATCTTGGGGCATTTCTGGCTTGAACGGCTCGTCTATGCAACAAACGGCGGCCGGGAGACTCCTTCTTTAGACCTATAACGACGCCATTCGTCTTGGGACTCGAATATCTTCACGTTTCAAGCAGATATTTTCCAGGCTACGTGTTGGTGACTTGATTCTTACGTACCGAGTTGCACTTTGTTCCTGAACCTCATTCATAATCAACCTTTTTCCTTTGCTTTTAATTAGCTATGTATTCCCATTTCAAGTCTGGATTATTGTCACACACCAAGTACCTTTCGAGTTTACCATGGCACATGCGTTTTTTTTTTTTCTTTTTTAATTCCATTCCCTGCTACCATAAATTACGACTCAACTGCCGTCAATAACTTCATTCCAATCAGTAGTTTACACATGCTCCTCAACCCTGTCCCTTCATCTGATTCGTATTTCACACACACACACACACACACACACACACACACACACACACACACACACACACACACACACACACACACACACACACACACACGCACGCACACGCACACACACACACACACACACACACAAAACATCAGTCACAGTTCAACATATTCCCAACATGAGCTCCTCATATCCTTGTAATTAGGGCAGTATTATGTCCTCGTGTCATCACTTTTCGGAAATTCGATGTTTTTCCCGTGTTCAGTAATGCATAATGTCAGAAAGTATCCATTATTTGTTGCTGAAATCTCACCCAGAATATTTTTCATTCATTAATTCATTGCCAGACGCCATGTATCCCAAAAGCGGGGTGGCCAAGGCTTAGAGTTTTTACAGGGAGGGGCACTAATCCTCCACTAACCCCACTTAGTACGTAGGGAGCAGGGAAGGTTTCGATGGATGTAAACCACCCAGCATTGCACATGGTTCCCTCTAAATAACATCTTTCCGTCAGCCCGAGGCACCCACTCCCAGTGAGGGGAAGCAAGGCATTCAAGGGCGCCAGTCCAAAGTCCTCACTAAATCATTCAATCGGTAGTAGCGACGGGCGGTTTCATTTGTCAAATTATTCTTTACGGTATTCAGATCGAACTGTTGTATACAGCATTCCTGTATTGACAACGTTCACTTTAGCGGATTTAACCCTTGACCTATATTGATGGTATTATTGTGTATTATTATTATTATTATTATTATTATTATTATTATTATTATAGTTGTTAAAATTATAATTATAATAACAGTATTAATAAGAATAATTACTGTAGAATTATTGATAGGAAGAAGAAGAAGAAGAAGATGAAGAAGGTCAGTCATTGTGCTGGTGTTGTCTTAAACTCACTGGTGTATCCACTGCAATATGAAGGAATGTGGGAAGCTGAAAGGAACCATTATTCAGGTAGAATATGGTGGTCTCGCTGTCTCTGCACCTGCACTGGCGAGGGGGTTCGAACCCTCACAACTTAGAGAGATGTTTAACCTACCTTATGGTGTATTGTAATACGTCGCAATATTGATCAAGTTGATGATGATAATAATAATAATAATAATAATAACAACAACAGTAATAGTAGTAATAATAGTAATCATCATCACATCATCATTCGAACCTTCTTTCCCACCCTTGAGCTGGGTGAGAAGTAGCAACGTCCAGACAACCCAAGTTCGCCCAATCCAATGGGCCACGCTTCCATTCACTCATCATTCAAGCCCCTGGAATCCTGACTCTATCTGGTACGTAAAAAACTTTCACAACATTCTGTAGATTCACATAAATGTATCCGATAGAGTCAGTCCGAACTCTGTCAAGTTAAAAAAGGGTGCCACATCCTGATCATGCACTTTTTCTTAAAACATTCACTCACCCAACTCGATCTTCCATACCTATCTCCCTAACACACCCATTCACCATATCCCTAAACCTTCTCCTTGGCCTACCTCACCTCCTCCCTCCTTCAAATTCGCTCAGATATACCTTTTTCATCACTCTGTTATTATTCATTCTCTCCACATGACCATACCATCTCAGTACACTCTCTTCGATTCTGGTCTCCACAGACTTCCCCACTCCGCATCTTTCACGAATCACATTATTTCGTGTCCTATCCACTCTCTGTACTCCACGTATATTCCTCAGCAGTCCCATCTCCACTGCTATCACTCTTGACATTTCATTTTCATGCCATGCCATATTTTGACATCCACATGTTGAAGTTGGCACCAACTCTCCTTCATGTAAGCCTCCTGCAGTTGCAGCACTAAAGCCTCTGTTTCTCATCAAGGCCTTCATTGCACCAGCTACCTTCATTCCTTGTGTCACTCTACTTTCCACTTCTTTTGCACATTTTCCTCTCTTTTCTATCACTGAACCCAGGTATTTGAACTCTCTCACTAACTCCAGTCTCTCTCCATTCACTATAACATCGCACTGGGAGTCACCTCCTCACTCAAAAACCAGCACTTTACACTTTTCTACATTTACTCATAAGGCAGGACGCTCACATACATCAGCAAAACTCTGCACTAGTCTACCAGGCTCTTGTTCTGTATTTACATGTTGCACTGCATCATCAGCACACAACATATTTGAGATATTTCATCCATCACCATTCATTACCAACGCCGTTCCTCTCTCCATTACTCGTGTTTTTACTTCTCTCATCACCGCATCCACACACACACACACACACACACACACACACACACACACACACATATATATATATATATATATATATATATATATATATATACTGTCTATCTATCTATCTGTCTATCTATCTATCTATCTATCTATCTATCTGTGTCTCTCTACCTATCTATCTATCTATATACTGTACTATATATATATACATATATATATATTTTTTGTGAGGAAGAAAGAACCAGAGGCCACACGGAGCCCGCAATTATTGTTCCTCCCAAGAGAAAAACAAAATGCAAGAGACAGCCAAATTCAAGATCCGATCATTTCGAGATGCCCGGACACATTGCGTTTGAAAGACTGGAGATCATAGGAAGCAGGAAATACAGACAGAGGGAGACAGTTCCAGAGTTGACCTGTTGCATAAATGAAAGACTGGGAGTAACGGTTAACTCTTGCATTAGAGAGTTGGACAGAAAAGGGATGAGAGTTTGTTACTAGACGGGTGCTACGCGCCCGTCGTAGAGGTGGAGGAATCCATTCAGACAGTTCAGAGGAGCAGTGACCATTGAAGTACCGATAGAAAAGAGATAAAGCTGCAACAGTGCGACAAAGAGACAGAGGTTGAAGGGAGTCAGTAAGAGGAGGAGAATTAATGAGACGAAAAGCCTTTGACTCTACCCTATTGAGAAGAGCTGTATGTGGGGAGCCTCCCCACACATGAGAGTTGTACTCCAGACAGAGGCAGATAAAACCCATGTTTAGAGTCAACAATTGTGCAGAGGTAAAGAAGGAACAGAGTCAGCTTAGCACACCTAATCTCTTGGAAGCAGGTTTTACAAGAGATGTAATACGATCTTTCCAAGATAAGTCCCGAATGAATGAAACCCCAAGCATGTTCAAGGATGAGGCAGGATTAAGCTGAGTATTATTAAACATTAGTGAGTATACCTGTGGAAGATTTTGTAGGGTTGATAGGTGTAAAAACTTAGTCTTTGATGCATTATAAACAACCATATTATTTTTACCCCAGTCAGAGATACGAGCCAAGTCAGACATTAGGTGTGCCATAGCCTCATCCCTTGTTTGTTGAAGTAACTGCTGAGATGGACGTTGCGGGAACCTAATGGAAAGGTGAAGGGTGAAGTCATCAGCGTATGAGTGGATAGGGTTAGATGTACTGTACAGCTTAGAAGGTCATTGATGAATAAAAGGAAGAGAGTTGGTGATAGGACAGAGCCCTGAGAAACACCACTGTTGATAGATCTGGGAGAAGAACGATGGCCGTCTACAGCAGCGGCTATAGAACGACCAGAAAGGAAGCTAGAGATGAAGGCATAGATAGAAGGATAGAAACCGTAAGAGGGCAGTTTGGAAATTAAAGATTTATGCCAGACTCGATCGAAAGCCTTCGAGATGTCAAGTGCAATGGCAAAGCTTTCGCCAAAGTCCCGAAAGGAGGCCAGGAGTCTGAAAGGAAGGTGAGAAGGTCGCCAGTGGAGCGTACCTGACAATCAGAAAGAAGGTTGCGATAGGAGAGATGCTTTAAAATTTTTCTATTTAGAATTGATTCGAAAACTTTTGAGATACAGGATGTTAAAGCAATTGGACGATAGCTAGTTAGAGGGTTGGGAACGGTCACCCATCTTTGGGACTGGCTGAATGAGAGCAAATTTCCAGCAAGAGGGAAAGACAAAGGCAAAAGAGTTTGCCTAGGCAGGGTGTAAGCACAGAAGCACAGTTCTTGAGAACAACAGGAGAGACTCCATCGGGCCCATATGCCTTATTATTTAGGCCTGTGACGGCAGAAAATACATCAGCTGAAGAAATTTTAATGTCAGCCATGAGGAAGTCAGAGAGGGGAAGTGATGGAGGAACAGCACCGGAATTGTCTAAGGTGGAATTGGAGGAGAAAGTCTGAGTGAAGAGATTTGCTTTATCAGTAGAAGAAATAGCTACAGAGCCATCAGAGTAGAAAAGAGAAGGGAAGGATGATGAGGTATAGTTGTCAGAAAAGTTTTTGGCAAGGTGCCAGAAGGAGCGGGAAGGATTCAAGTCTGAGAGTTAGGGCATTTAGTATGGATGAAATTACTCGGTACGATTCCAGGCAGAAATGTATAAAAGATGTGATATAGGGGTGAGTTGGCTCCGGTATCTTTTATAGGCCGTCTCCTTGCTGCAAACAGCATTAGAACAAGCGTGATTAAACCAAGGCTTTCTTGCTTTAGTCAGAGGTTATGAGAAAAGAATGTATGCTTCCATGCCTGAGAGAGTAACCTCCATAATGCACAAAGCACACCAAGATGACTCCCGGCCATGAAAGCAATAATCATTCCAGGAAAAATCAAAGAAGTACTGCCTGAGGGCCTGGGAGGCCCTCAGGCAGTACTTCTTTGATTTTCCGCAGCTCTGCAGCTCCAAAGTGCCACAGATGACGTTTCTTTGGAGGGTCCACAGGCCGTTCTGGAGTGATAGGACAGGTTAAGGTGATAAGGTTGTGATCGGAGGAGCCCAATGGAGAGAAAAGATTAACTTTGTAAGCAGAAGGATCAGTTATAAGGAAGAAGTCAATTATGTTGGAGCTCTCTCCAAGGCAGTCAGGGATACGGGTAGGGTGCTGTACAAGCTGCTCTTGGTCATTAAGGATAGAAAAGGTGTAGGCTTGTTCACCAGGTGGTTCAGTAAAAGGAGAGGAGAGCCAAAGGTAGTGGTGAACATTTAAATCTCCTAGAATGGAGATTTCAGAGAAAGGAGAAATGGATAGAATGTGTTCCATTGTAGAAGTAAGATAGTCAAAGAATTTTTGATAGTCAGTAGAATTAGGAGATAAGTAAATGGTGCGGATATATTTAGTCAGAGAATGACAGGAAAGCCGAAGCCAGAGAGTAGAGAATTCAGAAGAATCGGGTTCAGGAACACGAGAGCAAGATAAGACATTGTGTATCTATACACAACAGCCACCTTTGGCTTTGAAATGAGTATAGAGAAAGTAGGAGGACACAGAAAAGGGTCTGCTGTCAGTTGCCTCAGACAGCTGAGTCTCAGTTAGAAAAAGAAGGTGAGGTTTAGAGAAAGAGAGGTGGTGCTCAACAGAGCAAAAGTTAGAGGAAAGGCCGCTAATGTTGCAGAAATGAAGAAGAGAGTCAGACAGTGGTTCCAGGCAGCTCGATTCGTCACAGGGAGAGGGGCGGAAGGTGGGGACATTTATGCCCACCCCCCCCGCCACTGGGACTCCGAGGCCACGTGTTGCTCTGCCATAATTTTTTTTTTAAATTTTGGAAAAGGAAGTGTAGTGTGTACTGTGCATGTAGTTTGGTGTTGATAGTTAAAGAAACTTGTATTGGAGAGCATGCTGGCCTACTCTCTGTGTTACTGAGACACTGAAAAAGTTCAGCAAAAAGGGATGGTCGGGACCTAGTCCAGAGGGCTGATGAAACGGGAGCTCCATCTCTCTTTGTCATCAGCTTTCCATCCACTTTGGGAGTACTGCCCTGTTCGACTGGTGCGCTACAGTCTATCTATCTATCTATCTATCTATATATATATATATATATATATATATATATATATATATTTGGAGAGGAGAAAGTGTGAGAGAATGGGAGTATGGATGGGGTATATGTGCAGGAGTAGGTGAGAATGAGAGGGCAAGGGAAGGAGTATGTATAGTTGTGAGTAAAAGATGGAAGAAGAGCATTAGACAGTATGGATCAGTTGGGTCAAGGATTGTGTGGGTAAAGTTGAAAGTTGGAATACAAATGTGGGCGATTGTGTGTGTGTATGCGCCAACGCAAGATCGTGCTAGATGAGTGAGAGAAGAGTTCTGGACAAATGTAGAAGTGTGCATGGAAAAGTTTGGAAGGAATAAGAGTGTTTTTGATTGGTGATATGAATGGTAAAGTTGGGAATGTGAAGGTGGATGGAATAGTTGGTGAGTGGGGTGTGCCTGCTGAGATAGATGAGAATGGCAGTGCGTTAGTGGACATTTGTGCTGGGAGGGGGTTGGTGATAGCCAATACCCTCTTCAGGCATAAAATGATCCACAGGTATACATGGCGAGTGATGAGAAGGGTGGGTGGTGAACTGAATGAAAGGAAGGCAATGATTGATTATGTGTGTGTGGATGAAAGGATGCGAAGATGAGTAATGGATGCAAGAGTTTATAGAGGTTGGGGGAGAGGACTTTCTGACCACTACTTGGTGGTGGCCAGAATTAGAATTCAAGTAAGATGGAGGAATAGAAGAAGGGAAAAACAAGAGGAAGGAGTAGTTGCAAGGAGAGTGGAAAGGTTACAAGAGGGTGAGAAAAAGGCAGAGTATAAGAGAGAAGTGGAGGAACGATTGGGCAAATATGAATTAGAGCAGATGGGAGACGTGGAAGGTGTGTGTAGGATATTTACAGAAGAAGTATGTGCAGCATGTGATGTGGTGTGTGGAAGGAAGAGAAGACGGAGGGGGGTGCAAGGAACAGCGTGGTGGACTGAAGAGGTGAAACAGGCTGTGGCACAAAAGAAGAAAGCATACAATGAATGGATGAGAAATAGGGGCGTGGAAGAAGTTGAGAGGCGGAAGAGAGAGTTATATGTAGAAAGAAAGAGAGAGGTGAAAAGATTAGTAAGAGAGAGTAAGAAGAGAGTGGATGAGGAATTTGGAAGGAATTTGATTGTAAAGGGGAGGGACTGTAAGAAAATGTTCTGGAAAGAGGTGAAAAGAGTAAGACAGGGTGGAAGTGAAGTTAGCAGGGGAGTGAAAGATAAAAATGTTAGATTACTAGTGGAGAAGGGAGAAAAAGTGAGCAGCTGGACAGAACACTTTAAGGAATTGTTGAACGTAGAGGATGGAAGTAATGCGAGTATATGTGGCTGGGGAATGGCTGGGAGAAGGAGGGAGGTGAGAAGACAGGAAGAAATCAGTAGGATAGAAGTTGTGGAAGCAATGAAGAAAGTTAAATCGGGGAAAGCCCCTGGAATTGATGGAGTGTGTGGTGAAATGCTGAAGCATGGGGGAGAGATATTAGTAGAATGGATGTGGAAGATGTGCAGATTGGCCTGGGAGGAAGGTAGGGTCCCGGAGGATTGGAAGTCAGGTATAATTATTCCCTTGTACAAAGGAAAAGGGGGAAAAGAAGTGTGTGGTAATCACAGGGGCATTTGTCTTCTTAGTATAATAGGAAAAATGTATGGTAGGATACTTATACACAGAGTTAGAGAAAGAACAGAGAAATTAGTTGGAGAAGAACAGGGAGGCTTTAGGAAGGGAAGAGGTTGTGTAGATATTCATTCTTAGATGTTTAGTGGAAAAGTTTCTAGAGAAGGGAAAGAAGTTGTATGCGGCTTTCATGGATTTGGAGAAAGCATATGGCAGGGTGGATAGACAAGGATTGTGGAAAGTGTTAAGAATATATGGAGTAGATGGGAAGTTGTTGAATGCTGTGAAGAGTATGTACGATGGTGCGAAGGCTGCAGTGCGTGTGGATGGTGAACTAAGTGAATTTTTCTCTTTGAAAGTTGGGTTGAAACAATGATGTGTCATGTCTCCATGGTTGTTCAATCTGTATATGGATGGGGTAATAAAAGAGGTACAAGGTAGGGTAGTGGATGTTGGAGTGGCCCTGGTGAGAGAGGACAGTGTTTGGAAACTCCCTGTACTGTTGTTTGCAGATGATAAACTGTGTTGTTGAGTGAAGACGAAGGGGAGCTGCAAGGCTTGATGGATGAGTTTGAGAGAGTGTGTAAGAAACAGAATCTAAAGGTGAATGTAGGGAAGAGTAAAGTGATGGTCTTTGAGAGAGGTGAAGTCAGTGAATGTACAGCGAGGATGGATGGTGAGGAATTGGAAAATGTGAGTACGTTTAAGTACTTGGGTAGTGTGATGAGTAAGGATGGAGGTTTGGAGGGTGAAGCTCTTGAAAGGGTACAGCAGGGAAGAAAGGTTGCTGGTTCTTTGAAAGCAGTGATAAGAAACAGGGAAGTGAGCATGGAATTGAAAAAGTTACTACATGACAGTATTGTGATACCAACTCTAACATACGGAAGTGAAACTTGGACGTTGTTGGAAGGACACAAGTCAAGAGTGAGAGCAGTGGAAATGAGTTATTTAAGAGGAGCCTGTGGAGTCATATGGAGAGACAGGCTGACGAATGAGGATATAAAGGAGCGTTGTGGTGTGGATGTGGATGTGATAGGAAGCGTTATGAGGAACACACTGAGGTGGTTTGGCCATGTGGAGAGGATGGAGGGTGAAAGACTGACGAAAAGAGAGTATGTGAGTGAGGTGGAGGGGGTAAGAGGAAGGGGGAGGCCGAGGATGAGATGGAGGGATGGGGTGGAGAGGTATATGAGAGAGGGGGTGTGAGTTGGGAGCAGGGCAGTGAAATGGTGGGGGCCAGGGCGACTTGGAGGCGATTTGTTTGGGGCCACCCCAAACGGGATTGAGGCGTTTGGCAATAAATAAATATATATATATATATATATATATATATATATATATATATATATATATATATATATATATATATGCGCAATAACCACAGGAGAAATGAAAGGAGCGACAGTGAGTACTTTCGCATATTACTTCTTCAGACAGAGTGAGACAGAAACGTAAAGGGTTGAGATCTTTTATGCACACCCGCAGCAGGGTGTGGCACACAGAACAAAGGATGACTTGAATTTTTACCTGTGGCTTAACTTATGGACACGTGCAGCAGGAAGTGGAACACAACAAAGGATGACCTGAATCTGAAAATGGGTGATACACAGAACAATAGGTACCTTTCTTTTTCTTCCTTAGGGATGCACGTGACAAACGAGGAGGGAGTAGGAGGAGAGGAAAAGGGAGGGGGAGGGAGGGGGAAGAGGGAGGGCAGGAGGGGAAGGGGGGAGGGAGGAGGAGGAGGAGAGAATAAATACTGCTGCTTAACTTAAGACCTGAAGGATTAATGCTTGGTGTGTCCCACACAGGTGTGACTACACCACCAGGAGATGACAGGGAACAATCAGTTGTTAGTCTGGGGGATACTGCTTTAAAATTAATTCAGTTAACAATTTATCACACTTAAAATGACCATAGCTCATGTTTACATTCTTTTCATATGTGCCAGAAATTAGACAAGATTCTATTACATTTCTTTCATCTAAGCTTTTTGATCTTGCTAGAATTTTGGAGCCTGTCCAGTCAATATGGTGATCACTGGATGCTTTGTGCTGAAATAAACCACTACTCTGTTGGGCTGTCCTTACACTGTATTTATGTTGTGAGATTCTAGTTTCCAAATCTTTTCCAGATTGTCCTATGTAAAATTTGTTACAGCTTTTACACGGGTTTTGTAAACAACGCCTGAATTACTGAAAGGGCTGTTGTTGATGAGGGTTTTTTTGATGGTGTTCTCATATTTGAATATTGCTTGTACATTGAGTTTCCTCAGTATGTGAACAACATCAAGAAAATTTTCATGGAAGGGGAGGACAAGGGTTCTTTGAATATTCTGGCGATCTGGCTAAAATATCCACAAAGTATACTTACTTAGTACCACAATACAGCCAAGAAACGATTCCTTGAAGGGAAAACTAATAAGCCAGATCGCCAGAATATTCAAAGAACCCTTGTCCTCCCCTTCCATGAAAATTTTCTTGATGTTGTTCACATACTGAGGAAACTCAATGTACAAGTAGTATTCAAATATTAGAACACCATAAAAAAAAAAAAATCATCAACAACAGCCCTTTCAGTAATTCAGGCGTTGTTTACAAAATCCCGTGTAAAAGCTGTAATAAATTTTACATAGGACAATCTGGAAAAGATTTGGAAACTGGAATCTCACAAAATAAATACAGTGTAAGGACAGCCCAACAGAGTAGTGGTTTATTTCAGCACAAAGCATCCAGTGATCACCATATTGACTGGACAGGCTCCAAAATTCTAGCAAGATCAAAAAGCTTAGATGAAAGAAATGTAATAGAATCTTGTCTAATTTCTGGCACATATGAAAAGAATGTAAACATGAGCTATGGTCATTTTAAGTGTGATAAATTGTTAACTGAATTAATTTTAAAGCAGTATCCCCCAGACTAACAACTGATTGTTCCCTGTCATCTCCTGGTGGTGTAGTCACACCTGTGTGGGACACACCAAGCATTAATCCTTCAGGTCTTAAGTTAAGCAGCAGTATTTATCCCCTCCTCCTCCTCCCTCCCTCCCCCCTTTCCCTTTCCCCCTTCCCCTCCTTCTTCCCCCTCCCTTTTCCTCTCCTCCTACTCCCTCCTCCTTTGTCACGTGCATCCCTAAGGAAGAAAAAAGAAAGGTACCTATTGTTCTGTGCATCATCCATTTTCAGATTCAGGTCATCCTTTGTTGTGTTCCACTTCCTGCTGCAGGTGGCCATAAGTTAAGCCGCAGGTAAAAATTCAGATCATCCTTTGTTCTGTGTGCCACTACCTGCTGCGGGTGTGCATAAAAGACCTCAACCCTTTACGTTTGTCTCACTCTGTCTGAAGATGTAATATACGAAAGTACTCACTGTCGCTCCATTCATTTCTCATGTGGTTATTTTGCATACATATCTTCATGGTGAAGTCTCTGCATATATATATATATATATATATATATATATATATATATATATATATATATATATATATATATATATATATATATATATCAGCAGCAGCAGCAGTTTGAGTATCCACTGCAGGACCGGCCTATCCCGACCGAAGTCGGGACGATACAGCCAATGTATCTCTACCAAGTGGCTTAGGCTGTCTGGCAGAGATTGTATGTAGGGTGAGAAGTGCTTGTAAGTGTATTGTAGTGTTGAAGTGGCTTTGGATGTGTGTGTAGTCTGTGAACCAAATTGTAGTCGGCCCGTGCAAGCCGACTGGGTGCAAGCATACTTTATAGTAAGCGACACTGGTTCAACCACAGCACCCCTTGTGTCCGCCGATGCAGTACATAGCCGGGTGAACACTCCCAAAGTTTATTACCCTGGCGGGACACGAACCCTGGCTCACCCGTGTACGAAACGCAAACTCTACCACTGTACCACAGAGGCTCCATATATATATATATATATATATATATATATATATATATATATATATATAGATATATATATATATATATATATATATAATATATATATATATATATATATATATATATATATATATATATATATATATATATATATATATATAATTATTACTATTAATAATACTTACTAAGTGCCAATCCTATCACACTGGAGTGCCAGGAATACCTGGTCTGCAGCAGCGTTGAAAGTGAGGCTTTCATAATACAGATGATACGTTCTTGGTAGGGTGTTGATGAGGAAAATCTACAGTCATCTCTTACTTCACACCGTCGTAAGTTAGCGTATGGCTTCTTTCCATCTATGATCAATCACTGTTACCAAAACCTCCTAACCCATCAACTCCTGAAAAAGAAAGATATTTATAATCCTTTCACTCCTCAGGATAGATTAGTAAATAAAGAGATAGATTTAATTTTCTTTCTTTGTTTATCTTCGTACATATGACACTCGCTGCTGTAGTGTAGTTATATATAGTCAGAACAGGGGCCTCGAGGCCCTGTCGGGTGTGTCCAAATCGGAGCCAGCTCTGAATCTCGTATCTCTTTGGAGAAAGTGCTTTGCGGCCCTGCAAAGCACTTGCCCACATGAGGGCCGTTTCTGAAGATCTGTGACCACCATCATTACCATCACCGAAGCTACCACCACCACTACAACAACCATCACCACAGCTACCATCACAACTACTACCATCATCACAGCTATCATCACCACCATTATCATCACAGATACCACCACCTCCTCAACAGGTACCCCGACCATCATCATCATCACACATACCACCACCATCATCATCACAGCTGCCATCACTACCACCACCACCATCATTGAAGCTACCATCACTTCCACCACCACTATCATCATAAGCTTGGCTACCACCGCCTTCATCATGTACCACCATCTTCTGCTGACTCAATCGTCTGTTCGTAGCAAGTAAGAGACATCGGACAGTGGATGTACAACTTCTCTCTCTCTCTCTCTCTCTCTCTCTCTCTCTCTCTCTCTCTCTCTCTCAAAAGACGTATGGTACTCCAAGGAAATGCCCCGCCGCTTCTTCCACCAGCGTGTACTGTAATACTAATCGGGATAATTATTAGGGGCCAAAACACATCTTCAGAAATTATCCAGTTCCAACCATCCTGCCAGTTTCATCAAAAGCCAGTTTGGTTGCACACACACACACACACACACACACACACACACACACACACACACACACACACAGGATTATAGTATATTGGACAGACTGATAAATAAAGAGATCTACACACTTATCCTGACTTCATAAATATTATTTCACTCGATATATACAGTACATTTAGTAATTCTTCTGTCTGTCCCTTAAACCAGTAGATGCAGCTATACACCCAGACACGAAATAATGAAGGTTAAGTCTCTATATTTTAATGTTTTTCATTGAATAATTGAAAGGACTTTTGCCTTCGATGCCAAAGTGGCTTCCCATGTAATGTATCTTTTTTCCTTTCAACGCTGGTGTATTGTTCATTTTTCTTTCACAAACCTATTTATTACTGACATATGTACAGTACTAGCAAAGCTGTATCTACAAATCCCATTTCCACCGTAAGCTTCTCCTGTTCACCCCATTCATGCTATACCGTTATGCACATTACCGCAGTAACTGAGCCTCTGTGTAATACTTCTCTGTCTCATCATTTCCTTGTTGTTATACCGATCAGTCGACAGCATCCGCCAATTGGCAGCTACATTGTACCAATATTGAAACTGTTTATATACAGTAATACTGAATAAGCCAAGATGTAACCCTTAGTGGTCATGGTGACAGCCTGTTGACTTTACTTAAGCAAACACCAGCATATTAATCAATGCTCATGCATTCCCAGCTGTATTTATCTTAAAATTCTGTCTGTCTGTCTGTCTGTCTGTCTGTCTCTCTCTCTCTCTCTCTCTCTCTCTCTCTCTCTCTCTCTCTCTCTCTCTCTCCTTCCCTACTGTAAATGAGTTCCGGTTCCATAATAGAGGAGGAAGCTTTGTTGGGCTTATTGTCTTGCCTTCTTCCAAACTTTGTTTTTTTTTTTCTTTTTTCGGTAAAGTATGCGTCTTATCGCTATAGTTTGGTAAATATTCAGTACATTCCATGAAGGTGCTTGTCTAAGTAATGGTCCCATGTCTGAATTTCAAATAGACATATGACTGCCAGGGAGAGAGTCAGAGAAGGGACTTAGAAGGTTGTGGCAAAAAGCGAGGGAGGGAAATCGGCAGACATATGGTTCTGGGTTGATTCGCAGATGTTGTAGGAGCAGAGTTGCCATTTTAGCAATCTTATAGCCATTTTAGCAATCTTATAGCCATTTTAGCAATCTTATAGCTACTTCTGGAGGCCAGCATTTCATAAGCAACATTTTTAAAGAACGGTTACCAAATTTTAACTATATTACCATATTTCAGAGCGATTTTTTCACAGCTGTTTTAGGTTAGCTACTTTATATGCCTTCTGAGAGCATCTTCAGCGAAATATTTTTATTAGATTTTGGCAGTTGGATGTAGGAGAAGATTTAGTGATTTAAATTTCGAAAAAAAAAAAAATGTTCACTGCTCGTTCTGAATGAACCTCCAACACGTCATTAGCAGTGTTACAGGCAGCTAATCCACACAACTTCCACCGCTGTTCCTACCATCACGCCAAGCCACTTCAAGTTTCGTATAAATTCGTCATTGAGCAATAAATAATCAGATTACAACAAAATAAAAGAAAACTTCAGTGGGACAACGGAAGTTAAAACACATCCGAACGTCATGATGTGTCAGTAAATTGTAATTATCTACATAAAAATGTTAATTGGATATTGACAGGCACTCTATGTGAGGAAAAACAGGATTGCAATTTAGTGAAATTAAATTATCTGTGTTTATCGACATTTTATTAATAAACAGTTCATCGTCATTATTAGCAATACTTTTTTCCTTCAGTGGATCGAGTAATTTTTCTTAGCTCTCGTAGAACTAATATGAGCCACATTAAACCTGACTGATATATCCATATCTTAAAGTCGTCTGGCAGAAACGATAACGTGTGAGTGTTGTACTGTCTTATGCTATTGATTTAATTTGTGTACCACCATGGTTAACAACGTAAATCTAGAATTAGACTCACCACACACACACACACACACACACACACACACACACACACACACACACACACACCATCCACGGTGCCGCTTCTCATCATTATTAGTTATGAAAAAGAGGAAAACTTTTCCATATTCGAGTGTCACCTTCGCCCCAAATCCAACCCTAACAGTTCTAACATACAAGGCAAAAATAACCTATCCTAATCTAATGTTTTCCATCATCACGTTCCAGCATTGACAGCATTCCTCATCATCTCTCACCATGCATTTCAAAGCAGTTTTCCTCGATCCAGACCTTGGCGGCGTCAACCTGGTCACCACGACTGTGGTCGCCTGTGATTCATCTGCTCAGTTTGGTCACGCCGACTGTGTCGCCGGTGATTCTCCTGGTCAGCCTGGTTACCCTGACTGTGGGTGCCTGAGATTCACCTGGTCATCCTGGTCAAGATTAAGTGATGTTAATTCATTTGTCTCGACGATCGTCACGTGGGAAAGTGGGAGAGGTGCTGTTATGTCTGCAGAGCAAGGGCTGCGGAGGAGCTGCACCGCACTTCTCTGAACTCATGGCACATCGTTGAGCTGTGTGAAAGTGTTAATGGACCGTAGAGAAGTTATTGTGAGCTGTGGGAAGAGGATACATCATTCAGGTCCTTTGAGCAGCTGTGTGGAATTTGGTTGAAGAATGTATTGAGTTATCATGCAGTATGGAACAAACTATTGACCTTGAGAAAGTCCGAAAAATGTCTAATACTGTGAAATGTGGAACATGATGGATCGTGGAGAGCTGTTGAGGGCAAGACAGAGCTGTTGTGTTACCTTTTGTTGTGCTGTAAAATGAACCTGTGGCGTGACTGGTGGATTAGATTACCGTACGGTGAACTGTGGAAAAGGTTGCCGAGCTTCAAGGCAGAGTCGAAGACCCTGGTGTGGTACAGTCATGGAATTGTGTTAATGGTAATGCTCCGGTCATGAAAACATTTTTATTAGGTGAATGTAAAGACTGGGTAGGAATGGAAGGTTAAGGTAAAGGTGGAAGTTTGGGGTAGGAGTGAAAAGTTGGGGTAGGAATGGATGGTTGGGACACGAGTGGAAGGTTGGGGAAGGAGTGAATGGTTAGGGTAGAAGTGGATGGTTGGGGAAGCAGTGGAAGTTAGGGTAGAAGTGGATGGTTGGGGTAGGAGTGGAAGGTTAGGGTGGAAGTGGAAAGTTGAGGTAGAAGTGGATGGTTGGGGTAGGAGTGAAAGGTTGGGGATAGGAGGGGACGATTGGGGTAAGAGTGGAAGTTTGGGGTAGAAGTGGAAGTTTTAGGGCAGGAGCGGTAGGTTGGCGGTAGGAGTGGAAGGTTGAGTGTACTGTAGGAGTGGATGGTTGGGGGTAGGAATGGAAGGTTGGGGGTAGGAGTGGTAGGTTGGAGGTTGGGAGTGAAAGGGTGGGGTTAAGAGTGGAAGGTTGGAAAGTAATAATAATAATAATAATAATAATAATAATAAAAACAGTAACTGCAGACAGGTAAGTAGTAATTCTAACTGTAACACATTTTGGTTGTTTGAAAGTTTGATATAAACATAATTTTTCTTGTAGATATTCAGCTCCAATTAGTCACTTATAATTAAGCTATTGTCGACAGAAACTAAGTCAGTCATTAGTTTTCTTCTTCCATCAGCATCCATTCTGGCAACTGATGTGTGGTTCAGGGAAGTGTAATAATTACATTCTTTCCAGCACACACACCACACTGCAGGTCTGATGACATCACTGGTCTCCACTGCTCACTCTTCTTTCGTTAATGGATTCAGCCGTCACCGCTAATTACACTGCCCCTTGTGTCCTGTATTTTATTTTTCCATTTTGCTGATACCGCGACTCTGTGTGGCTTCAAGGGGGCTGGTACCGTGCCGGGGTTATTATTTATCGTCTTGGCTTGCATATACTTCATATTATCCCTTTAACCCAGTCTGTTGCTACCTAAAACTGAAACAAATATCTGGATTTTAAACAACTGTTGAGTCTCCTAGCCTGAGGGAATGTGTGTGTGTGTGTGTGTGTGTGTGTGTGTGTGTGTGTGTGCTCAAGAGCTTTGCACATTACTCCTTCCTTAAATTTTACAAGTTATTTTGATAGTTGAGTTCAGGGCAACACTAAGGATCATACACCACTATGTCAGATGTATTGAGTCGGATCTCTCTCTCTCTCTCTCTCTCTCTCTCTCTCTCTCTCAAGCATTAAAATTAAAGCAATTTTTTAACGAAACTGGTGAATGTCCCAATGATGGGCTAATGCCACTTACCACAGAATAAGTTCATATGAAACATGGCGATTATTGTTAAGAAATATGAATACGAAATGGCAGGATAACTATAAGGAAGACAAACACTGTTAAGGATTTGAGTATGACAGAACGAAAGGTATGAGAATTCTCCCCAAAATGTAATGAAGTAAACAAAAAGAACAATACAATGACAGGCCATCGCATATTCACTATCAGGTTTAAAGATACTGATTACTCAACATATATAAATTTTGTATGCCACTGCTGGAGCTTATTATGCATTTTTTGTTTCTCCAAATGTCAGCAAACACAGTAAAATCAGTCAGTGGCCGTTGCAGCGTCTTATGCAGACAAATTGAAACATCTTGAAGCTTCGATTTAGAGGGAATCTAATACGGTGTTTCAAGACTGTCTAGGTGCTGGACAGACACCGTCACACAGTGGCACCGAAATAGGCTAACGAGGAAGCTGCTCGAATATACGAATCCCCACAGCTGCCTCCCATCCTCCTATATGAGGATGGCAGACCATATCAGTGCAAAGCTACCCTCCCGATAACATACTTCTTTATTTTTATTTTTTTCCTCGTGGGGTCTGCGAACACTCTAGTTCGTCAGTTGATCTTACTTATCCCAGCAAGAGACATTAAAATCAGTCCTGGTATGTGGGAATACACACACACACACACACACACACACACACACACACACACACACACACACACACACACACACACACACACACACACACACACACACACCCCTATCATGTAATACTCAGCTTACATGGAGAAAGTCAGTCAAGTGTAATTTCCACTCAAAATGTTGTTTCTTGGATATTCAGGTCAGCCAACACACACAAAATACTTCACACAATATCCACGTGGCTTCACAAACATTCTATACAACTAAATGTAACATAGACACAAACAAAAGAAGCACACACTGAAGATTTTACACGTAGTTTATCATACTACGCTTACCCACCACAAAACTCACAACCCACAACTACACCACAGTACCTACATCAGTTCAATCAGCCTTTCATCATTCTTAATTCCCCCTCTGGTCTCCACACTAAACATGAATAACCGCGTCACTTAGACATCATCTCTTCATTTTCTTATACAAAGCCACACCTTCATATGTCACCACATTCCACTCAAACCAGTACCTGAGGCAACACCCATATTTTACCTTTCTCCCCAACCTCTTCTCTCACTCCGCACCCCTATACCTCCACCAACCTTCCCATTTAAGCACAACCCACCCACACCTGCCCAATTCCATACGGCCAGCCTCAAAAATCCTTCAATTTCCCACTAAAATTTTGTGTCACAAAATTCCTTTGGACCGTCCTCGTCTCCACCATCACCTCTGGATTTTTCTGGCCTGGCTGCCTGGCTGATTACAGTAAGTGTGACCCGGGAAATTCCTCTCGCATAAGCTCCATTGTTACTGTTTTGCTCACAGTTCCGATACTTTCCTCTTTTCAGGCACACATCCCTGCTGTAGCACTTTTCAGACTCCGGGGCAGTAACAACGTGGGTGGAAGAGTGAAAGCGTACAAATGCTATATTACCAACATTTCCAGGGAATACAAGATGGCCTACACACAGTTACTGTAAACTAACATATTTCTGTGCAAATTGCCATGATGATTAATGAACATACAAAAACACAGGATCTCAAATTTTGTGCGTTCATATGGTTTTACATTAGACTGCATAAATCGTTTTAAATTCTCAATAAAAATAAAAAAAAAAAGTCTGGGAAAACTGGCAAGTTTGAAGCTAACTGGAGAAGAAATGGCGCCAAGTTGAAAAGGCGTTTGGAAGAAAGAAAAGACAAACGTAAGATGAAGTGTAGTAGCTCTCCACTGTTTGGTGTGGAATCCTAATGAATGTAAGCATAAAAACTTTTGGTGCTACCTTGCTGGACAGGAATGTGTGTGTATGAAGAGTGGAGAGTAGTCAGGATAAGCAAAAAATTGATTCTTGAAATATGTGGAATAAGGCACTATGTGGGTACCAGAGTCGAAGTGAGCTTGTTTAGAGGGTGTGGTCATGTGAAGAGAATGAATGTGAATAGAGTTGTGAAAAGGGTGTATTTGAGCGTGTTTGAGAGTGAAAGAAGGTGGGGTAGGTCAAGAAGAAAGGGATATATAGGGTAAATGAGTGTGGGGAAAACGAGTCATGAAGAGTGATGAAGCCAGGGAAGTGACAGTGGACTGGGCTGGTTGGAAGAATGGAGTCTGTATGGGTGTCCATCCAGCGATTGACGACGGTGCTTTAGATAGCTGTCTGACTGAATCAAGCTGATAGGTGGTATGAATGGCAGAAGTGTGGATGTGTATGTCTGTGAGGTAGAGGTAAGATTCCGAGGGCTATACTGCTGAGCTAATCAGATTGTGACTCGAACTTGTAAAAAGACCCATGAGAGTATTTCAATCATCTTGATTTTTGTTTAGCCCCACGCAACGCGGCAGGTGACACAGCAGTTTTAATCAATCCCAGACAGTACATGCGCCTTCATATATGCTGGAGAAACACACATTATACATATGGAGCTATGAGGATTTTATATATATATATATATATATATATATATATATATATATATATATATATATATATATATATATATATATATATATATATATAATATATATATATATATATATATATATATATATATATATATATATATATATATATATATATATATATATATATATATATATATATATATATATATATATATATATATATATATATATATAATGTTTTAGCCGGGACTCGAAGAGGGGACTTCTAGATAGGAGCCAGGCACCGGGATGAAAAACATCCTCCCATAATGGATTCGCCTGGTTCATCATAGAATTCGGATGGATTAGCTTGTATCACACCACAGTATAGCGACACGATGCCTGGCTCCTATGCTAGAGTCCCATGTTCGATTTCCTGCTAGATCATAAGGAAACTTTCCGTATGAAAATATATATATATATATATATATATATATATATATATATATATATATATATATATATATCCCATTGGAGCTTTTGTGTCCTCAATACAGGACAGAACTGGGAATTTTCAGAAGTTCATAAAGTAGGGAACCCCCGGGTAGGGACCTATGAGCTTCGCGACTGTGAGCCGATAGGCGGAGGGCGGTACGCCTAGTACCCTCCCAGCACAATGTCTCGCCCGAGAACCCTGGGATCCAGTAGTGTGTGTGTGTATATATATATATATATATATATATATATATATATATATATATATATATATATATATATATATATATATATATACACAGATAGATAGATAGATAGACAGATATATATATATATATATATATATACAGATAGATAGATAGATAGATCGATATGAAGAGCAGACAGCGTGACTAGCAGGGCTGGTGAACAAGAAAGAATGAGAAAACCATTGAGAAATACAAATACAGGAAAAGAAAAATAGATGTTGAAATTCGGACAAATCTAGTAGGAATGTGGTAATATAACAACTATCGCGTAATATGTATTTTGAAAAATGTTGTAGGGGAAGTTGAAAGTGCTGGGAGGTAAACTGTAGATAATTTTATTATATCAGTACCATAATATGCTGCAATTCTTAATCTTCTGCATTAAGGACACGTGACTATGGGTTATGGGTAACGCACACTGTACTGCAAAATTATTTTGGTCAGATGACCAAGTGGAAATGAGGAGTTTCGGAAAGCAAGGCTTTACACAACATTCAAGAAATCTCTATGATGATACTAATCTATCCACAAAAAAAGAAGGAGCAAGTAAGGAAGACAAGAGGGAAAAGGAGAGGAGAAGAGACAATTTTGCAAAGAAGAAAATGCTGACGAGGCCACAAACAAGACGAAAATTGGGCTGCCTAAAGAGGAGTTTTGGAGAGGCGAGCTAAAGGTGAAGGGACAGAAGCAGAGCAAAGTATAAAGTGGGGCAAGTAAATGTTTCGTCGTAAGAAGAAGTATAGTGGTATGAAAGTGAAGGCGGTATGGGGACTGTGCTAAAGAAACGTACGAAATGAGAGAGGAGTTGGGTAAGTAGACATTGCCAGGGAGAAATTCGGCTACCTGAAATGGAAAGCAGAGAAGAGGAACCTGGATTCTGTGTTGGTGAAGGCACGAACGATGTTAAGCTAAAAGGATGGTGGGAGAAGTTGTTGCGACTGAAGTGAACCAAGACGAGGAAATCTAATAACCTGCTACAAGCGAAAATGACGTGGCGGATCGAAAGTACACGAAATGCAAGTGGAAAGTAGAGGCAAGAGAACCTGGAAAGGAAAAGAAGAGAAAAATAGCTGAAAGAACAGAGGCAAAGGCGGGCAACGTTGGTGGACAGAAATTGGAATTTAGGCAGGGCGACACGCTGGAAAGAAGAATTATGGAAAAGTTTTGTGAAAACATCCTAATGAATTGAAACAGCGTGTCTGTGTGAGTAAGTGAGTGTGTGTGTGTGTGTGTGTGTGTGTGTGAGAGAGAGAGAGAGAGAGAGAGAGAGAGAGGCAGGCCGCGCTGGATGCCTTACGTGGAAGGCGTCACAGCGGATCGATCAGGCCTTCTGACTTAATGGTCTCGACTCTACCCTCTCGTCCTCAGAAACAGAATAGTCATTTACACGTATGGATACATACACATATGCATATGTGCACACACATATAGCTATGAATATACACTTACTTTCCTTTTTCAATAATACCGATCGCATCACGATGTATATATGATCTCTTTTTAAAGCTCTTTATGGTTTTGCCTTCGACCACGTTCATAGGGAGTTTATTTCAGTAATTTCCAATGGAAAAAGTGGAGAAGTTTTTGGTCGCATCAAGATTTGCCTTCCATGCTTGTAACTTCATGCCATTGCGACTGATGTGGTCTTAGTATTAACACTGAAAAGGTTGTTTGATTCGATATGTCTAAAGCTGCTGGGTATCTCAAAACATTCAATTAGTTGACCCCTGACTCTTCGTTTTCTAAGAGAGAATTAATCCAGTTCCTTAAGCCTCTCGAGATATGGTTTACTCCTCAGAGAAGGGATTAACTTGGAAGCCCTGTTTTGTACAGCTTGAAGTTTTTCAGTATCTTTTACCATATATGGTGCCCAAAAGCGAGGCCCAAATTCTAAGTGTGGCATAACTATGCTTTTATACAGAGGGGTCACAATATCTTTCTTTTTATAGGTAAAGTGCTTTCTGATGAATCCTCAGGCGTTGCTGGCTTTATTCGCGGCAAGGACACACTGATTTGAAAATTCGAGATTATCTGAAATTATGTATTCCTAAGTATTTAACTTGTGAGGACTTACTAATCATCTGACCTTGCATTTCGTAATCATACTTTTTTGGTTTTTGTCCCACATTGTTGTTCCTGGGATTCACTTACATTGAAGGGCATTTGCCATTTTTCTGACCGTTCAGCATTCTTGTTAAGGTATTTTTGAAGGCTAATTCTTTCCTTGTCAGTTAACACAATATTGCCAGTTTTTGCATCATCCTCGAATTTGGAAATTAAATTGTTTAGTCCAACATCGATGTCGTTAATATATATTATGAGTAAAACTGATTTCAACACTGATCCCCGGAGGAACATCACTTGTAATTGGGGTTACCCAACCGCCTATGAATGTTTCCGTCGATTCCAGGACTCATTTCTTTCTTATGTGGTCCATTGTTAAAGGCTTTCTGGACACCTAAAAATATTATGTCAAGGGACCTGGTACAATCACTGATTGTAAAACATTTATAATACTTGATCAGATTTGTGAGGCATTATCTCCGAGACCAAAAGCCGTGTTGGCTGTAACTGATTACGTTATTAGATTCTAAGAAGAAAACTATCCCCGTCTCTTATTAATGATTCGAGAATCTTTCTCAAGACAGAAGTTAAGCTAAAATGCCTATATTACCTGGTTGATCTCTACTGTCTTTTTTTTTATATATAGGAGTTACACTGGCTAGTCTCCAAATTTCCGGAACCGTTCCATGCTAAAGATATTTATCTAAAAAAAAAAAAAAAAATGTAAGAGAATCACATATTACACCCGCTGCATTTTTTGATATTCAAGAGTGAAAATTATCTGGACCAGGGGTTTTGTTACAATTTATTTTACTAAGTTTACCATTGACGTCATTACTGTCACTATACATCTTAATTAATACGTTGTGGCGTAACTGTCCTTGCTCTTCAGTGATTTCATTGACTGAACCGAAAAAAATATGTAAAGTAGAAGCAATTTCTTTATCGTCCGAGATCAAGGCACCCTTGGCACTAGTGAGTGGGCCAGTATCAGTCTTAACACGTTCTTCGTTGTTTACATATCTATAAAAGCTCTTAGGAACCGTTGAGCTTGTTTTGGTTATGTTCATTATCGCCATTTATCTGTTCTAACGAGTTTTTTAAATTTCCAGTTACTATCCTTATACTGGGTTGTGACATCTCTTGTGCGACTTTAAAGTAAAGCGTGAAGACTATTCCTGTCTTAAATTGCTCTGCCAGTATATCCATTAAACCAAGCTGGTTTGTTTTTACTTTTTTCTTGCCTTGATTTCATTGATACATACTTGTTTTGAGCAGCAATAATATATGCTTAAATTTTGCGCATATATCATTTACTGTACATCGTTAGTTCTTTCTAGCTATTCAGATGGTGAACTAAGGGCATTATAAGGGCCATCGAAATCTGCATTTTTATATTCCGGTACCTTTGATTTACTTTTATGAACATTATTAAAAGGTTCATGGTAAGTCTTATGAGATTAAGTCTGCCATATCATCATTTGTGGTAATGGCAAGATCTAAGATATTACCCTGTCTTGTCGGTTCTGTGACACTGATATAAAAAGTCATTCTCAATAAAATCCGTCATCCTTGTGTCATCATTACTTCTACCAGTGACTTTACTGCAAGTAATTATTGACAATTTAAAGTAGCCAGTCATCAATGTTTCGTTCCCATATAGAATTTCCTGCAAGATATTATATAAATATATCTTCCTCTACATTTTGACCTGGGCAACGATTGATACTGGCAGCATTTACATTCATAATTTTAAAATGTATTTTTAAACAAATTACTTCGGTGCCATTATTGCCTAAGGTAACCTCTCTGGGGCCAAACTCCAACACCATCTCCTAGACGTCCGTTATTTCTACATTTATAACGAAATTTATACGACTGTAGCTGATTTTCTGATGGTTAATTCTTGTTACCTCTATCAATATGCGTTTCTGTTGCTGTCATTGTATGGAATTCTTCATTAATCAGGAAGTACGCAAGTTCATTAAATTTATTTCGAAAGCTGCGAGTATCGAATGATATTACTATAATTGAATTTTGCTCTGCAGTTGGGTATGACTGTGTGTCTAATCTGGATACATCTCCCTGGGAAGGGCGGAAGGGATTTAGTTTCCCTGGCCAAGTGTGGCTGATGAATGGGGGGAAAATGGTGAGGGAATCTGGGTATCTGTGGACTTGGTTATTATTGGCTTAGGGAAGGGTGAGGTGAAGCATTAGTGTCACCTCCAGTGTCCTCGTGAATTTTGTTCATTGCTGCATTCAATAATTTACTCATTTCAGTTATTTTTTGTTGCATACGTGGATGCCATCTTGTCGAAAGAGGCTTGGTTTGCCCACACATCTGTCCCAGGTGTCAATGAAAATGATGTTCTTTTTTTTTCCACATTCCTTTAGTAGCTCCTGTAATTTCTACTACTATATTTATACAATAGGGGTTGGAACGTAGTCTAGGCAGTATACTATTCACTATACATTTACTAGATTTAATTTTCATTACTTTAAGGAGAAAGATATTATGTTTCATCAGGATTTCTCTTGTGGCAACTTAATCTCCGTCATGGGCATCATATGTAACTAATTCACAACAATATATGTTTCTCTGATGACTGGTGTACTTTCGGTATCTTTAGTAATTATGTCTACCTTACTCCCAGGTACAGTCTTCAATGATCTTTTCTTCCCTTTGTTATTTGATGCAAAGGAAGAACCTTGACCCCTTAGGATAGAGTCGCGCACCACCTGTGTAATACTTTCCTTTCCACTAGTTGAATTTTATATCCTGGTGAAGCTTGTCTGCTGTATCTTTAATACATTTCCCAGATTTGTCCTTAACATGCTTTAATACAGTCTGACTGCCTGTACAATCTTCCCTATCTTCAAGAGCGGAAAACCTGTTTGTCATAGGAATTCCGGTCTTTTTCTTGGGCTCTTGTTTAGACTCGCGTTTATTCTGAACTATGAGAAATACCTGGTGTACTGGGACAGTACTCACTGGATTTTCTCTCAGATTGAATGATTCAGCCTTGAGGTCTTCTTTCTCCTGCTTAAGTCCTCGAGGGCATACTGATGACTCTTGATTGCGCTTTCTATGCACTGAATATTATAACTGGTCAGGCATATGAAGCACTAGGCATCTGGCCTACCGATTAAAAAAAAAAAAATCACTGTAGAGTTTAATTCGAAAAGAGGGGCAAAAAATTATTTTGGGGGCATGTCGAAGCTTTAATGCGTTACGGAAGGGACAAAAATAACTAAGTAAAATGACAAAAGTGAGAGAAAGGAGTAGAGGTTAGAATTAAGGGTATTATATGTAAAATAGTATGAACTTCTCTTTGGATGTTCTGCAGTGTGAGTTGACCTTGGCTGAGGTGGGAGGGTTGGAGAGTGGGCACATATTAAGACTCAGGGAGAGGTGATGACACAATACAGGTTAAAGAAAAGAAAACTGAGAGAGAGAGAGAGAGAGAGAGAGGGAGAGAGAGAGAGAGAGAGAGGGGGGAATCTAAGAAAGAAAATGTGAGGTGAATAACCCAGCACATGATAATATATGGAAGGCAAAAGTTTATATAATATGCGCTGTATTTCCCAATTTAAGTTTTAGGCTCCATGGGAAAAGATAAGGAAAGATGTGGAAAATATAAGACCAAAGTTTAATAGTAAAAGTTAATCCAGATAGGTGTCAGTGAGAAGATGTTGGTAACAGAGAGAGAGAGAGAGAGAGAGAGAGAGAGAGATGATGATATGGTGAGACAGAGCCTGAGCTAGAAAGTTGAAGGAATAGACAGGTAAAATCTGAGGAGTGGTGGGAGCTGGGAAGAAGTTCGATGGAACAGCGGGGGAGAGTATAGAGACGATGGAGAAACTGCGGTTGGGCTGTGAGATGTGACAACAGTATGATGACAGAACCGTGAGAACAAGCAATTGCTCTGGAACTAGAGAGCCGTTAATGAGTGAACTGTAATGGTGAAGATGATTTATTGCAAGGTTATGCTCGGTAGGAATGGATTCTGAAGTAAATTAAGACAGAAAGGTGGGAACAATATCTGGGGATAGGGGTTGATAAGGGTGGTACTGGACAAGTGTGGAGACTTAACGAAATGAAGGCACGAAGCCGGCTTAGCACACTTGGTCTCTTTTTTAGAAGCATATTTTCTGAGAGGTAATGTGTGATCTTTCCATGATACTTCCCGAGAAAATGAAACCCGGAGAATACTGGTAGAGAAAGGGTTTTTATTTTGTTGAATATTAAATAATATGTAACCATACTTTAATGGTTTCTTAAACTTGCAAACTAGAATAAAAACATTATACAGCACATGTACCTAGTAGTGTGTAATTGTACCAGTGTGTGTAACAAGTGGTGTGTAAGTGTATCATAGCTTGTCTACGTGAAGATCAGTGCACGGCTCAGCAACGTTTGAAATGTGATGACGATAGGTCACTACTGCAGCCGGCTCCCCTCGCACCACTGCTGGACAGTTGAAGGGCTGGATTAGAACGGGTTAGACGTGTTTGTCTTCTCCAAATAAACGCCCGTTAAACTGCTGGACAGTTGAAGGGCTGGCTTAGAACGGGTTAGACCTGTGCTCGTCTTCTCCAAATAAGGGCCCGTTAAACTGCATCCGACAGATATTTCTGCATAAGATCTTGACGAGTCGAAAGATGTAGAAACCGAGTTTTTGAAGCATTAAATATATATATATATATATATATATATATATATATATATATATATATATATATATATATATATATATATATATATATATATATATATATATATTTTTGATATATACATATATATATATATATATATTTTTTTATCCCAGTCCGAAATAGGAACCAACTCGGAATATAGGTGTTTCGTTGAATCATCTTGTGACTGCAGAAGTAACTACTGTGACTGACGCTGTGAGAAGCGAATGGAGGAATGAAGGGTGGGGACATTGGTGTATGAGTAGACAGGGTTAGATGTGCAGCTTAGATGATCATTAATGGGATGAAGGAGATAATTAAATGGATAGGGACAGTAAGAGGACAACTTGAATACTGAAATCTTACAGAGGTCAAGTCCAATTACAAAGTTTTCTCCAAAGTCCCTAAAGGATGATGACCAAGAGTAAGAAAGGACGGTGTGAACGTCACCAGTGGAACGTCCCGACGGGAACCGTTACTAGTAATCGCAAAGAAGGCAATAATAGGAAAGAAGTGTACGTTTTTTAATAAGAATAGTTTCGAGAAATTTAGTGATAATGGATATTAAAGCATCTGGTCAATTGTTAGAGGGCTGGGAACGGTCATTCATCTCTGGGAGAGGGTGTCAGAAAGCAAACATCCAGCAAGAAGGAAAGCTAGAAGTCGACAGACATAGACAAAAAAGTTTACATATAGGCAATGTCAGGCAGAAACATTGTTCTTGAGAACAACCGAAGGGACCTCATCTGTATTTGGCTATACCTTGTCCTATGAACTTCCACTCGCCATCAGTAACATTTTACGTTTATTTTTATACATACTGGTATATATTCACTCCAGCAACATTTATACCCACATCTTCACGTCAGGTGTTCACCTTCATCACCCAGTCCAAGAACAGCTTGCCAACCACTTTCATACCCAGCTTCACTTTCTCTAGTGATCATTTGCATTGTTGGAACTTCGTAGCCACCATTTATATATATGTAACTCTTTAGTCTGTAGTCTTGTGTTTTGGTTAAAGTTATTTTGGTAATTGAAGAGCAAGAGGAGTTAAAGATGAATACAGGGAGTTGATCTTGATTTATTATCTTCAAAGAAAATCTAAGTTGAGCAGCGTATGTATTACACAGGGACTTAATTTACTAGATCTAGTCGGACCCCTCTTCTTATTTGATCTGTCCACTACCTGCCGGTTCTATGGCCAGCCCCTTTCTGAGCTCTGATTCCTACATTCTTGTTTAGCAGGGGTCGTGTCACGTGGGATATACTGTCGTGGAAATGTTCTAGAAGCCTGTGTGTGTGTATATGTGTGTATGGTCACGAGGCTCTGTTTGTGGGCTCTTGTGCTGGTGTGAGACATTCTGGAGAGGTGCTAACGTCACTTCCTTTGGCCCCTAGGTTTGACATTGACCTAACCTCTAGACTATATTACGTATGTTGCTGGTTATTATGTAGTAAGATATTTTACAGTCCTGACAGCACAGTTCATTTCGTGATCACTCACAATCTCACCACGGGTAGATTAAGTCTCAACACAACCCCACACCACCCTACACCGTATCACACCTATCACACCACAGTCACACTACACAGCCACACCAGTCACACCATATCGCACAGCACATCACACCACAACACAGTCACATAACACCACACTGCACGAAACCACACAACAGCCATACCAACCACTAGGTGCATCACTTTACACAATACCACACCACACCACACCACACCACAGGCACATCCTGCTATACCATACCATACTACTCAACACCATACCACATCAGAGGTACACCACAATACACTACCCACATTACCTCACACTACACCACGGCACATCCACAGCCCCATCCCTGCTCTTCGTGTCTTTAGGTCTAAGTAAATTGAAGTTATCCGGTCGTCCTTTTTTTGTGGGAGGAACGTGATCAACCTACCAGAAAGGGGCCCTTTTCCCAGGACGCTCCCAGTCCTTTCAACAGTATTACATAATCCTCTCAGCGTCAGCTAAGATGCCGTAGAAACATGAAGTACTAGAGCATGGGATATGAAGAGAGTATGAGAAACTAAGCTAATAGAAAAGAAAAGTATGGGAGTTTGTGTGCATGCAAAATGTGTGTGTGTGTGTGTGTGTGTGTGTGTGTGTGTGTGTGTGTGTGTGTGTGTGAGAGAGAGAGAGAGAGAGAGAGAGAGAGAGCATAGGAAGACTGGTACCGACATGGCAGATTAGCATTTTCCATACTTTATCGTCCTTCTTTATTATTCTTGCAATCTAAAGATGATTTCAGTAAGCATTGTAGGGATTTTCTAACTGCAGGCAATAGATTTAGCTTTGGTCAACGGCATTGCTACTTGGAGATGCTTCTCTGTTGAACATATCGTCTAACAGCAACAAAATTATCAAAAAATACGTCCATGAATGTACCTCTTTCTTGCCCTAAAGCAAAGCCACACTGTTCATTGGAAATACTAATTGAAATCTTCAGATCCATTATTTTTTTGCGTATCATTGTCTCTCCTCTTGTCAGCATCCTCCTACTTGCTGTTTTCTCTACACTTGTCTTTAAGATAAAAGTATTCATTGTAACATAATTTGATACCGGGTTAGCTATTACTTTCATGCAATCCACTACCACACACCGAACCTCTCTGAAAGGGGTTAATGGAACTGTCAAATCACTCCATGAGATCAGCTTATGTTTGTGTTTCAGCAGATTTGGGATGCTTGCATTAATATTTTTTATGTCCCATCGGTTTTTCATTTCTTTTTCATATTTAGTTTAGTATCACACACACACACACACACACACACACACACACACACACACACACCGTAGTTAAAAGAAAAAGCAGTTTCAAACACTTATACCATAATGATAAAAATCTGAAAAATGTAATTTAAAGCAGAATAAATCTTGTAACATTTAGGCATGGACGCGTTAATGTGGAAGTGAAACGGTATGACGTGGCGGCCTAACTAAATTATCACTGAAATAATGTACATCATCACAGTGCTCCCTACCCCTGCCCCTCCCTCTCTCTCCCTGTCTCTCTCTTGTTCACCTAATAACAAGTTTTGCACTTCTTACATTAATCCCCATTCACGTGCCGTTCATCATAATCCACACTGACTTGCCTACTCTTCGCATTACCAGTGTTTTCACTGGACCTATGCACCATCATCCCTCACACCTCTATTTTCGTCACTCATTATATCCGTGCAGTCTTACCTCCACTTCACTGCCCTTTTCCGTCTTTTGTTGTTGTTGTTTTCCTTCTCCCTCGGAACTCTTGTTTCTTTCTCACGTAGCATGTTCCCAGCTTTTCACACTGCTGTCCTTAATGCCAGGGTTCGGTTAGGGTATGTGTAGCTACATAATACTTAATACAAATCTATGCTATTATCTTTAATCAACATTTTCTGTACTACATATACTTTCTCTCATATGACAAGTTTCGTTGGATTTTAAAACTATCATTCCCTTACCGTTCCAGAGAATAATATTGCAATGTGTACAGCGGCAATCAGGGTCTCCAGTCACGAAGACCCAGCCAAGGGAGTCCGGAGTACCATAATGCCTAGGACGCCTTACACAGTTAGGGTGCGTCCACAGGCTTCCCACGCCGCCTTGCTATACTATCCAGGCGAGTAATGAGAGAGAGAGAGAGAGAGAGAGGGGGGGGGGATTGTTTTAATTGATTTTAATGAAGTTGGTACTATGATTTAGGTTCACCCAAAGGGTTGACCTGTTGTTTTTTAGAACAGGTTTGAAGTCAGGGTCACAGAGCAAGATCAAATGAGACTGAACAAGGACATCTTATTTTAATTTTTATCCATCTTTCACCAAACTCGGTGGAAGGGTTGTGAGTTAGAAAAAACGAAAGGATACGTGATTTCGGGTACAATCAAATATCTAGGTCACAGGGCAAGGTTAACTTTTACCCTTGTGTGTCTACAGTACGTGCGAACAATGTAACTTTTATTTTTTTGACACAGACCTAAGCTGATGGAAGGATAAAAGGTTAGCCAAGGGCGCGACCTATTATTTTGGGAGTATGTCAAAGGTTAAGTTCACATAAATAAGTTAGGAAAAACATCTTTAATCCGATACTGACTAAATTTGGAGAAGAATCATGATAAGGTAAAACTGAAGGAATTCAGTCTACAGAAAAATTAATCACTGACCAAGGTTTCAGGGTTAGGTTAAATGTCAAGATAAAAACAGCATGGTCAGCATAATCTTATTCCGATTTGGATCAAATTAGGTGGAAGTGTGGAGGGTTAGGCAACAATTTCGTAACTCGATTTTGAGAAGAGCTGGTAGACGGTCAAATGCTCGGCCTTTGGACCACGTGTAGGGCATGGATGTTGCACTGTTGGAGCGCTTCCTTTCGTAGTCTTGCTGGTTACAAACGACTTTGTTCAGTTTAAGGCAGATTTAAGGCAGGTGTTGGATTCAGCATCCTCATCCTGTCCAGAACAAGAGGTTCTTTTTCAGTTGACAGGAGCATATTCATGTGCTAAAGGGAGACTTCTCTGCTGCAGGGTGCTCCTTCAAAGCCAAACAAGAGGCTTGGAACACGATTGCAGACCGCCTCAATGCCTCCTTCCCTTCGTGTCAAAGAGAGGTAGAAGAGTGCCAGAAAAGAGGCAAACCATCCAGTCAGAAGCACGAATCAGAATCAGCAGGTACAATGAAGCAATGACTGGAACAGGTAAGGATTATTAAATTTTGTAATGCATACATCACATTTATCCCTTGCAATTATTTCCAAATCAGCTAATTGGATGGAATGAAGCTTTTGAATAAGTGATCATTCTGAGGAAAATATAAATGAGTTATGTAAGCACAGTAGATTGAAGATAAATAGGGAATTTGACATGCAGTGCATTTTATCACTTGTCGAGAATTTGCAAATAATAGGCAGATATTAGTCAATTGATTTCCTTTGGAAATTTATCAAAATTTGGAAAAACATCTCCTCCTTCATGTACACTACGTTTTCAACCTAACAGCTAATGTACAACAGGTTACACGTATTTGTTTTATAATTACCATTGTGAATAGTTGGTAATTCTTTGGATCCCCTGTATTTCGCTCTATTGAATTAATTTTTCATGTTGTCTTGGTCTGCTGTTAGAGAGAATATTATTGTACAAATTATTTTTGTTAAAATATATTTCAAAATTTATTTCTTGTGGAAAGTAATAAAGGCATTAACCTTACCTTACCAAACATGACGTATTGAGGAATGGATATTTGCGTACTTATACATCGTCTACTTCGGAATGGAAATAGTTACTTTATTACCAGCCAATCAGCACATGGCTATCACTCTGCAAATTTTGACAAGAAAGATAAGTCAGTAAAGTAAAATTTATTTGCACAGCTGATTTTTTTTTTGACCAATACATTAAAAATTAAATTAAATCCGTAGAGCACAGTACAGGAGGTCCAAAGAACTACAGAATCTTTGAGCACTCTTACTCCCCCAAATTCCTTATTAGACTTTGCATATCATTACACATGTACTTTGTCTTTTCCAGGTGGTGGTCCTGGACCTCCTCCTCTGTGACCTAGATGAAGTCATTGCAAAGATTCTGGGAATGAAGAATGTAATGATTGTGGACTTCCGACGGAAACCAGAAATATTGGTGGATAACATACCACAGATTACTGATGACACCTCTAGGTATGGGTAACCCCCAGTTACTATTATAATCATGAAAAAAAAAAAAAAAAAGACAATTCCACCATATTTTATGAAGAACATGTTTCTTTTCTTTCAGTTGTCAGTGTTTCCTCTGTTCTCCTCATAATCTTCCCCCTTATCACCCTATCCCTTACTTGTTTTTCCCATTTCTGTACAACAGACCATGTTTATAATTCCTCCATCTCTTCTCTTAAAGAAAATGCCTAGCATGGAAGCTTTTCATGATATAATAGGAAGGAAAATTTCAAGAATTATCTTTAATACTTTATTATGATAATGTACATCATTTACTGAAACAAGCTGTGGTAAAAAAGAAGACAGCATATAGTGAGTGGATGGGAAGCAGGGGCATGGAGGAAGTTTACAGACGGAAGAGAGAATTACATATAAAGGGGAAGAGAGAGGTGAAACGATTAGTAAGAGAAAGATGAGAATGGATAAGAGATTTGGAAGGAATTTGAGCGTAAAGGGGAGGGAATGTAAGGAAATGTTCTTGAAAGAAGTAAAGAGAGTTAGAGAGGGTAATAAAGCTGTTGGTCGGGGAGTGAAAGAGACTAACAAGGAGAGTGTACGTGAGTAAGGTGGAGGGAGAGGCCAAGGATAAGATGGAGGGATGGAGCAGAGAGGTATATGAGAGAGGGGGTGTGTGAGCTGGAAGCAGGCCTGTGAAGTGGTGGGGGACACGGCAACATGGAGTCTATTTGTTTGTGGCCAACCCTTATGAGATTAAGGCATCTGGCATTAAATAGACTGACATGAATTAGTATGTGGCTCATTATTGTTTCTCTCAACAGCCCAGCCACAATAGCAGGGAGTGGAGAAGTGAATGACAGTGTTGCAGGTACAGAGTCCATCTGCCTTGAACCACCCATGGTGTCCACACCCCGCTCTGAATCACCCATGGCCTCCACGCCCTTGCCACCCGAGAACCTGGAACCACAAACAGAGAGAGTATTATTGGTTGACTTGGAGGAAGTACACCAACAGAAGAAAAGGAAATTGGAGCTGGAAGCACTTGTGGCTGACATTCGCGCAAAAAATGCAAAATAGTTACTACTGGTTAAAACAAGAAATCCTTAAAAAAAATAATCCTTCTTACTTTAACAACTGATATAATAGAATAAAACCTAAAGAAAAGTGAGTTTGTATATTATCTTTGAACCTTACTAGAGATAATACATACATACAATTAATGTAAAGTGTCCTCTTAAAGAATCCCTGTATTGGGGTTGGCCAGAGTACGGTTGGTGTTGTATGGACTTAAACCTAAACCATGCAGCAAAACCAGCAAATTATTTCACAACATCTGATGGATGTTGTAAGGAAAGAATATTTAATGAATTATGTAACAATGGGAATCTCCAATTGGACTTATACTTTGTTGCGTATTGCAAAAAGTTCCTTTAGAGAAAGAAACTGTTCTCTTCATATGGGATGGACAGTAGGTGAAAGTTTTTTACTTACCATAACATAACTCAGGAGCTGCACACCTGTCGTCACTCATCATTGCTGCAATGAGTACGGTAAATATAATGCAAGCAGTAGCACATGGCATATGGGAAACAAAGCAGCATATAGTACCTATTAAATTGTGACTAGCATAAGGTTACCCCTTAAGAACTATATAGATGATGTCTTTACATCTACTGATTATGCAGTGATATGAACAGTAAATAACTGCTATACCTAAGTGACATACCACATAGCAGTTATCCTTCCAATGACAATAATCAAAATAGTTTGGTCCCCTATGAAAAAGAAATACCCTACTGTAACTGTCAAATACCCTACATCAAAGCTACTCATTATGCTCTACGAGAGTTTTGATTTGTAACTTGCATTGTCTCTGCACATAAGGTTTGCAGTGAAACACTTACTTAAAGTGAAGGTTGACAAACTCATCCCTGTAAATGAGTCCCCCACGGGGGCGTATCACTGCAGGAATGGGTTCTCGTTCTGGTGGTTGTTCGTCATGTTCTTCATCACCATGGGCATCTTCTGCAGGTATTGGTGCTGGTATATTGATGTTCCGGTCCTTGCAAATGTTATGCAACATAGCACAAACTTCTACGATCTGGCCAACATCATCAGGAGGAGAGACTCTGATTTCACTGTGCAGGACATGAAACCGACGCTTGAGCTGGCCAATTCCCCTCTCAACAACACTTTGGGTTCTCTTGTGTGCCCTGAAATTATTTTGGTATGTATGAGCCATAGTTGGGTATCGTCCTAATGTCTCTGTTCAAATTCAATGCACATGTCTGTGAACAGATAAGTCAAGGTCAATGAACACTAGATATATGTACAGTATTAACCTCTAGTGTGCATAGCAGACAGTAAGTAACATTCCTAAAAGTGGAAATTATGTGGTGTCCATATCAACCAAAATTCCAGGATGGGAACGTAAATGTTGAACTGTTATGTTAATTATATACCCGGTAGCTATTTAGCTGCCACTAAGTTTTATGCAAACTGTTAGCCACTGTGAACAAAGAAATTACAGCCATGAAAGGTATGTAAGAAAGGTTATTTATAAAATGCTATTCAGTAGAAAAACAGCAGAATCATCAAATGATGTACCATACTATCAAAGTAGTTGAAAATATATATTATCAATTTCAGTTTCATAATGGATCTATTACAGGGCCAAATTACAGTTTCCTACAACCACTGATTAAGGTTAGGTTATCTTCAATCTAGGTTTGGTTAATTAAATTTGGATGAAATTAGGTTAGGCTAAGATAGATGTAATGACAGATGGAGAGAGAAGCTAGAATAAACCTTTTTAGCCGTGCTCCACCTACCCAACTCCCAACTCTTCCTAGTACTAAAAAGTGCATGGATTTATTAAAAACTGAAGTAGAAAGTGAAATTAGTATACTGTCAAAAGACGCTTTCATGATTCCATGGTTTTACGGAAGTGCAACTTCACCTATTTCAGGATTACATTTAATATAAATTGGTTATTGGAAACATTAGAATCATCAAATGACGTACCATACTATCAATTTTGTTGAAAATATATAATATCAATTTCAAAATCATAATGGATCTATTACAGGGCCAAATTAACAACCACTGATTTAGGTTAGGTTAGGTTAGGTTAGCTTCAATGTAGGTTAGGTTATTAAAGTTAAATGAAACTAGGTCAGGCTAAGATAGATGCAATGACAGATGGAGACAGAAGCTACAATAAACCTTTTTAGCCATGCTCCACCTACCCAACTCCCACTCATTATCTACTTAGTACTAAAAAGTGCACGGATAAATTAGTACAAACTGAAGTAGAAAGTGAAATTAGCACACTGTCTAAAGGAGCTTTCATTATTCCATGGTTGTACAAAACTGCAAGTTGACCTATTTCAGGATTACATGTAATATAAATTGGGTCAATTTTAAGAATATATAGGCTAAATAAAAACTTACATGTTGTAGTTTGACTGTGGGCCAGGCTGTGGCCAAAGATATGGAGTAAGCAGCCACTTCTTGCTGGGATACCCACTGTCTCCCAGCAAATGGCATCCAGGTGGAACCACACTCATTTCAAAGATTCTGTTCAGTGCACTCTCACGAAATATGCGGGCATCATGCACTGATCCTGGCCACCTTGCAACAATGTCAATAACTTTATACATGGCATCAAACACTATTTGCACATTGATGCTGTGGTATCTTTCCCCGTTGACATATTCTGCCTCAAACTCATTTGGTGCAACAATCCTAATATGTGTTCCGTCTATAACGCCAATCACACCTGGGAATCCGGCAATTGCCAAAAAATCTGCCTTGTTCCTGTTGGTTGCTTGCTGACTTAGGGGAAATTTTATAAACTGTCTCAGTACATTATTGGCAGAAAGTGCTTCAAGTGTTTCGGTGATGACCCTGCTAACAGTTTGTTGTGAAGGCCCCAAATCGTCACCACTACAAAGTTGCATTTTTCCAGTTGCAAGGTAACGCAAAGTTAAAATAACTTTCATTTCAGGGGTTAAAGCCTTGTTTCTTGCCGTTGGTCTTGTTAGAGTCTCCCGCACCAAATCGGTCACAAAAATTATGCCTGCACGGTCCAAACGATATCTCTTGACCAGTTCTGCATCACTTAGCTCGTTAAGCACATCTTTCCTTTCACGAAAACGTCTTGGTTGGCGGCGGCGAATTTGTTGTTGTGGTGGTGCGGCGGCCATGTTTACTGTTATGATCGAGTCATAAGTCGCGTCCGAAGCGCTATAACCACTCGGGAAAAGCTATCAGTTTAGGTCGAACATCAGGACTTATGACTCGCTCCTATGAATTTAGGACAGACTTTCGGCTTATGACGCAGTCTTAGTGTTCTATAAGTACGGGCCCTTGCGTAGACTGCAGGAAAACAACATAAAATGACCACCTCGGACTGAAAGAATTTATGCCCTTCTTTCTGCCTCCTCCGTGTGTTAAAAATCCCATCGCCTGTTTTCCTTGCCTTTCACTGGGTTTCAAAACTTCCTCTCTAGCCAATCTCCTATTTCCCTAATACCTTCAACTTTGCTCCCACTTTGCTGTATTCCATAAATTCGCTTTCCTGCTTTTCCCGTAATCCAAACTTTGACCCTCCTTATTTTGTTAGAAAATATTCCCATTGTTTGATCTATCCTCTTCTCCTGTCACCATATATGCTCCCAGACCTGTCTCTGCCTCCTCCATCCCAGCTCCCACCTCTGCGTATCACCACAGGTGTCTCAGTGATCGCCTGGGCCTGGACAGTTGCCAAGGTCATCTCCTCGAGGCAAGAGAAAACGAGGAATCTGTATGCAGCTTGGGATGAGGGTTACGTGACGTTTGAATGTAGAGTGAACCCAGGTGAGGGAAGCTTGGCAGAGGGAGACAGGCAGGAAGGGTGGGAGAGTGAGAAATGTGGGAAGTGTGAGAGAAGAAAAATGGTAGGAAGCGAGTGGAAATGGGAAAAACGGGGGCGGGAACAGGAGAAAAGGAGGCGAAAGGAATATAAAGAAAGAGGAGAGGGTGGGCGGAAAAGCAATACAAAAACAAGCAGATAAGAAGGGAAACGAAAAGTAGAGAGCAGGAAGGGTGAGAAAAAGAAAATGAATGATAAAGGGGAAGAAAGTGAATAGTTAGAGGAAAGTGAACGAAAAATAAATTAGAAATGAAAAATAACTTTAACTGAAGGTGGTAGATGTAACAGGAAACATTTAAGACTGCCAGTATTACGAATGAAAGGAGTATGGCATTCAAAAAAGATTTGTATTGCTCAGAGAGGTAACTTCCTACCCCTCTCTCAGTTGCACGTAAATTTCTGCCGATTCGTTTTGCCACATTTCACTTAATATGTGTCTCTGTATAGTTTGACCTTTGACCCCATGACATCCCTAAGAAGGCTTAAAACACACACACACACACACACACACACACACACACACACACACATGAGAAATATACCGTGGGTTTATGCCAAAGAACCAAATCTTTCAAGTGTGAACTGAACTGGAGAAAAAATGTTTCTGCTATTATTATTATTGTTATTATTATTATTATTATTATTGGTTCAAATATTTTACTTTGACCCATGACTTTTCCTTCGGCCAATTGTTTTCAAAATCAAATTACGTCGTTCTTGCCTGACCCTCGACCCTTTTATCTAATTTGATCCAAAATCGATACAAGACTGATTAGGTTGACCTTGCGGTATGATCTTGGCATTTGACCTAGCCCTGTGACCTTGATCTTTGACTGATTTATCTCCAAATCGAATTCCTTCACCCATGCCTTACCCTGACCACTTCCACCAAATTTTGGTCAAAATCAGCTAAAGGTTATTTTACTTGATAAAGATATGTGACCCTGACCTTTGTCCTAATGTTCTAAAAAATAAAAAATGGTTGACTCACCCCTCCTCGGCCATTTTATGTCCATATAAAGAAAAAAAAAAAAAAATGCCTTTCTGCTCACACAAGGGACAAACATTGACCTTGCCCTGTGACCTTGATCACTGACTGACTGTTCCCAAAAATGAATCCCTACTCTCTTGCCTCACCCTCAACCCTTCCACCGGGTTTGGGAGTTTGGTTTAAAATGGAAGGAAACTGCCTAAGATGACCTTGCTCAGTCAAGCTTTGACCTAAACTGTGATATTCACCTTTGATCTATTGTTTTAGAAAACAGATGATTAACAGCTTGGGTGACCCTCAAACGCTCCACAAAGGTCTCTGAATTTGGTTACTTTGTTCTGACTTATTTTGCTCTCTCTCTCTCTCTCTCTCTCTCTCTCTCTCTCTCTCTCTCTCTCTCTCTCTCTCTCTCTCTCTCTCTCTCTCTCTCTCTCTCTCTCTCCAAACAGAACATCACCTCGCTCATGCCTGTGGTGAGCTTTAGTGGAATAACGAGACATGCGCCATTTGTGTGAAGTCCTTAATGTAGTTGTATTATTGTGAGATTTTTAATGATGTGTCAATGAAAGTCTTGGGAAACAGCAGAACAAAGCTATATTAAACACGAATCTTTACTGATCGCTGAATTAGCTGTAATTTGATGTCACAGCCATTATTTTAATAGTTAACTTTGCCATCAACCAAACCCACCAAAAAGCCATGCCACAGCATATCACGCCAACCTACACCACACTTCACACCACACCTCACCATACACTACACTTCACACCACACCTCACCATACACCACACTTCACACCACCTCACCATACACCACACTTCACACCACCTCACCATACACCACACTTCACACCACACCACACCATACACCACACTTCACACCACACCACACCATACACCACACTTCACACCACACCTCACCATACACCACACTTCACACCACCTCACCATACACCACACTTCACACCACACCACACCATACACCACACTTCACACCACACCTCACCATACACCACATTCTACAACACTGTCACGCATAACCCATATCTTACTCCACGTCATCATAAAACAAAACACAACAACACTGAAAACAACACGACACCTATTCTTAATCGTCTGTTAAAGTTCATTAGACACCAGCAACCCGTCTCGTACAATCTGAGGCAAGCCGCATTTACTGTGCTATTAAGTACTGGTAATTTTCCAGCACAAACTGAGTAATACCACGGAGGAGAAAGTAGATATTATAACAAAATATTATTACTATTAACAGATGTCTCCCGCTTCCCTTCTCCACGCTATCTCTCTACTTCACATCTCTCCACGACTTCACTCTCTCTTCCTCCCATCCATTCTCTCTCTCTCTCTCTCTCTCTCTCTCTCTCTCTCTCTCTCATTTTGCATGCACACTAACTCACATACTTTTCTTTTCCATTAACATAGTCTATCATACTCTCTTCTTTTCTCATGCTCTAGTTCTCCTCGTTTCTACGGCCTCTTGGCTGACAGTGGGAGGATTATGTGACGCAATGGAAGGGACTTTGAGCGTCCTGGGAAAGAGGCCCCCTCACTGGTAGGTTGGTCACGTTCCCCCTACAAAAACAACGACCGGATGGATTCAGTTAACTTAGACCTAAAGACACGAAGAGCAGGGATAGGACTGTGGCTGTGCCGTGGTGTTGTGTAGTGTACTGTAGGTGATATAGTATTATGTGGTTTGTTGTGTGGTGTGGTGTGCTGTGGTGTAAATTGATGTGCCTGTTACCTGGAAAGGCTGCGTGTGGTGTGGCTGTGATGCACTATGATGTCATGTGTCTGTCATGTGCTGTCACGTGACTGTCGTATTGTGTAGTGTGTTATGTGGTATGATTTGATGTGGTATGTTGTGGCTGTGACGTGGTGTGGTGCAGTGTAGTGTGGCAGTGGTGTGGTATGCTGTAGCGTGGCGTGACTATGGTGATGTTATAGTATGTTGTTTTGTTGTGTTACTCTTATTTACCGTTGGTGACCCTGCAGTTGTGAATGAACACGAAGTGGGTATAAGAGTGAGTGTGTCTGTCAAGTTTTTATTTTTGAGAGAGAGGTTGACCCCTGTGACTCTTTACGGGGGTTCATGCTCTCTAAATATTGCATTACAGGCGAGAGTCCATTGTATAACATGTACTAGATATCAAAGCCAAATCTGCCCTTCTTCCATTACTTTTGAGCATTTCTATGTTGGTGAGGGGGGCTGACCCCCCTAAAAATCATGTGAGCGAAATTGTATATAGTGGAAAACGTTCCCAGTAACCTGGAAAACTCACCTGGGAGTTTTCATTCGAATCCATCAAGTAGCATAGGAGGAATAACACACACACACACACACACACACACACACACACACACACACACACACACACACACACACACACACACACACACAGAAATTGAAAACAATACCACCTTCCCTTCGCGGCTTGTAATAATAACAGCAGCAGCAGAAGAGCAGCAGCAACAACAACAACAATAACAACAACATCAACAACAATAAAAACAGTAATATAATAATAATAATAATAATAATAATAATAATAACAACAACAATCTTCACCAATTCACTTCTAAGTTGGAATAATTGTTCCTTTGACATATACCCTGGAACATTTTTCTCTCTCTCTTTCTCTCTCTCTCTCTCTCTCTCTCTCTCTCTCTCTGTTGGATATTCCTAAAGGTGTCATGGGGTCAGAGGTCAAAGCATAGACACGGATGTTCAGAGAAATATGGTAAAATGAATCCGTAGAGTTCACCTTTATTTTTCTTATATATATTTTTTATGTGTCCGACTCTGGGCAAAGGCTTCAGGGCCTACCCCAAGGCCCAGCAGTCCCTGTACACACCTCCATATGTCACGTCCTCGGCGCTAACACCCACCGTCAATACTGAATACATGCTAGGGCTGCCTCATACAGGGCTGGTGTACTGGTATTAGCGGGGGTATTTTTTATGACATGTCGGCGGATCTTCTGGTAGATCAGTAAAGTCTGCTTTTATGAAATTCAAATCCTTAAACTGTTCCCTGTCCCAGCCGTGATTCGATCCCAGGTCCATTAAGACTGCAGGCTGCTTCTCTATCGATTCAGCCACCTTTTTGATGACTAGTGATTACTTGTGAAGCCCACCCAGGATTAGTTGGTACTGTTGCCACTGTTTAATGTTTCTACGTTCCTACTTTGGCACTTTTACATTTGTTATAGCTTTATTGTCTAATTTCTTGTTTCTTGTAAATATTATATTTCTTCCGGTTCCCATATTGATCTTATTCCTTCCTGTGAATTCTTGCTCTATTCCTCTTCCTTTCCTTTCCCTTTCCCTAGCCTTCCTGCCCGCTTCCCTTTTATTCTCTTCTTACCATCTTTCCTCCTCCCCTCTTATTTTTTTTCTTACCCTCCCTTCTCATCATCTCTCTCCTACACTTCCATTTCCATTATCACTGATGTTCCTTTCGTCTCTCTTTCTGATCTCCATTTCCCTTTCCATTCCCGTCTTACACTCTTCTTTTTTATTCCATTATTTTCCTGCCCCCTTCTTTTTGTTTCCTTTTCCCACCCTTCCCGCCATATTCCCTTTTTGAAACTTCTCTACCTTTCTGCCTTTCCCCCCTCCTACATTCCTACCATCTTTTTACTCCCACCCTTCCTACCGTCCTCACTCTCTCACCCTTCGTGCCCTCCCCCCTCTGCCAAGCTTCCCTTACCTCGGCTCACTCTACATTCAAGCGCCACGTAATCCTCAGCCCAAGTTGCATACAGATTCCTCCTTTTCTCTGGCCTCGAGGAGATGACTGTGGCAATTGTCCAGGCGATCACTGAGACACCTGGTGATATGCAGAGGTGGGAGCTGGGATAATGGAGGCAGGGACAGGTTTGGGTGCATAAATTATATGGTGGCCAGGAGAAAAGAGCAGATAAAACAACAGAAATACACGTATGTTCTAATGAATAAATAAGGAAGTAATGTAGAGTTAAAATTTGGGTGCCGGGAAGAGAAGGAAGGCTAATCAAAGGAATACTGCAAAGTGGAAGCCAGGCAGAGGGTATTAGGGAAACAGAAGATTGGCCTGAGAGAAAATTTCGGAACCAAGAGGAAGGCAACGAACAAAAAAGGTTAGGTTTAGTTACACACAGAGGAGAGGAAAGAATGGCATTCATTCCTTCAACATGAGGATGATTTTTTTTTTTTTTATCTTTGCATGATCTTACTCAAGTTAGAAAATACCTCTCGCACTGGGCATGCTAATGAAAGCTGAGCCTAACATCTCCAGTTAAATCACTCCTGAACTGAATTAAATAATTTGAAAACAGCATAACTTTATTGAAAATCTTTTTCTATGTGAAGCATAATTGGCAGAATTATGGCCTGTAGTGGAACATGTGGAAAACAGTGAAACAGAGTTTTATTAAATATTTTCATTTGTTTGATGATGCAGCGCGAAGTTATCTCATAACCATTATATCAGAAGTTAGTCTTGATACTCAGCCATGACTTAATCTTAAGTGCACCCCCATCCACTAAGAAATTATGCCACACCATACCACACCAAACATCATCACTCTCCATCATAACACACCACACACCTCATTATATTACAGTGTCACTCAAAGCCAACATCACGACATTCGAAAAACAAAACACTGTGTCGTAGAACACAACAGCAAATCTTTATATCATTTTGTTCAAGAACAACACCTGTATTTCCTCACGTGCAGACTCATTCAAGCCTCATTCTCTCACTAAGTATTCGTAGTTTTCTTACGTTTAATGAATTAAGACCACGGATAAACAAGCAGATATTACGGAAAAACCCTTCATCACAGTTCTCCCGCCCAGCATCACAAAGCTACGTCTCTCCACCTCTTTTCTCTCTCTCCCCTCTCTCTCTCTCTCTCTCTCTCTCTCTCTCTCTCTCTCTCTCTCTCGCCACGACTTCATTCTCTCTTCCTGCCATCCATGCTCACCTTCCAACTCTCTCTCTCTCTCTCTCTCTCTCTCTGTTCGTTTCCATTAACTTTGTCTCACATACTCATTTTTTTTCTCACGTTCCATTACTCCCTGTATTCTCGTTGGTTGAGGAGGCACCCAAGCACCTCTTCCTTAACGATTTATTTTTCGATATGGATGTTTAATATCCCTTTGTACATTATTTCAACAATATATTGAGATGTTTGATGGTTGTGTATAACAGAATGGGACAGTATGATGTAATATGTAAAATAAATCACTTAGGGAAGGGTCTTAGGAAGCCAACTTAACCGACGGGTATACGGACTCTCTCTCTCTCTCTCTCTCTCTTGCACATCAACATCCATACATTTCTTTTCCATTACGTTGTCCCTTACATTCTCTTCTTTCCTTACGCTGTAGTACTCCTTGTTCCTCGTGCCTTTTAGCTGACAGGGAGAGGATTATGTGATGCTATGGAAGGGACTGAGAGCGTTCTGGCAAAGAGTCTTCCTCGCTGGTAGGTTGGTCACGTTCCTTCTACAAAAAGAACGACCGGATGTATTCATTTAACTTAGACCTAAAGATATGAGGAGCCGGGGTGTGGGTGTGGTGTAGTGTGGTTGTGGTGTGGCGTAGTGTGGTTTTGGTGTGGTGTCTATATGGTGTGGTGTGTAGTGTTGTTGTGATGTGGTGGTGTGTGTGTGTGTGTGTGTGTGTGTGTGTGTGTGTGTGTGTGTGTGTGTGTGTGTGTGTGTGTGTGTGATGCGGTGTGGTGTAGTGTGATGGGGTGTGGTGTGATGTGGCTCTGGCATAATGCGTTGTAGTTGTGGTGTGGTGCAATATTGTATTATGTGGCATTATGTGGTTTGGTTGTGGAGTAGCGCGGTGTCGTATGACTGTGGTGTGGTGTTGTCCTGTATTGTGTTGTGTGATGTGGTGTAGTTTGGTGTCGCGTAGCTATTGATCTAACACTGGCGAATATATTTTTTGGTAATGAAAAAAGTGAATCTGTAGATACTTTCCAAGGAATAAGAAGATGGATATAGGTGGGTATGCAAAGTAATAGAGGCATTTGGGGAGTTTGGACTTTCGGCGAAGGTGTAGACGTGATGTCAGGATGTGAGTATATGTATTGCAAGTGTGAACATATATCAGTGAGCACAGGAATATATAAGAATGGGATTGACTGCACGTGGATGTAATCAGGTGAATGTATAGAAAAAAAACAAGTGTGAATGGGCGTATATTCCTTGTATGGTTGAAAATGTAGGTTGAGGGAAGGGTGAGTCTGAGTGTAGATGTCGGCAGAGTGGCAATTCGTCCCTCTTTTTAGGTGTGGATGGGTTTGGGTGTGAAGGCAGCTCCAACCCAACTAGGTGAACCCAGGCGAGTGGTAAGAGGCTTAGCTTGCAAAGAGTAATTAAAGAATCTGAGGAAATGATGTGATTGAATGTGTGTGTGTGTGTGTGTGTGTGTGTGTGTGTGTGTGTGTGTGTGTGTGTGTGTGTGTGTGTGTGTGTGTGTGTGTGTGTGTGAGAGAGAGAGAGAGAGAGAGAGAGAGAGAGAGAGAGAGACAGAGAGAGAGACAGACAGACAGACAGACAGACAGAGAGAGACAGAGAGAGAGATTTTGACTCATAGGATGAACTAGAAACGTACCAGTAAGCTGGGAGAAGACAGAAGAACAGAAGAAATTAGAGGAATAGTGGTAAACTGGCGAAGGAGATTGATGGTACAGCGATGACGAGCGTTGACAGTTTATGGAGATATTAAAGTTGGTTTGTGAGGTGGAACAGTAGTGTTATTAACAGTGTGAGAAACAAGCAAATACATCGGAACCGGTGACCTGATAAAGAGTGACCTGGAAAGGAAAGCGTTGTTTATTGCAAGGCTATGCTTGGTGGAAGCGGGCACTAAAATAAGTAGAAAGTTAGAAGTGTTGGTTAGGCTTTGGAATTGACACTAATAAAAGTGGAGGAGTGAAGTTTAAAAGAATATTAATAGTGGATATGATCTCTGTAAAGAATTTCTTGACTAAAACACAATACACCCACATGTCTTTTCAGATACTGCATTGCCTTGTTAGGTTTAGGGGAACCAAATTAAATGTGCTGAGATATCAAGGAGTTTGCTGGTCATCAACAAATAAAACAAGTGGTGCCAGGCACAACAAACCTCGCCCGACAGCAGTTATTTTATTGCTCTTAAATGCTGAATTGGTTACTGCAGCTTAGTGTCAGTACACAATTAAAGTCTAAGGTAATGGCGCAAATATTTTCAAATTACGCCCTCTGAAAATCCATGATCTTGCGTTTGACCTATCAAGGTCACTTACGGTCAAAGGTCATGGTACCAATTAAAAACCCGGATTTTTAATTAGTACCATGACCTTTGACCGTAAGTGACCTCGAAAGGCCAAACTCAGGGTCACGGATAATCAGGGGGCTATAACTCGAATCTCGTTGAAGATAGAGATATTTGCTATTATCAAGATATAGGAAGTCTTATGGGCTTTCATTTGGCACAATGACCTTTGACCTTGAGTGACCTTGAAAGGTCAAATGCAAGATCATAGATTTCAGAAGGAGTAAGTTGAAAACATGTGTGCCATTACCTTGGAGATTTATTGTGTACTGACAATTAATGGCAGTACCGATTCAGTATTTAACAGCAATAAAATAACTGCTGTCGGGCGCAATTTGTATGCCTGACACCACTTGTTTCTGTTCTGTTATTTTCAATAGAGTAGATTCCATTATTTCACATCTAATTATTTTTACACGCCATCAACTTTTCTTTGTCATAAATATTTATAGTTTATATGCCTGAGTCTTTCTCATTTCTCTATATCCTTTTTTTTTTTTCCATCTCCGGTATGTTCAGTTGGTAACAATGTCTTCCATCGGTTTAAACCCTTCTCCCCCCACCCCTTCTCTTTCTAATTCTGCTTTGTATGTTACCGTTTTCTCTCTCAGTCTCACTGTTTTTCTTTCCTCTCTTTCACACCTCTCTCAGTCTCACCATTTTCTCACTCACACCCCTCTGGACAGTAACTCTTAAGATTAAACTTTGGCCTAAGTTTTCCACATCCCTTTCTATCTTTGCCCATGGGATCTAAAACTAGGATATACAACGCATTTGATATAAACTTTTACCTTTTCGTAATATTATTTTCCTTTGGGTCCCTGGCTTACTTCCCACCTATTTTGTCATTAACGTCCAGTTCTTTTCTTTGTTTTAGTGCCCCCTGTCCACCTCTGTCTGTCTGTCTGTCTGTCTGTCTGCCTCTGTCTCTGTCTCTCTGTCTGTCTGTCTGTCTCTCTCTCTCTCTCTCTCTCTCTCTCTCTGTATGTGTGTGTTGAGTGTGCGGACTGGTAAGAAGATTGGCTGGTAGATGGGTGGGCAGGGGGTTGGAAATTAGTACCTTGGCAATAGGTCCATGGGGTGACTGGGGCCACGAGTGACTAGGGCCATGAGGGACAATAGGTAAGTGGAAAAATTAGGTCCACTGCATTAAATAGGGCCATGTGGGGTAATTGGATCCATGGGTTATAATATATCAATGGGGGAAATAGGCCCATAGGATGAAATGGGTCAGTGATGAGAAATAGGTCCAGGGAGATATTAGGTCCATGGGGGATAACTCGTCCATGTGGCAATGGGTCCCGGGGGAAAATAGGTGGGTGCTTGCTCCTTGGGAAGTTTAGCTGGTGATGGGGTTATATGCTAGTAATGCCTGTATGTTGTAGTTCACTGGGTCATTCACATAATAAGCATCTTTATTTAGCATATATCCATTTCAGTTATCTGCCCCCCCCCCCTCTGTCTGTCTGTCTGTCTGTCTGTCTGTCTGTCTCTCTCTCTCTCTCTCTCTCTCTCTCTCTCTCTCACTTAGACGGATATGCATCTAGTATAACAAACGACGCAGTATATTTTTCAGTTAAAGAGAAATATTATTCATATCGCCAAAATATCAAGATAAGGATTTAACAGGAAATTCTACCACTTCTCCTTTACTTAACGAATATTTTACTTCATTATACGTGACTCCCACTTTTCTGTGTCCTTACGTCAGACGTTCAAATGAATTAGAATTCTAGATATCTGCGTCGTTTGTTATACTAGATGCATATCCGTCTAAGAGAGAGGGAGAGGAGGGGGGGCGTACCACAACAAATGTAGATTTTTGTTGATGTTGTAAGCGTTGTGCCTTCATAATAATGTGAATAAAAGTTGTTGTTTTTGTTTTTGCATATCCCTTGTCAGTCTGGCCGAGCAGACCTGTTGACTGCAGGTATGCAGCTGCTTCTGTGTGGCCGTCCTACAATTGCAGGCAAGTATACTGTGCAGGAAATTGGCACTCCCTTGTGGAAGACAGCGCCTCGCCAGGGTCGAATCAGGGCATTTCCCTATGGCGAGATGCGGGAAATGTGGTGAGATTTGGCTCCCTTGTGAACGCCACAGCTTCTCCACCCAGGGTATGCAGCGCCACCACGTGTGGGCTCTTTGTCATCGCCTGTAGACAGGAGTAAAGCGATAGTTATTGAAAAAGAAGGTGACTCTGTGTGCTGTGGTGTATGGAGAGAGACGAATTAGTGGGTTTTTACATTTCGTTGCAGGAATAGAAAGCAGAGACAAATGTGGAAATCGAGTGGAAGTCGAGTGGCATTAGGAAGGAAAGTGGATGATGCTATAAAGGTCTTGATACGAAACAGAGGTCTGAGTGTCGCAGCTACCTGGTAAATGCATGAACGAGGACTAACACAATACTCCCATTATTGTATGGGTGTGAGACTCTGGTGTGGCATGTAAGAGAAAAGTCATGAGTTAAAGTGGTGGAGATGGGGTTCTTGACAAACGTGAGTAGAATGCAAAGAATGGATAGGATAAGAAATATTGTGATTTGTGAATGATGTGTAAGGAAGACACTACTTTTCAGGATCTGTGTTTATTCTCCCTTATCCAAATCATCTTCCCCCTGTCACGCTACTTCACTCTGGTGCTTTCTCCTCCATCACATTCCACCTCGCCATATCGCCATAATCTTTGCGTCTCATCGCCACCTCGCCTTTATGTCCCCTCTTCCGCCTAATCCTCTTCAGCGAACTCCCCTCTCACCTTGATAGCTTACCGTCCCTAATAATCTCTCTCTCTCTCTCTCTCTCTCTCTCTCTCTCTCCTGCTCAATTTTCAGCCTTAATCCTCTTTCACCTATTGCATTTCGTTAGACTCATTACTTTCCGCAGCTCTCCATTGAAAGCAAGTACAGCCATTCCCGCTTGTGTGTGAGTGACGTTGAACTGTAAACCTGTCTGTGTGTTTATAGCTGTGTTTCATTCACTAAAATTGTCTGTCTCCCTGACCACCAGTGACCAGCACACACACACACACACACACACACACACACACACACATACACACACACCATCATTCGAAGCCCTAGGCAGGTACAAGCCTAACACAAATTTGCATTGGAAGTGCTGATTTGGAGGAAATGACCTTCGCCTCTCGCGTTGTGTGTGTGTGTGTGTGTGTGTGTGTGTGTGTGTGTGTGTGTGTGCCGGTTAGAGAGAGACAGACAGGCTTTATGGAAATTAATGCACACACACACACACACACACACACACACACACACACACACACACACAATACAAAGACAAGGTCGCTCTGGAGGAAGACTTTGAGCTGATTGTTTTAGATAATGCGAATTTTTTGCGAAGTGGAGATTAATAGGGAAACTGCAGAACAAAGCAATAGAGGAAGGTCGACGATTTAATCACCACAATACAACACCAAAAATTAATAAAGCCAGGTAAAGCCTTTCGGAATTTCGATTTTAAAAATATCGGTTTTACCAACTGTATGCGCAATGGTCAGGTGGTAGATGGGTGCGCTCACCATCCACTCACTCAATGTAGTGCTGCTCTCAGGTGTCTGCCCTTTCCTCTCCTCCATCCTTCTTTCCTTCCATCCTCTTCTCTTTCCTTCATTCTTTCCTCATCCTTCTGCCTACGTGTGACTTTACACTCCCTCTTCTGTCTTTCTTTTCTTCAATCTTTCCTCTTCCTTCTGCCTGTGGGTGACTCTACACTGAGTGACAAGCCAAATGGTTTCCTGTACACCAGGAAACCATTTACTACGCTGGGTGGTAACCATATAACCAAATTTTGTCTCTTGGTGGTTTAGTGGGTAATTATTGCGCTCCAGTCGGACTGAACCGGTGAAGGTTTATATCCAAGGGATGGTTGGGGTTTATTGCTCACGTAATGCCACTCAAGGATGAGTGAGGCTGTTCACTCTCATCTTAAATGTCAGGACCAACTTGCCTGGCCCCGGGCTCCTACGCTCCTAATGGGGCAACGTAGGATTGGATGATGAATGAATGAATTAAATGTCCAATGGTTTCCACAAACATATCCCTAGCTTTAAAGATGGTAAGCTCTGAATTCATACCAGCCAATATCATTTAGTATATATGTTTGTTAGGACTGCACTTTGACGACCTTATAAAACCATCTATTGGGGTAAATTATGAAATGAGGAAGGTATCTGGGAGTAACTGCCCAAGAAACAGCTGTACTAAATATGACGTGTATTTGATGAAGTAATAAGGAATGACACCAAAATGAATAGTGGTTAGAAGAATGCAGAAAGAAACTGGGTCAAGATAAGATGATCTCCCCTAAAATATATAGTATCAAAGGAACGGTCTGGGCAAGGCAACAACAACCAGCAAATGTATGGAGGGAAGGAACTGAGTAGAACACCAGATGATTTTACGGTACCTGCATTTGGGCTAGGATGGTGTATGTCACCAATGAATATGTCAGAGTTTAGAATGTTGGATGAGGTCTTCCTGTTGCAGGGGACAAACCCACATTACTGGTAGTGCAGACGATGATTTTTGAGGAAACGAGAGTGAGTTTGGAGTGTGAACGAAAACAGTTTATAGAGATGGTGTTTCGGAATATTTTATAGTAAATGCTAAGGACACTGAAATACATAGCCCATTCTTCCACAACTGTATAACTGTGTATTTAAGAGGAGATTTACTACATATACGAGAATATTTTTAGAATATATTTTGCAGTCGACATATTCTTAATATTTGATGACGCATTTCTATGTAGTATTAATATGAAATATGTGTTGTGTTAGTTGTATACGGCTGGATTCTTAAGTCTGTACACGCGATTATACATACAAACAACATAATACAATCGTGCAAGGGAGAGGATACAATCTTGGCACTCCCTGTGTGATGGAGAGTGTTATGCTCTGAGCGAGAGGCCGCGAGCAGCTTCACTGTTGTTCAAAGCTGAGTGTAAATTATTTCACAACATCCCACTGGAATGGAAACACTGCTAGAACAAACATCACCAGAGAGAGAGAGAGAGAGAGAGAGAGAGAGAGAGAGAGAGAGAGAGAGAGAGAGAGAGAGAGAGAGAGAGAGAAAGTTCACTCTCTTCCACTATTGTCCTCTATTGTTTGTGCTGTGGAGCTGCTGGCTGGATTCAGTATCTTGTTTTGCCAGCCCTGCCCTGCATGACCGTGCTCCACTTGCTTTACTCACTCTGGTTTGCCCTGCTTCTCCCTTCCCTCCCCCACAGACACCAAGTGAAGTGCGTCATTCAAACGTTCCTGTTTTCCACTACGCGTTGTATTTCTGTTTTTCTAGTAATTATTTGTCCATTTTGCTGACCGATAAGCAGGATTATTTCAATGAATGTGTCGTCTGTTAGCGCCTAGTTAGTAGTCTTTATTATGTTTTCAGTCTATATAGAAAAAACAGTCTACAACGCCACGCCACACTCCAACCATCACATAACCTAACCCCCCAGGCCTCGCATTCAAGGACGCACTGTACATCCACCTAATCATTGTCATTTCTGTACGTTTGAGCCAATGAATATCCTCTTCCATTACTCCCCACGTCTCACTACCATACAGCATTACATCCCTACCACATGCCACATACAACGATCCCTTAGCTCTGAGGGAGAGCTATCTCAATGTCAGGAGAGGTAACAGCTCCCTGAACTTCTTCCAACCACTCCTCACTTTAGCCACAGAGCTAGCTCCAGTACCACCTCCAGCACATAACATGTCTCCCATAGCAAAACTCTTCCAAACACTCATCAGCAAGATTAATCCTTACACGCCTGAAAATATCCACGTGCTATCGCCGACACACCGCGCACATGAAATCAATATTATCTCTCAGTCTACCTTTCTTACCACTATATCTCTTATGAACCCGCTTATTACAAGCACTGCTCAAGATGGAGTTACTTTTACATCCCTGCGTCAAACCGCAAATGGCCACTCTTCCTCTTCTTTGACATTATTGCCACCAAGCTCAGATACCCTCACCGTTGTTTTATCTGCATTCAATGTCAAGCCCTTGTGCCCCATACCACCTCTCCACTTCCTAAATCTTTCCGTCATCTCCTTTTCATACCCTGCAATCAAGACCAGCTCATCGGCATACATCTCCCTCGGGTGTCTGTCTGTGAAGTCAAGTGAGAGGGCTTCAAGCACAATGATAAACAACAGGGGGCTCAAGACTGCACCCTGATGCACACCAACATTCACAGAAAACTCATAACTCAAAATCCTTTCACTCTCACCTGGGTGCGAGCACCCACATGCATAGCCATAACCACCCTAACCAGCCACACCTCGATCCCAAGCTTTATCATTGCCCACTTCACCACCTCCTTCAGGATTTTGTTAAAGGTCTTCTCCATTATCATCCAAGACAAAATACAGATTCAGCTTCTTTCCTGTGATATGGCATAGTGGTACCTTTGCTTGGCATAAACGAAAATTGTATCTCATCAATATTCACTTTTTCTCTAATCATACATTCTACAACTTTCTCCATTACTTTCCTTATCTGGACCAAAAGACTAATGTCTCTAAAATCTTCTCTTTCCAGAACACATTTATGGCCACACTCTTCAGCCAGTCATCTGGGACAAAACACTCGTATATTATCGTATTTATCTAATTAGTAACTAACCCCGCTCCTATATATCCTGAGGCTTTCAGCAATGCAGAGCCAACCCAGACACACCTGTCTCCTTCCCCACTTACATCCTGCCTATTGCCCTGCTCACAGTAGCAACGTAATTCAGTCAAACACTAGATCCGCTGACTCCAAACCTTCCCTGTTCCAGTGTGACTCCTCATCCAGCGACCGATTATAACGTTCTCTCCAGGGATCTTCAGTATCCTCACTGTTTGCCATTACCATTCCTTCATCATTCTTCACACACTTCTCACCTGTGATATCCCAGTTTTCTCTCTTCATTAAATTTGCCACCTTTAATATCATATTCTTCCTTTCAACGTTATTTAGATTATCCAGTAAAACTCTCTGAGACTCAGAATTTGCCCTGTATATATACATCTTTTCTAGCATTACGCTTGGCAGGCAAGTATTCTTCTTTGTTACCACCCCTTTCCCATTCCCGGGAAAGCATTTTTTTTTTTTCTCAGCTGCAGGTTCTACACCCTCATCCCACCACCATGTTACTTTATTGCTCGGGGATCCCATTGTCCATCGACACACTGAATCAGTAACTCTCAAGAGATTGTTGTTGAGAGCTCTGTAATGTTCATTAACACTTCTGTCAACAGCTCCCTGCTCAGCCACCATTCTACTCATCTCGCTCTAGGAGGCATCCCTTACTGCTTGTTTTTTCAACCTCCATATTTCCTTGGCAGGTGCATAGGTCATCCTCTTCATCACCCGCTCCTTAGATACCAAGTCATATATCAGTAATTTGTGTTGCTACACACACTCTTCGCTCCCTATAACCTTAACATCCCTCACCAATCTCCACCTATCAGCCTTCCGGACCAGGAAATAGTCTCTCTGGCTACTATTTCCCCAAGGGTCGTATGTAATCAACCTATTCTCTTTTCCTAAAATTCGAACAAAGGCATAGCCCATTATTTCACATCTGAATTGCTATGTATTTAAGAAATGACCTACTACTCATACGGGTACATTTAGAATATATCTTACAGTCGATATACACTTAACATTTTGATAACGCACTTCTGTGTGACTGTAATAAGAAATGTGAGTTGTGTGAGTGTTATACGGTTGCATTTTAAAGTCTGTACGCGCATTAAATACATACGGAAGGTGTATTCTTTTTTTTCTTTTTTTTTAATGCAAGAGAGAAGAAATCAAAAGCCAGGAGCCCGCAAACCGTTCCTTGCAAGAAAAAAACAAAAACAATACAAAAGAGAGTCAAATTCAAGATCCTTTCATTTCGAGATGCCTGGACGCACTGCGTTTGAAAGACTTGAGATCATAGGAAGCAGGAAATACAGACAGAGGAAGACAGTTCCAGAGTTGACCTGTTGCATAAATGAAGGATTGGGAGTAACGGTTAACTCTTGCATTAGAGAGTTGGACAGAAAAGGGATGAGAGTTTGTTGCTAGACGGGTGCTATGCACCCGTTGTAGAGGTGAAGGGATGCAAGCAGACAGTTCAGAGGAGCAGTGACCATGGAAGTAGTGACAGAAAAGAGATAAAGATGCAACAGGGCGGCGAAGAGACAGAGGTTGAAGGGAGCCAGTAAGAGAAGGAGAGTTGATGAGACGAAAAGCCTTTGACTCCACCCTATTGAGAAGAGCTGTATGTGGGGAGTCACACATAGGGGTTGTATTCGAAAAATGGGCGAATAAAATCCGTGTATAAAGTCAACAACTGTGCAGGGGTAAAGAAGGTACAGAGTCGGCTTAGCACACCTAATCTCTAGGAAGCAGATTTAACAAGAGATGCAATATGATCTTTCCAAGATAAGTCCCTAGTGAATGAAATCCGAAGCATATTCAAGGATGATGCAGGATTGAGCTGGATATTATTAAATATTAGAGGGTACTCCTGTTGGAAGGACACAAGTCAAGAGTGAGAGCAGTGGAAATGAGTTATTTAAGAGGAGCCTGTGGAGTCACGTGGAGAGACAGGCTGACGAATGAGGATATAAAGGAGCGTTGTGGTGTGGATGTGGATGTGATAGGAAGCGTTATGAGGAACACACTGAGGTGGTTTGGCCATGTGGAGAGGATGGAGGGTCAAAGACTGACGAAGAGAGTGTATGTGAGTGAGGTGGAGGGGGGAAGAGGGAGGGGGAGGCCGAGGATGAGATGGAGGGATGGGGTGGAGAGGTATATGAGAGAGGGGGGTGTGAGTTGGGAGCAGGGCAGTGAAATGGCGGGGGACAGGGCGACTTGGAGGCGATTTGTTTGTGGCCACCCCAAACGGGATTGAGGCGTCTGGCAATAGATAGATAGATAGATAGATAGATTCCTGTGGAAGATTGTGTCGGGTTGATAGGTGTAAAAACTGAGTTTTTTATGCATTAAAAACAAGGTTATTTTTACCCTAGTCAGAGATACAAGCCAAGTCAGACATTAGGTGTGCCATAGCCTCATCCCATATTTGTTGAAGTAACTGCTGAGATGGACGTTGCGGGAACCGAATGGAAAGGTGAAGGGTGGAGTCATCAGCGTATGAGTGGATAGGGTTAGATGTACAGCTTAGAAGGTCATTGATGAATAAAAGGAAGAGAGTTGGTGATAGGACAGAACCCTGAGGAACACCACTGTTGATAGATCTAGGAGAAGACGATGGCCGTCTACAACAGCGGCTATAGAACGACCAGAAAGGAAGCTATAGATGAAGCCACAGATAATGGATATAGAAACCGTAAGAGGGCAGTTTGGAAATTAAAGATTTATGCCAGACTCGATCGAAAGCCTTTGAGATGTCAAGCGCAATGGCAAAGCTTTCACCAAAGTCCTGAAAGGAGGATGAACAGGAGTCTGAAAGGTAGGTGAGAAGATCGCCAGCAGAGCGTCCCTGACAGAACCCACACTGACAATCAGAAAGAAGGTTGTGATAGGAAAGATGCGTTAAAACTTTTGTGTTAAGAATAGGCTAGACAACTTTTGAGACACAGGATGTTAAAGCAATTGGACGATAGTTAGAGGGTTGGGAATGGTCACCTTTCTTTGGGACTGGCTGAATGAGAGCAAGCTTCCAGCAAGAAGGAAAGGTACAAGTTGATAGACAAAGGCGAAAGTGTTTACCTAGGCAGGGTGTAAGCACTGAAGTACAGTTCTTGAGGACAACAGGAGGGACTCCATCAGGCCCATATGCCTTGTTAGTGTTGAGGCTAGTGATGGCAGAAAATACATCAGCTGAAGAAATTTTAATGTCAGGCATGAGGAAGTCAGAGGGGGGAAGTGATGGAGGAACAGCACCGGAATCGTCTAAGGTGGAATGGGAGGAGAAAGTCTGAGCGAAGAGATCTGCTTTATCAGTAGAAGAAATAGCTACAGAGCATTCGTCATTAACTGGTAGCAGTGGGTGAAGGAGATATTTTGTGGGTTTACTATTGTCTGCAGTAGTGTTTGTGTGATATACTGCGGCACTTTGACTGAAAGCCGACAATCCAGTGGTGACATATGTTGCTTATATCGGTAGGGTTGTGTGTGTAATGACTGAGGAATTATACGAGAATATGTGTAGCTGGGGGAAGTGAGGGTGAGTTGATGTTATACCCAGGTTCATGTGGACGTGAACACATTCGCTTATTAAATCCAGGCCGTGCTTCTTTACTTTAAACTTGCTACTTCCAAACAGGTTTATGCAAGGCAGATCACACTTCTAATATTTAAAAAAAGGATTAACGGAGGTTATATAAATCCTCCAGCTTGAAAATTTTCTCCAAAGCTGCATAAGAAAACTTGTTGTAGAAATAATGGAATATCAAGTACGCCATCGTACTCAAAGGGTTCATTTCTTACCCACTTAATTCTACGTCATGCCATATTCTCAGCGCCGCCGTACCATAGTTACTCTACCAGGCCACACACCCATGTAAGTGAGCCGTCCTGTAATGAAGTAGATGCCCTACTTTCCCACTCCTTCCTGTCACTTTCATTGCTTTTCTTTCCATTTAGGGGGCTCTACATTGAGAGGCAAGCTGAGTGGTAACCTTATAGCCAAACTGCAGGGTGAAATGGAGCCAGCCATGGTGCCCCTGTTAACTGGGTGGAGACGCAAATGCAGATTCATCCAAGAACCAATCCTGCACAATATTCCCCACGCTTCTCTGTGGTAAGGCGCTGTCAGCTGTAAGGGATCATCGGTTCACAGCACGGGATGACCCTGCAGGGGCGGTAGCTTGCTTGCTTGCGGTAGTTGCAGTAGTTGTTCCCTAGGCAGTCTGGCCGAACAGCCCCGAGTCCCTTAGGAAGGTCATGGCCGAGACCGGGCTTTCCCACAGAGCTCTCAAAGAATGTATGTTGTGTTATTGGCGTAGGTGATTGTGTGCAATGCAGTCTTCCATAATGTGCTTAATAGTATGGGGTGCTGTGTTGCATCCTGGACAGGCATCAGCGACGGAGTCATCCAGCCTCTTCTGGTAGCTTAAGAGGGCTTGATGGTGCCCACATCTCAGCCTGGCCAGGTGGACCCTGTCCTCACGAGGAAGATAGGATTCAGAAGGGTGGATGTTAGGAGGCCGTACATGCAGCTGTGTGTTGTCTTTAAGTGACTGAATGGAGCGGCGAGTGATCTGAGTGTGGATATGCTTCTGGAAGCTGGTCTGAGGTGGGCGAGGGGGGAGAGATGACATTATTTGTGTTTGGTATCGTGTGCTGGGTGTTGTTTTGATGTTCCTTGGTGTGGGTGGATGTGCTGCCATGTACTGTAGTGGATATTGTGGGTTTGTGGAGGCTGCATCAAGAAACTGGGTGCCTCTCATGTCTAGGTGATCCTTGACTTTGAGGACTTTGGTTTCTTGATGTAGGTGGTCTGTGGGTGTAGTAGCTGTGCAGCCTGTGATTATTTTTAGGCCCTTGTTCTGTATGGTCTGTAGAGTGTTGTGGTGTGTTTTGGTGAGGTTAGAAGCCCAGGCAGGGCTTGCATAATTCATCGCTGAACATATGTATTGTTTGTATACTGTGGTGGTGGTTTCTTTGTTGTGTCCGAATGTTGTATGGGCAAGTGACCTCAAAGCATTGAGTCTTGGTGTTATTTTATTTTTAATGTTTGTGATGTGTTGTTCAAAAGACATTGATGTATTGTATGTTACACCAAGGATTTTGTGTGTGTGTGTGTGTGTGTGTGTGTGTGTGTGTGTGTGTGTGTGTGTGGTAGGGGAGTGTTGTTTATGGTGAGGTGTGGGATGTGACTGTGTTCTGCTGTCCAGTTTGTGAGAAGAGTCACTGTAGATTTGGCTGGGGCTATTTTGAGCCTATTTGTGGTGAACCATTCGTGTAGTTCACCACAAACAGGCCCTAGGCTCTTGCCTAGGGCAAGACCTCTCATTAGCGGACCGAGTATGTTTCTGACGAAACGATCGGCACGCCCTGGATTCAAACCACATTCTGATGCCTGAATTGCTTGCTTGCGGTTGTTGGGTCTGCTTGGCCAGACAGACTGGGGTTGATGAACAACAGTTAGAACTGTGGAAAATTAAATGAAATTCTCTAAATACTACCAATAGTTTAGCAACACACGACATTAATTTACCTACTGTTCAACATCCTGTAATGCACACGGGTGTGAAAAAAAATCATAATTCTGCCTTACCACGGAAATATTCAGTGTTTGTCTTCCATCATTAAGAAACTAAAAACATTAAAATGAAGAATGCGTGCGTTGTAGCAATACCTGTATTCACTAAGTGAAACTTCAGTTGTTCCCCCAACTGCACTGAGCATTATAGATGAACCGCACTGGAAAACCCCTCTGGATTGTGAATTATTCTTGTGCTTGATAACATACCAGTGATTGCACTTTCCCGCCACAGCACAACCTTTTTTTTGTATTGCTCGTACATATTGCAACACTGTACAGTGTAAATGTATTTTTTTATTTGAGCATCAGGAATAGGTGGAGTATTGTAAAGGAGAACTTTATATTTGTTTATAACAATGGTTCGATAAGATAACAGCTGTGTTTGTAAATCATCCAAGCATGTTAGAGCTGACAGACAACTAAACCCATCACACTATTACAGGCCAACAGAACACTGCATCACAGGCACACCTGGAGGGAGGAGATCTGAAACACGATCTCTGGTCTTTTGAACGGCACGAGGAAGGAGAGGAAAAGGTCGTTCAGAAAAAATGAGAAAAAAGGAATGGTCAAAAGTAGTTTCAATGAATATCCAGCTTAGTTTGAAGGATTCAATGGATACGTGTGAAATATTCCAGCGTTAGATCTGTAGAATATTCTTCCACTTTTAGGTGAGGTTAGGTTTTACATATTTAAGTGGTTTCTCCATTTTCTATCAGTTTTACATGGATGTCCAAGGTAGTTTTAAGTTATGAAAAATTTTATTCAAAGAATGCCTGTGTATAGTCTCAAAAACACATAGATTTTGGTCCAAAGGATGTCACATTCCGGTTCATATTTCCATTTTTTTTATGTAATGTAGTCTCTAGGAAAATGGACATTGTCCTAAGAAAAATAAGGTAAAATTTGAACAAATTAAACATTATGGCCCCGGCATGAATTAAAGTGACGCATGTAACTAACTAAATAAAAGATAAATCGTAATGTTGGCGGGAGAAGAGGACAGCAAACTAGATGGGAGGATGAATTTCAAATGTGTGTGTGTGTGTGTGTGTGTGTGTGTGTGTGTGTGTGTGTGGAGAGAGAGAGGACTCTCATGCAGGAGTACAAGTGACATAACAAACTTCTAAAGAGAAAAAATATATATATGAATGGGTGACCTGAAACATAATGCAGACTATTGTCGATTCGTAAGGTCCTTTACAGTTTCTACTGTCACATCACTTGGGATAGTCCGTCTTTTTTTATACGATGAAGAAAGAAGCAAATGTTAAAGCCGTAAGTAAAGGATGCTTTTTTCATGAAAACTGAACAAAAGAGAGCCAAAGGTAAAATGTTTTCGAGATACCTGAACACGTTGCACTGACAGTATTAGAGATCACAAAAAGAGAGAAATTCAGACTGAAGAACGCAGTTCCTAAGCTGACCTGTGGCAAACATTATAATAATCTTTCATGAGAGAGCTGGAGAGAAAAATGGTGAGTAAGCGCTACCAGAGGGCCACCGAACATAAGCCATAATGGAGGAGGCATGAAAACGGATGATTTAGAAGAGCAGTGCCATTGAGACAGTGATGCTGCAGTGAAGAGAGAGAGAAGCTGAAGGGAGTCAATAAGAGGAGGGTAGCTGATAAGACCAAAAGCCTTAACTCCACCCTGTATAGAATAGATGCATGTGTGGAGGCCCCACTTGACATGAGGACTGTACACCATAAAGGGACGAATAAGGCCTCTATACAAAGTCAGCACCAGCACAAGAGTAAATAAAACATTGAGTCGGCTTAGCATGCCACTGTTTTGGAAGCGGATTTTGCAGCTGTTATAATCATGACCCTTCTACGATAAGTCGTGAGAGAAAAAGAAACGACACCCATTTTAGAGATAGCACAGCTGAGCAATGTGATTCTGAATATTGTACAATATTCTTGTGAAAGATTTTGACGTCGGATGTTGCAGAACTGATTTTTTGATCCACTGAAAATAGGATGGTTTGTTTTTACCAAATCAGGAACGATAGCTAAATTAAAAATAAGGTGTGCGAAAGCCTCATCCGGTAATGTTGAAGCAACTGCTATGATGAAGAGTGAGGCAAGCGAAAGGAAATGTGAAGACTGGAGTCATCATCGTATGGGTGGATAGGATACTTATGCAGCTCAGAGGGCAATTAATGACAAGAGCGAAGGTACAACACGGTGGTTAGTGACAGGACAGAACCCTGAAGTACAGCACTACCGATAGCTTTGCAGAGGAACGGTTGTTTTCTACAAATACAGCTTAAAAGCGACGAAAAAAGATGCTATAGATAAGAGCACGGATAAAGAGAAAAAAATTTTTAAAGGCAGTTTAGAAATAACAAATACAATGCCAGGCTGAGTCGAAAGCCTTAGAGATGCTAAGTGCAATAGCAATGATTTTTACCAGTCCTGAAAGCAGGATGACCATGAATCAGGGAAGAAGGTGAGAAGACTGTACGTGGAGCGGCCCTCGCAGAATCCACACTGACGGTCAGAAAAGGGGCTATGAGAGGAGAACCACTAGATAATATCCATGCTAAGGATAGATATAAAATTCAAAGCAATTGAGCAGTATTTAGAGTGTTGAGAGCAGTTATCTTTCTCCAGGACAGCCTGAATAAGAGGAAGCTTCCAGCAAGAAGGAAGGGTACGAGTTGACAGCCAAGGACGAAAGAGTTTAGATGGGCAGGATGTTAGCATGGAAGCAGAGTTGTTGAGAACATCAAACGGGATCCCAACAAAACCATAGGATACTTCTTAATAGTACTGAGGCCAATAAGGACAAAGAATATATATCTTAGAGAAATTTTAGTGACAGGTATGAGTACTGTATTTAGATGGAGGGGGGTAAGAAAGGAAGGCACCAGAATCATCCAGAGTGAAATTTAATGAGAACTTTAAAAGGAAAAAGTTCATCTTTGTGACTTAGAAGAAAACGTTACGGAATCATCAGAGTGGAGAAGGGGAAGGAAATAGGATTTTTTTTTTTTTTTTGACAAGGTGCCAGAAGGATCGGAAAGAATATGAGTTGAAGAGCTTGGAGCATATAAATGAATTAAATCATATTTAGTCAGACAAGCAGCAGGTTTGGATTATTTCTGTCAGAAATACTTTAAACTAACAAGATTCAGGGAACAGCATTAGAGCATGCATGACTGAGTCAAGGTGTTTCTTTTACTAATTTGAGAAAGGAGTATAGTCTCCCATCGTTTTTATGCCCGAGAGAATAAACTCCGTAATGTCCAAAGCAATCCTGGATGGTTCTCGGCTATTGAAGCAATAGTCCTTCCAGAAAAAAAAATATATATATATATATACCTGAGGGAATCCCAGGCCACTGTGACAAACTGCCACGGACGGAGCTTCCGGGGAGGATCCGAAGGCTTGAAGAGGTTACAGAGATAAGATTGTAATCAGAGGTCCACAGTTGAGGTAAGACTGAAATAGTGAACAGAAGGATTAGTTGTAGGAAAACGTTCAATTATCTTTGGTCTCTCTCCAAGGCGATCAGGAATACGTGTTGGCTGCTAAAGAAACACCTGTAGATCCTTAAAGCAGTGGCTTAGAATACTGATGTATGATGAATACACAGGTAGACAGAAAGATGGATAACAAAGAGTTAAGATATATTTTTGCAGTAATAATTGTAAAAAAGAAGAAAAAAGAATCGTCTTGTATGAAATCAAGAGGACAAACCAGTTTAACAACGTATAATACTGTCAGGGGTACCCGGCGATGCCGGGCCAAAAAGACAAACACTCTAATCCTATTTGTTCTAGTACAGTCTTTCTTTCTACTCCAGAAAGACTATGTACCTCTTAAGCTACTGAGTAGGAATTATAAAAGGTCCAGGAACTTTCTATTTCAGCTTTCGCAGACTAACGCACAGTATTTAAGATCACTTGTTTACTATTACCGGTGACCTTAAATGACCTCGGAGGTCAACCTCACATATATATATACTGTATATATATATATATATATATATATATATATATATATATATATATATATATATATATATATATATATATACTGTACAGATAGATAGATAGATAGATAGATAGATAGAGAGAGAGAGAGAGAGAGAGAGAGAGAGAGAGAGAAATGTACAGTACACTTCATCATTTAATTTTTCTTGACCATTTCCTTAACATCAAGACTCTGTAACTGTGACAAATTATTTCGTCCCATTCATCCCACTGGTCCTTATCACACCCACTACCCCTTGCTGTAAGGATCATCAGAACAACCACAGACCACCACCACCACACCATCGATGATGGTAGGCCTATACATGCATCCATTCAGCACCTGTCCTTCAGTTTAATGGGCTGTATGATGGCAACGAGTCACTAACGTGGTCTTGCTCTTATCGCGCTCGGATATCATTTTTGACGCCCGTCATTGATCTGTGTATATATATATATATATATATATATATATATATATATATATATATATATATATATATATATATATATATATATATATATATGTGTGTGTGTGTGTGTACAGCGAGGTTGGATGGTGAGGAATTGGAAAATGTGAGTACGTTTAAGTACTTGGGTAGTGTGATGAGTAAGGATGGAGGTTTGGAGGGTGAAGTGCTTGAAATGGTACAGCAGGGAAGAAAGGTTGCTGGTTCTTTGAAAGCAGTGATAAGAAACAGGGAAGTGAGCATGGAAGTGAAAAAGTTACTACATGACAGTATTGTGATACCAACTCTAACGTACGGAAGTGAAGCTTGGACGTTGTTGGAAGGACACAAGTCAAGAGTGAGAGCAGTGGAAATGAGTTATTTAAGAGGAGCTTGTGGAGTCCCATGGAGACACAGGCTGACGAATGAGGATATAAAGGAGCGTTGTGGTGTTGATGTGGATGTGATAGGAAGCGTTATGAGGAACATACTGAGGTGGTTTGGCCATGTGGAGAGGATGGAGGGTGAAAGACTGACGAAGAGAGTGTATGTGAGTGAGGTGGAGGGGGAAAGAGGGAGGGGGAGGCCGAGGATGAGATGGAGGGATGGGGTGGAGAGGTATATGAGAGAGGGGGGTGTGAGTTGGGAGCAGGGGAGTGAAATGGCGGGGGACAGGGCGACTTGGAGGCGATTTGTTTGTGGCCACCCCAAACGGGACTGAGGCGTCTGGCAATATATATATATATATATATATATATATATATATATATATATATATATATATATATATATATATATATATATATATATACCTATATATATGGTTAACCAAGGTCGGATATCAGCGCTGTAAATTTCAGGCCATTCTTCTCTTACCAGTTATCATTTTATATCAGTCGTACACATTCAATTATGACGTAATGAAAGCCGAGGAGTACACGTTTCAACCGTCAAAACGGTATTGTTGGGTGTGAGAGAGAGAGAGAGAGAGAGAGAGAGAGAGAGAGAGAGAGAGAATTTTCTTCCTTGCTCAATGCCTCTGGATATCTCGGCTGTCAACCTGCGTGGGTCTTTCAGCGTCCACTTGGTCACTGGTGCTGGCTGGGCTGTCGAGGGTGGTGTGGTGACCCCTCTGACATGAAAAATAAACCTCACGTCTCTCTCTCTCTCTCTCTCTCTCTCTTTCTCTCTCTCTCTCTCCAGTCACTTTCCGCCTTTCGTCTTTTCCCGTAATGTTCCCTCCTCTCTTATTCTTTCAGCTGTCCCCTCCCACTTTTCTCTACAGCCACTCTAACCTCTTCTTCGTGTACCCTTTCCTCACCTCCCTAGCCAAGTCTACTATTCTGGGATGTGTTGACACCCTCCAGCACACACACTGACCAACCTCTCATATATTGGATGAGAGGATCTGTGTACACTCTTGATATTGGCACAACTCTCCCCACACATTTTATGGAACGTTAAATATATACAAGATTCTTTTCCTCCTCATTTCATGGTACTGCATGTCTTGTTGTTGGAGGGTTTAAAGAATTTCTATTTTAACTTGGGTCGTGACGCCAAAGAGGGCCACGGCACTATTGTAGAGAGTTACAGCTGGCTATACTGGGTTGCAAAAGTTCGAAGGAAGGTTGAAGGATAGGTAAAATTTATAAATTTCATCGGTTTTGTTTTAGTAGAAGGAAGTTTACGTTTCTAACTGTATTTATTTTCAGCGACAGAACAATGTTGGTATTTAGTTTCTATGCTGCTGGTTTTCACTCCAGGCAGATTACTTCAGAATTTTTCTAACCAATTCTGAGTTTCTGTAACAAGCACTGAACCAAGGCTTTGAATTTACGTTCCTCATACATGTCAATGATGTATCGCTTTGCAGGTGGTGATCGAATCACTGGTCCGAATGATATCAGTTTGGCCAGAGATATAATTAGCAAAACACGTAAGCATTTTATCTCAAAGATATAATGAGCTTAACGCAGGCACTGTTTGCCAAGTATTTGGTGTGACTATTTTGTTTTATGCTGTCGCTACTTTTTATCGCTCGCCTTTAGCAAGGCGAGACGATATTGTTTTTGTCGGTTTGTGTGTGTATGTGTGTGTGTGGGGGGGGTTGGGTGTGGGTGTGGGTGTGTCTGATGCCAAAATATCTCGAAAAGTTGTGGACGAATTTTCACCAAACCTTCAGTAAATAGAAACTATGTGGATGTGCAGAAGCATACTATTATTGCTGAGGATTTGATCAAAGACGACACAATGCCAGCCGCCTTATTACCTCCGGCAAGGAGGTTATGTCTTACCCCGCGTTTGTTTGTGTGTTTGTTTGTTTGTAAGGGGGGGGGGATTACTCAATACGTTATGAACGTATTTTGATGAAATTTTGTGGAACGGTGAGCCATGGGCCAATGAGGAAATTATCGAATTCTGAGGCGGATCTGGATCCGGCACTGGAGTATTCCGCACATCTCCAAAAGTTCTCAATGAATTCCAGTGAAACTGTGGAAAGGTGGACCATGGACAAAATAAAACTGATTAAATTTTGAGGCGGATCCGGCTCCTATATCCACGGATCCGGATCCGGATTCCCTTTTTATGGCAATGCATTGGCGGAGGTATGCGCTCTGTGAACACTTTCTAATATTTTTTAGTATGGCTTGGCTTTTAGCCAAACGTAGTGACTTAATTCCGAAGAGTTTTGCGAATTTCCTCAAATCTGATTTGATGGTACTTTATCCACTATCATATATTGGCGGGCGATTAGCATTCGGCCCCCGATGTTTCTGTTTCATTTTATTATTTTCTTTATTATTATTATTCTTGCTCATTCTTTATATTCAGTATTATCTCGCCAATTTCAGTGTTTAATTGGCATGACTCGCAATACTGTTCCAATTTCTTATCCATCATTACTGGCGGATTTCGTAAGGAAACGGAAGTCTGTGAAAATACGAGAAGTCCTTATGACAGGAATGGAGGGGAAAATATGGGACTCAGTGCCCTATCGGATGGACAGCCTTCAGCTTTTTTTTTTTTTTTCCTCACCTAGAAAGGTAAACAAGTATTTACCAAAATTAAGCCAGGATCAGTTCTGTCTCTGTCTGTCTGTCTGTCTGTCTGTCTGTCTGTCTCTGCCCTCGTCTAGGAAATATATACCGAAAACCCCTTCAAAGTACAGACAGCTCTCCAGACGCCGTAGTGTGGACTCTTCCTCTTGAACTTCGGTCGTGGCCCAGCCTGAGTTCATGAATGTTTGGCGCCACTGACCTGTTCTGGAAAGCATAGGTCCGGGTCAAGGGAGATTTGGGTTCAGCCTACAAACACACGGTCCTGGATGTGGCTGCAAGAAAAATATACTGGCATGGTTGGAGAAGCTGTGGACGAGTGATATAGGTAAAGATATTAACTCTGAAACGTCTAAACTGCCGTAGAGAGAATGGTGACTCGACACGACTGCATCAGTTGACCCAGGAAGAGTTGGAAGTAAAGACAACAGCTGCGTCTGGCCGGTGTTGAAGGATGGAATATGCGTCATAAAAAAGGACATAAGAGCGACAGAAAAAAAAAAAAAATGGAAAGACAAGCTGTGGTAAGGCCGGAATACGTAACTCGAAGGAATCGGAATTGCCTCTGATATTACCGGCAGAGAGGAACAAAGACCTTGGCTGGCTGAGTTAAAGAGGAAAGAATCACCTCATTATATACAGGAAACAGGAGAAAAGCATGAAGGTAAAAAGGACAAGCATAATGAAGGACAGGGAAGTGATAGGGAGGGACAGAGCAAGGAAGAGACATGAGGAAAAAAAAGACTTGATACGAAAAAAAGGGAACAGACGTTAGGAATGAAGAAAAAAAAATACAGAACATTCGCCTATAGCCCGACATTTTCGTCTCCATCTCAGCATAGTTTCGGGTCCACTTTTCGTACAAAGAGCGTTCTGCCAGTCTTATACAAGCAAGCAAACATTATGCCCCTGACCATTATACATACATACATACATACATCTATCTATCTATATATATATATATATATATATATATATATATATATATATATATATATATATATATATATATATATATATATATATATATATATATATATATATATATATATATATATATATATATATATATATATATATATATATACCATATCACATATGGTAATAAAAACTGTCGTTGTAAATTAACACACTATTCATTTCGAGTCAAAATAGGAATGATTTTTTAAAATACTTGGTCATTTAATAGGAAGTGTGAGGATATGTGGTGTTTATAGTGATGGGGATTGGAGATAAGACTGGCTAATGAAAAGGGCAGGTTAGTCAGTGTGTTTTGAGGCAAAGGATTGAATGGGAGGCCATTATAAGCTTGATTGTTGCGGCTGATGGGGTAAACACGAGAGAGAGAGAGAGAGAGAGAGAGAGAGAGAGAGAGAGAGAGAGAGAGAGAGAGAGAGAGAGAGAGAGAGAGAGAGAGAGAGAGAGAGAGAGAGAGAGAGAGGTTATATTTAAATGATCAAAGAGCTGAATAATGCGCAAAGTTCATGTGTGAAATTGAGAACATAAAGAATTTTCTTAGTTGAAAACAAGGAACAGATACTCGTTAAAAGGTCGAAAAAGAAAATTTCAGCAGAAGTCATGACGATATTTTATTTAAAAAAAGAAAAATTCTTAGCTTCTAGCTTGCTCTGATTCCGGGTTAATTCTACATGTTTTAGATTTCCAGAGAATCTTTTCGTCAGTTCAGCTTTTGTCTGTGGAAGCCAAATCGGTTTCATTGGCTGCATACACGTCTACTCAACTTCTTGCCCCTCAGTGCCAGTGTGAGAAGAACGATCTTGTGTTTTGCGTGTGGGAAACTTTTCATGAATTTTGTGGATGACAAAGTAATAGCCTACATGATAAAGCAGAAGAAGGTAATAAGAACGTAGGCAGATTGACAGGTAGATCGAAAGGTTACTCTGCACATAAAGGCAGAGTTTATGTTTGAGAAGCAAAAAGGATTTCACTCATTATTATGGTCCTTTCGCAGCAAGAAGTCCGTTCAGGGTGTGGCAGAAGTTGGAATTCCCCCGAGTGCGACATTGCCAATTTGACCACCAATTATCGGATTATCACTCTGTCTCCCTATCTACCCCCATCTCACCTGTTTCTCTCTCTCTCTCTCTCTCTCTGTATATATATATATATATATATATATATATATATATATATATATATATATATATATATATATATATATATATATTATTTATATTCAACTTTTTTTTCCACACCACCTATGAGGTAAAAGTCTAGGCGCGTTTTATTTTTAAGGGGTTTCCCCCGTAGGCCTAATCCTCTCTCTGACCCTGGGTCCCTCGCCGACCTCGGCGTGGCAACATGGGAAAAAAGCACTGCCACGTGTCGTAGAATTCATTCAAATTGTTGTTATAATTCTAAAAAGTGATACTCAATGTTCTATATAGGTTCCTTTATTATTTACAGAATAAAAAAAACAATTTCAAATAGCACATAGATGGGAAATAAGAGAGAGAGAGGCATGTACTACGGTTGATTTGGCAGAATCGCTAGAGGTGATTCACCAGGTGGGCCCCACCCTGAACGGACTTCTTGCGGTGAAAGGACCATAGTATATTGGTGGAAAAAATGCTTCGTAAAGCTGATGCCACAGCAAAGTTGGACGTTATGTAAAGTGGTAGTGGAGGCAGCCTTGAGCGAGGATGGACTGTAGAGACCATACGTATAGGTGCCGTTGGAATGCGTTTGCATATAAGACCAACACAGAATCGTAAGGGAGAGGAAGAAGGATAACGACATATGAAGTGAATATATTAACAATAAGGAAATTCATGTGGAATAATGACTGCCGTTAAAACGAGAGCCATAACGAAAACATTTGGAGACTGACGATGTACTACATTAAGTGCAAGTGGAATTGGGATGGATGGATAAATTATTGGGGAGAAATGGCGTTCCCCCGAGCTAGACCCTGTATTGGATCATATAGCCCCGCTAGTTTACAGGAGCGCGCTACCACTCCCGGCACGGCAGTCCCGGGCGAGGCTAGAACTTGCAATCCCCCGATTTCGAGCTTGATGCTCTACCACTGAGGCACCATGACCCTGAGGATAAAATATTATGAAGGGATAAGCCAGGCATCAGGTGGTAGGCTGAGCTGGAGTGGCATAGGCAGAAAGTGGGGTCTGGAGAGCATTAAGAATATCAGCAGTGGAGAAAGGGCCACTCTTGAAAAATTTGACAACCTTCGACGGTTAGAAAATCCCTCAGCTGACAATAATCTGATATCAGTTTAAAAAACCGAGCCAAGTGCACCAACCAGAGCAAAAATGGGCTACGTTTGCAGGATGAATAGCCACCGCAACATAACACTCTACCTCACACACATGTGCCCGTTCTTATCCTCACAGTGGATACATTGTCTGCCTTATTGTGCTGTTTATTGGAGAACGAAGTACCTTCAGGAATAATGGTACGGAGAACATCTTTTAGGAAAAGTACTAGTAATACTGTCATAAACTTATAATTTAGAAGAAGAAACTATAACAATGTACTGATCTTAAATACTCGTAGTAACGCATAGCCCTTTGAAGACAGCCATGAGTGAAAGTGACAATTGTGCTGATTTTTGCCTCTGATGGCTGGGATGATAGAACGCTAACGTGTGTCAACAGTGGACCATAACTTGATAACTAATCAGTTTGACGGCGGCCTAATATGGTCTGAAATAAATTTCAGGTTGAGATTTTGAAGCTGAAAACGACTAATTGAATTATTAGCTTATACCCTAATATTTCGTGGAATATGGAATTACATAAAATGGATAGGACAGAAGAATTTTGACTGACGGATCGCAGTGACTGACAAATGAAAACAGTGCAAATGATATTTTTAAAATATTAAGGACCTAATATGGTACAACATAGCTTTCAGTTAGAAGACAACGTTATGCCTTTGTCTCTTTATTTCGATATGGGCGGCAACGAATTTGGGATTGGGATGGACTGTGGAGTACGAAGTATAGTGGAATATTTGAGAACTTTTGTGAACAGTACATTATGCATCTGTTTGATCTGCTTACCTGTGCAAGTTATGCCATAAAAACAAAAATGGAAAGATAACTGACTGTTACTAAACTCACCTTCATATTCAACAGGAATTCCATCAGCGTTTTCCTCACAACTGGCAGCCTCTCAGTCCCTGAATAGAACCAAGTCGGCAGTGACAAATCCACCACCCAAGCCCTGTTATCTCAACACATCACCACTTTCTCCCTCCATCCCAAGCGACTCACACTTTATCTTTACTAGTACATTTCGTTCTACATCACCTCTGTTTATTTATTTATTTTTTCTCTCTCTCCATCAGCTACACTTCTGTACACTGAGTTTGTTAACCTTCCGCCTGTGCTTCAAATTATGCTTAACATGTTAGCGGTGCGTCATGATAAAAGAGGCATGAGAGCTGCACTTGTACCAGAGAGACATTTTATTCTTTTTTGTTTTTGCTGCGAATGCGAATGTACGATAAATCTCTCTCTCTCTCTCTCTCTCTCTCTCTCTCTCTCTCGTTTTTTCTTCTGTTCGTTTTCTCCCTGCTCACACAAGCGTTCACCGGCTAGAGTGCTTTCCCTCTATTTTTTACTCCCTCATTCTCCCACCATTTCACTGCTGCGGCACAAGCTAGAGGGTGTGGTGAAATAGACGTACTGAGGGTATATAGACTCTCATTTCTGTTCTTTTTCTATCCATTCCGTTTTCCTCTTTCTGTTTTCTTCTGTACCCCTTTTTTTCATCTTTTTTCTCCTTCGCGATGTAATCTCTCATTTCCTCTTATCTCTGTTTCTTTTCCTTTGAAATATATATATATATATATATATATATATATATATATATATATATATATATATATATATATATATATATATATATATATATAATCCTTTTTGTCATACCTACTGTTTCTCTATACTTTCCCCATTCCTCCCCTTTCTCCTCTAAGTCATTTCATTTTTCCTCTCTGCGTCAAACTCGGCATAGCTCAATTCTACCACAGTGTTTCTTTTCTCGTTCTGTTTCCCTCCTCAATGGCTGTTTTACTTTCTACCCAATGCTCCTTCACTTGCTTTCTCTCATCCAGTCCGATTGCTTTGTAGCATGGGACTCTGTCTCTCCTCTTCATTGTCTCCTGCGTTCTTCGTTCGCCTTATACCTTGCCTCATAACTTTCTAGGTCCTCCTCGCATTTTTCAAATCCCTTTTTACTCTCTCTTATTTTTATTCCCCTTGATTCACTATATCTTATTATTCCCCCTCATCTTTCCTTCCCTCTTTCCCCTAATGTTCCTCTTTCTCTCTTCATCCAATTCTCTTTGTGTATATATCTTCGACTCCCTTTTCTCCGTTCCTTTTTCTCCGTCTCTGAATCTGTTGAGGGTTTATGAATTACAGGTAATGAATTTCAAAGTTAGGTGAGGATTAATTCTTGGTTGTGAATTTTACACCCACACCCACACCCACACCCACACACACACACCCACACACACACACACACACACACACACACACACACACACACACACACACACTCAAATCCACCCCCCTTAAACACACATGAACACACTATCTAAACGAGTACAAACTACCCCCAAATCCTACTTTGCCCAGGACGACACTTTGGAAGAAAAATTACTCGGATTACTTCCCCGACATTGGAGCCTTGTACACAGATTCGCAATGCAAAATGATCATCAGACACAGCCATGAAAACCAAAACAATAAGTTGCAGTTTAGTTCATTCCCATTCTGTTTGGGGTACATGAGAGAGAGAGAGAGAGAGAGAGAGAGAGAGAGAGAGAGAGAGAGATTAGAGGTGGGTACAAAGAAATAAATCGAATGGATGCTGTCTAAAAAGGACACTGTCTGGGAGAATGATTCAGAAAATGAGATTTACGAGTACGACGATTAAAGACAAAGAATAAAAACAAGAAGACGAAGAAGAAGAAGAAAGAAGAAGGAAAAGAAGAACAAGGAGGAGGGGGAGGAAAATACGAAGGAGGAGGAGGAGGAGAAGGAGGAAGAGAAGATGGAGGATGAGGAGGAGGATGAAGAGGACAAGAGGAGGAGGAAAAGGAGGAAGAAGAAGAAGATTTTTTTTCATTCATTCATCCAGTCCTACCTTGCCCCATGAAGAGCGTAGGAGCCCGGGGCTAGGCAAGTTGGTCCTGACATTTAAGGCGAGAGTGACCAGCCTCACTCATCCCTGAGTGGCATTACGTGAGCAATAAACCCCAACCACCAACTGGATATAAACCTTCACAGGCTCAATCCGACTGGAGCCACAATTACCCACTAAAAAACCAGGCTCCAAAATCTGGTTATATGGTTACCACCCAGCGTAGTAAATGGTTTCCTGGTGTACAGGAAACCATTTGGCTTGTCGCTCAGTGTAGGGCCACCCACAGGCAGAAGGAAGAGGAATGAATGAAGGAATGAAAGACAGAAGAGGGAGTGTAAAGTCACCCGTAGGCAGAAGGACGAGGAAAGAATGAAGGAAAGAAAGACAGAAGAGGATGGAAGGAAAGAAGGATGGAGGAGAGAAAGGGCAGACACCCGAGAGCAGCACTACAAAAAGAAATAATTAGAAGGAAGATGTAGTAGAACAAGAAGGAGGAGGAGGAGGAGGAGGAGGATGGGGAAGACAAGAGGAAGAAGAAGAAAAAAAAAAGAAAAAGAAAAAGAAGAATATAGAGGAAGAAGAAGAAGAAGAAGAAGAAATCAGTATAATGCTTCAAGTTTCCCAGGGATAAGTTTCAAATCCCAAGGGGGAAGATAAGGAGGGATATGGAAACTCTGAGGCCAAAGTTTCCTCGTAAGAGCTGATGTCTAGAGGGTGAGAGTGTGACTTAATGGCCAGACCTTAGGAGAGAGAGAGAGAGAGAGAGAGAGAGAGAGAGAGAGAGAGAGAGAGAGAGAGAGAGAGAGCGAAGGAGGAGAGGGGGCACCGAGTAGCAAAAATGGGAAAATGATATAACAGAAAACGATGGAAGAAATGAGAACAGAGAGAAAAAAAAGGGAGATACAATACGGAAACCTTTGATAAGAAGACGCTATGTTGTATAAAATGTTTTAAATTAATTAAATTCCCCCAGTCTGTATAAAAGTAATAGGAATATCAAACAAGAAATTAAACTGATGCTGAGGTGTTGGTGAGGAAGAAGAGGAAAGCCAGTAAACAAACCGAATCAACGGTGGTCATCAATAACTACGTTAATTGGACCTTTCTCTTTTAGTGTTGCGATTTTTTTTGACCAGATAATTCGTTCATGCACACACACACACACACACACACACACACACACACACACACACACACACACACACACACATAGACTGCTTCCAAGGCTCAGCAGTCCTCCTATATACCATACACTTCCACATGTCACCCTCCATATTCAGTACATGCTAGGGCTGTCTCATACAGGATTTGTGTATTGGTAGTAGCGGGGATACTTTTACATGTCGGAGGGTCTTCTGGTAGATCGGGAAAGTCCGCATTTATGAAATTCATACCCTTAAACTGTTCCCTGCCCTAGCGGGGATTCGAACCTGGCCATTAAGAGAGAGAGAGAGAGAGATGACCAGGATGTTAATGACGTGTGATCAAGACGCTGACCTACTACCGACAACAGTAGAGACCATTTTGTGCCATCCTCGGTACCATCCTTTATTGATGGTTTCTTAGATCAGATCCGTGGTTCTCGTTTTTGTTTTTCTTCCTGTCTGTTGGTGATAAGTTTATTTACATCTTCTCTATTTCATCTTTATTTGTGTCTGAGTTCCTTTCATCTTTTCTTAAACTCTAGCGTCATTTCCGAATACTTGTTGGCTCTGATTGTAGTACCTTTCCTTACTACCTCTGCTTATATCCTTAACATTTTTGTTATCGCCCGTTTTTAGCAAGGCGAGGCGACATGGTTTACGCCGGTGTGTGTGTGTGTGTGTGTGTGTGTGTGTGTGTGTGTGTGTGTGTGTGTGTGTGTGTGTGTGTGTGTGTGTGTGTGTGTGTGTGTGTGTGAAACGCGGTGACTGAATTCCGTAGGGTGTTCCGAATTTTCCTCAAATTTAAATTGAAGTTAACTTGTACAGCCGGGAAAAGTTCCGCGTTATACACCCGCTCACCACTTCGAAATAGTAGATGTGAGACAAGTGTTAAGAGAAGCAGTAGCCAACATTCAAGTATCTGGTAACTGTGTGAGAAGGATGGGGATGGAAGAGGGAGGGGTAGGAACTATCAGCTCCCCCAGCCTTCCTCCTCCCTTAACCTCTCCCTTCCCACACAATGGTACCAGACATTTGAGTGTCTGGCTACTGCTTCACTAGTCGTTGTCTCACGCATAAAGGCCCGAATTGGCAGGCAGGTGTATAAGGCGGAACTTTTCCGGGCTGTACCTTAGCCAATGACATATTTTTGCGAATAAATAACATTCGACCTTTGAATACTTTTCTTTCATTATCATTTAACTCATGAATGTCACACTCAGTATAACTTAGAGCCTGAACTCTGTTATTTCCAAATGAAAGGGAGCTTTGTTTTCACTCACTTTAGTTGAGTATATCTATTTTTTTTTTTTCAGTCAGCTTATTTCATTCACTCCTGAAATTGAATCTGGCTGTGCAACCCATCTTTCTATTATCACTTCCTACTGTATACTTAATTTGCTGATAACTGTGACATTAATGATTAGTGATTGTGTTGATCTTATCTGCTATAATGAAGTTGATTTCATTCTTTGTTTCTCCATTTGGGCTTCTCCAGGTTCAGTTTCTCCTTGCTGATTTGTGGAAGAATGTGTTCATTACTCTCATGTTATACATTGCAGAAAAATTTACCACTATTTTACCTCTGTCTTTCCTCTCCTCCACTACGAATCTCCCCATACATGCTTCTCCATTTTTCGATTTGCCAACTTTGGCAATGAAGTCTCCCATGAACGTACTGTACCTGGTCTTTTCTTCTTCCATAATCTGTGTGATATCGTCAAAGAATGTGTCTATTTCTTCACCAGTGCTTTGATAAGTGGGTGCATATGCTTGTAATACTTTTAGATTGTATCTTTTGGATGGTCTAATTAAGATCCATGCTAGTCTGTTATACACGCTATTGAATTTAAGAATATTCTTTTCAAGATGTCTGTTAATGAGAAATCCTACACCATTAAGTCTTTCATGTTGCCTTGCTCCGGAGTAAAATAGGTGGTTGTAGTCAGGGAGTTGAATTAATCCCTTTCACTTTTTTGAGTCTTGCTCAGACCTAAAGTATCCCAGTTAATGTTTTCTGCTTCAGTCATTAAGTTGTCAACTTTGAATTCTTCTGTGAGACTTCTTGCATTTTTATGTGTAGGTTTTCATGGATTTCAGTTTGTTTAATGTCCCAGTCTCTGATTTGCCGAGACACTGCCTGCTCACCTTTGGTGGCACGCTGCCCGTAAACACAGGAGGCACTGCGGTTGGACCTGCAGTAGACGATGGTCCAATAGGAACACACGCAAAATCAGTAGCAATAGAACTATTCATGTTTGGTTGGAGGGACTGCAGCAAATAATCCACCGCCCCCTTCCTGCCACATACCTTTTGGTGGTATGTAATTTTTTGTGCCACACTGCTTGGTATACTCGGTAGAGTCCTATGTAGGAGTACATCTATAGGGGGTCCCATGGTCCGCGCCGTCTCAGACAGTACGTCGTATATCCAGGAGGCTTTTACCTATCTCCCACCCGGGGACGCGCCAGATAGCAGTGGGATCCTACCCCTGTTCATTAACACACACACACACACACACACACACACACACACACACACACACACACACACACACACACACACACATACACAAATATATATATATATATACATGTATATTATACAAGGGAATATACATAACGTGAAGGCACATGCTGTATATACAACCTGCTTAAATAGCTAGAATACTTAACGAGTTTTTCTCAAGGCAATTAAAATATACGAATATACTTTTTACCTAAATTACGGGATGTTTCTTTTACAGAGAGAAATCATCAGGAGTGGAAGGACAAAAACTACATCTGGGAATTAGATATGTTTACATAGGTAAATGTGGAGGAACGTGAAAATTGGAGCAAATGAATACTTAATATAAAGGTACTGCACAACTAAATATTTTAAGTATGACTACGTAACAGTTTTTACCTTTTTTAATATCATTTTTTTCCATTTATTTTTCCAGTCATCGAGCTGCTTTCTCACCTTTTCTTTCTCCCTTTCTCTTGTATTTTTTCCATATTGTGCCCTACTTACTTTTTCTGTATTCTTTCCATTTTATTCTCCATACCCCATCTGCCATTTCTTCTGTACATCACCTTTTCCATGCTTTTGATATTCTCTTTTCATTCTTACTGACTTCATTTCTCCAGTCGCTAAAGAACAGTATTTCTTTTCTCGGCATCACTTGCACATCATTATGCCAGTTTTTCTTTTCCTGAAATTCCCTCACTTTTTTTTTTTCTTCCAGTCTGGCTACCTTACCGTATGATTTGCTGCTTCTTCCTCTTCCTCTCTCCCCAGTCCTTCTCTCATATCTGCCCTGTCCCTACCTACTGTTTTTCTTTTCTTTCTTCCCTTATTCTGTCCTAGCGATTCTCTTATATCCACCTCTACGTCTATTTTTCTCATGTTCTTTCCTCTGATAATTTTTTTTTTTTTCTGTTCACTCTATCCTTTTCTCTCTCTCTCTCTCTCTCTCTCTCTCTCTCTCTCTCTCTATTGATTGTTACTGATTCCCTCTATTTTTTTTCGCCATCTATCATTCTGTGGAGGTTTACTGATTACAGGTAGTCAAGGGCAAGGTTAGGTGAAGGTTAGTTCCCGCTAGTGAATATTAAGGAGACGAACTCTCTCTCTCTCTCTCTCTCTCTCTCTCTGTCTCTGTCTCTCTCTCTCTCTCTCTCTCTCTCTCTCTCTCTCCCCAGCTTACCCTCTGTTTATCTGTTTCACTGTCTATCTTCAGGCGAGCTTTCAAAGATGCGTACGTGCACAAATCACCAATACCCTACATTATCTAGCGCAGAAACAAATCTTTGGAATAAAAGTGACGTGGTTTTCCTAGCAATACTTAGCAGCATATTACAAAGGGACGCAATGGAAGCAGAATATCACGCAAAACATTTAAAAAAAAAATAAATAAACTTAATTCTTAAGGTTGAGTCAGGTTCAAGAAATTTTTGTCCATGTAATATTAAAATACGGTAAGGCTCACACAGATAGACAGAGATATATCAGTAGATAGGTAGACAGACTGACCATTAATAGTCAGAGAAGGAGAGACAGAGACAGAGACAGGAACAGAGACAGAGGGGGAAGGCGAGAAAAAAAAAATGGAAATAATCGAGTAGATGCTAAGAAAAGACGATGGAGGTTTGGTGAATGATCCAAGTATTGAAACATACGAAAGAAATAAAACAAAAATCAATATGATGCTTTAAGTTTGCCAGCTTTAGTCTCAAGGGGGAAGAAAAAGAGGGATATGGAAATTTTTTGACCAAAGTTTCCTAGTAAGAACTATGTCCAGAGGGTGAGAGCCAGACTTACTGGTGAGACTCTGGGAGAGAGAGATGGATAAAATGAGAAAAGAAAATAGATACAAAGGGAGGAAAGTGAGCTCCGAGGAAGGGACGGGCAAGATGGAATTAAAAAGAAAAAAAAGAGTGAGTAGATATTAGGAAATAGAAGAAAATAAAGGAAATATAAATTACAGAATGGTATGGTAAAGAGGTTGTACGATATAAAACGTCTGAAATGAATTAAGCACAAATCATCAACTTAAATGAATCGAGAATTCCAAGCGAGGGAATAATTTGGTATCCAGTTGCAGGTAAGGTAAGTAAGCCATTCATGACACAGGATGCAATGTGAGCACTTGCAAGTGTCAACTAAGTAAAAATGAACTTATTTCCAATGTTGCTATTTCTTTATGTTTTAATGTCATAAAAAATCACACACACACACACACACACACACACACACACACACACACATATATATATATATATATATATATATATATACTGTATATATATATATATATAGATATATATATATAGATAGATATATATAAATATATATATATATTTATATATATATATATCTGTGTGTGTGTGTATATATATATATATATATATATATATATATATATATATATATATATATATATATATATGTGTGTGTGTGTGTGTGTGTGTGTGTGTGTGTCATAAATGACTTTGTGTCATAAAATACTTTGTGGTTCTTTTGTGGTTGAGTTGTAGTTGAGTTATATATATATTTTTTAGACTTGTGGTCGAGCGGCTTTTATATCTTGTAGTAACTTCCCACTTGTCATGTACTGACAGGAGAGGTAAAGAATAGTATGGGACTATTTTTATTTGTCTTGGAAATATTAACAAGTCTCTCACACAAAGCGGAATATAGAGTCTCGCTCCCTCTCTCTCTCTCTCTCTCTCTGTCTCTCGAGTTGCTAAGCTCTTCTCCCCTTCGACCTGCCTCTAGTCTCGCTTGTCCCCTTCTAAGCTCTCCTTCCTAAAATCTGGTGAAACAGAAGACGTATCACGTGTATTCCTCGTGGATGGAAAGTTTAAAGAAGCCTGTGTGTGAGTATGTGTGTATATGTGCGTGTGGTCACCAGGTCTTTGTTCACGAGAGGACTGCTGACAGCTAACTGCATCATCTCCTTACTGGCCGCTGTCGTCAGCTTTCCTCAGTGTAACTTGCAAACCTCATTTCCTTTTCCCAGGCTCGCAGAGGGCTGTCTATCTATCTATTTATCTATCTATCTATTATGATTTGCAATTATAATATGGAGTCCTACCACACTGCTCGGCCGCGCAAAAATGGCGTACCATCGACATTTAATAGTCATAACATATTAATACATATTATATATACATTATAATGAACTTATAAGCTAATTAAGTGAAATACATACTATTGTAAAGTAACATAATTGTATGAATATTGTATACATATATTATTCATAGTAAATAGTGATTATTCAGTAATATTACATTTTAAACAAGTTGTATACATATTTGAATAAATGCAATGGTTGTTGTATAACACTTTGTAAGACGTGCATGTACAACAGACGTACGCATATAATTGTGCAATGGTAATACTGCTAGGATATACATTACATAGAGTTATCACTTTAGTAATGTCTAATATTTCACCTAACTTGTATGATGATACTGGGAATACAGAATTGTGCTATAATTGTATAACTTATAATATTGTACTAACATTGTGGTAATACATAATTGTAATATTTTATGAATTGTTACAAAATATTGTGTTAATGCATAATTGTGTTGGCCTTATAATTGTAGTTACATTTTGTTAATGCAACTGTTATAAGTGTCTTGGCCTTATAATTGTAGTTAAAGTTACATAAAGTTACATCTTGTTAATGTAACTGTTACATAAATGGTACATATTGTTTGTAGTTACATAATTGTAATAAGTGTAACATAATGCAATCGTTTGTCGTTACATAATGGTTACATATCGTTTGTAGTTACATAATTGTAATAAGTGTAACATAATGCAATCGCTTGTCGTTACATAATTGTTACATATCGTTTGTAGTTACATAATTGTAATAAGTGTAACATAATGCAATCGTTTGTCGTTACATAATTATAATATGGAGTTACATAATTGTAATAATTGCAGTCCTAACATATGCTGCGGTCGATGATAGTGATGATGTGTCATGCCACTTGTTTGTGGAGACAACAATTTGCTTTTTTGTTTGTAGTTTATGTGGTATTTTGGCATATGTAGTAACACTTACACTTATTTTCATTTGTTTGTTATGTGATCTTACTCTATTTCTCTTTTTTCTTTCTTACTTTTCTTTCTTTCTTTCTTTTTTTTTCTTTTTTTGTATGTATTGATTTTCTATAGTTTGTTTTACTTCGCTTTTGTACGCTTTTTCTATGTTGTTCATGGTTGCATAATTACTGGCTAATTTCCTTGGGATACTTTTTTAAAGTTTAGTTTATATTGCACAGATATTATTGAAAATGATATTATATAGTCCCATATTTTGTTATTTTATATAAAAAATATATATACATATATACAGTATTAACTATACACACTGACTTGTTGTTCACCTGTACCTATCGTGGGTAATATGTGTGTCAGCACTGTGTGGAAATCATTGTCTTCACGATTGTGTTGAAGATGTTCACTCTTGCTAACGGCATTTGTGTTGGCCATTTTTTTTTCTTTTTTCTAGTTTACCTTGTAACTTAATTTGTCTGTTTCCACTAGGTAGCTTTAATTAATAAATGTTTAATACAGTTCTTTTAATCGCTCACTGAGTAACTGTGATGGTATGTTTTCTTTATTACTTTGTAGATGTAATAATGTATAGTTGTATGTATGAAACACGTATTTTATGTAGGTATAAATGGTAACACTCGTTGGTAGTAAATAAATGTTATAATAAATGAATGAATATATAAATAAATGAATGAATATATAAATAAATGTTATAATAAATGAATGAGTAGCGATTTCGGCTGTTAACCGAAAGGTTGGTGGTAAATAAATGTTATAATAAATGAATGAATATATACAGTGTAGAATATTTATTGTTGGTGATTATTTAATGTTTGAGTTATGCAGATAACTGAAGTAAGTATGTGTATTTAAGCTGTAACTATACAGCACGTTTTATATGTTTGTGCAGAAGCTTATTGTCTATCACTGTGTATTGTATAAATGAAGTAACTATGTAACTCACTAATTTTTACCGTGGTGGGAATGGTGTGAGTGGTGGTGCAGGTGGTGTGTTGACTGACGTGGCGTATTTTCAGCAAGCACGCATGATGACCTCAACTTCCCACACTGGTAGCTGTGGTGAGTGAATGAGTAGCGATGAGTAACTTGAGTGAAGATGAGTGAGTAAGATGAGTTATGAGTCGTGTCTCACTCTTCGTTTGTTTGTTCCGTTTTTCTATGTCGATGTTTTCTCGGTCCTTTTCTCTAGTGATTTACTCGTTGTGGGATGAAGACTGCCGCTACTTGTAGGTGCATGTAGAAGATTTTACAGACGACGTAGAGTTGTTACTTGTAGTTGATTGTAGATGGTTGTAGTTCGTTGATTCGTCGTAGAAATTGCAAGATCGTATCAATGTTTTGTTAAACTACTTGCAAGGCGTCCTGTGATCTCTTGACCTCTGCATCAGCATGATGATCTGGGAGACGGAGGGGGCTGGTTGGAGAGAATACTGTCAGGAGCTGGTTGTGTTGTTGGTTGAGAGAGAGAGATATTCTTGTTTTCAATCTTGATATTTTGTAGGAATTTAATGTTGATTCGTAGACGAGGTTCGTATACGTTCGCTGCTACCAAATGTCATAAATGACTTTGTGTCATAAAATACTTTGTGGTTCTTTTGTGGTTGAGTTGTAGTTGAGTTATATATATTTTAGACTTGTGGTCGAGCGGCTTTTATATCTTGTAGTAACTTCCCACTTGTCATGTAGTGACAGGAGAGGTAAAGAATAGTATGGGACTATTTTTATTTGTCTTGGAAATATTAACAAGTCTCTCACACAAAGCGGAATATAGAGTCTCGCTTCCTCTCTCTCTCTCTCTCTCTCTCTCTCTCTCTCTCTGTCTCTCGAGTTGCTAAGCTCTTCTCCCCTTCGACCTGCCTCTAGTCTCGCTTGTCCCCTTCTAAGCTCTCCTTCCTAAAATCTGGTGAAACAGAAGACGTATCACGTGTATTCCTCGTGGATGGAAAGTTTAAAGAAGCCTGTGTGTGAGTATGTGTGTATATGTGCGTGTGGTCACCAGGTCTTTGTTCACGAGAGGACTGCTGACAGCTAACTGCATCATCTCCTTACTGGCCGCTGTCGTCAGCTTTCCTCAGTGTAACTTGCAAACCTCATTTCCTTTTCCCAGGCTCGCAGAGGGCTGTCTATCTATCTATTTATCTATCTATCTATTATGATTTGCAATTATAATATGGAGTCCTACCAAATGTGTGCGTGTGTGTGTGTGTCTGTATTTTTGTCTATTTATCTATCTGTCTATCTATCTATCTATATATACCGTATATATAAATATATATCCATCCATCCATCATCCAATCCTACGTTGCCCCATGAGGAGCATAGGAGCCCGGGGCTAGGCAGTTGGTCCTGACATTTAAAATGAGAGTGACCAACCTCACTCATCCCTGAGTGGCATTACGTGAGCAATAAACCCCAACCACTCCTTGGATATAAACCTTCACCGGCTCAATCCGATTGGAGCACAATAATTACCCACTAAACCATCAGGCGCCAAAATTTGGTTATATGGTTACCACCCAACGTAGTAAATAGTCTCCTGGTGTACAGGAAACCATTTGGCTTGCCACACAGTGTAGAGTCACCCATAGGGAGAAGGAAGAGGAAAGAATTAAGGAATGAAAGACAGAAGAGGGAGTGTAAAGTCACCCGTAGGCAGAAGGACGAGGAAAGAATGAAGGAAAGAAAGATAGAAGAAGATGGAAGGAAAGAAGGATGGAGGAGAGGACAGGGCAGACATCCGTGAGCAGCACTACATTGATTGAGTGGATGGTTAGCGCCCCCACCTACCACAAATATATATATCTATATATATATATATATATATATATATATATATATATATATATATATATATATATCTATATATATATATATATATATAAAAATATATATATATTTATCTATATATTTATATATATCTTTATATATATATATATATACATATATATATCTATCTATCTATCTATCTATCTATCTATCTATCTATATATATATATATATATATATCCCGACGCCCTAATCCCGCAAAGGGTGGCCACAGACAAAACGCCTCCAAGTCACTCTGTCACCCACCATTTGACTCCCTCCCCCAACTCACCCCCCTCCCTCATATACCTCTCAACTCCATCCCTCCACCTCATCATCGGTCTACCACTCCCTCTCCCTCCCTCCACCTCACCTACATACACCCTCTTAGTCAGTCTTTCATTCTCCATTCTCTCCACATGTCCAAACCACCTCAGTGTATTTCTCCTAATCTTTTCAACCACATCCACATCTACCCCACAACGTTCCTTCACTTCTTCATTCGTCAACCTGTCCCTCCACGTCATTCCACATGCTCCTCTCAAGTAACTCATTTCCACTGCTCTCACTCTTGACTTGTTCCCCTCTTGCAAGGTCCACGCCTCGCTTCCATACGTCAGGGTAGGGATCACAATACCATCATGCAGTGACTTCTTAACTTCCATACTCACCTCTCTATTTCTCATCACTGCTTTCATTGTACCAACAACCTTTCTTCCCTGCTGTACCCTTTCACGTACTTCATCCCCCAAAGTTCCATCCTTACTCATCACACTACCCAAGTACTTGAATGCACTCACATTCTCCATATCCTCACCATCCAACCTCACTGCACACTCTGTGACTTCATTCCTCTCAAACACCATAACTTTACTTTTGTTTACATTAACTTTCAGCTTCCTCCTCCTACACACTGTCCCAGATTCATTCACCAAACCTTGCAACTCCCATTCATCTTCACTCAACAATACTGTATCATCAGCAAACAGCAACACCGGAAGCTTCCAAATCTCACCCTCATTCATTAGGGCCAGCCCCACATCCACTGCCCTACCTTGCACCTCCTTTACAACCCCATCCATATATATATTAAACAGCCATGGAGACATCACACACCCCTGTTTCAGTCCCACATTGAGATCAAAGAACTCACTCAGCTCACCATCCACTCGCACCGTAGCCCTAGCTCCCGTACATACTCTTCACAGCACTCAACAATTTCCCCTCCACTCCATATATTCTTAATACCTTCCACATACCTTGCCTATCTATTTTGTCATAAGCTTTCTCCAAGTCCATGAAGGCAGCATACACTTTCCTTCCCTTCTCTAGATACTTCTCCACTAAACATCTTAGAACAAATATCTGATCTACACACCCTTTTCCCTTCCTAAATCCCCCTTGTTCTTCTCCAACTAGCTCCTCTGTCATATGCCTAACCCTATCAATGAGTATTCTACCATATATTTTACCAGTCACACTAAGAAGGCAAATACCCCTATGGTTACCACATACTTCTCTCTCCCCTTTTCCTTTGTACAGAGGAACAATTATACCTGATTTCCAGTCCTCTGGAACCCTTCCCTTTTCCCAAGCCAATCTACACAACTTCCATATCCACTCCACAACAATCTCACCCCCATACCTAAGCATTTCACCACACACTCCATCAATTCCTGGGGCCTTTCCCGACTTAATCTTCTTCATTGCTTCCACTACTTCCGCCCTACTGATCTCTTCCTCCCTCCTCTCATCTCTTCTTCTCCCAGCCATTCCCCAATCACTTATACTCACACTGCTCTCACTCTCTACATTCAACAAATCCTCAAAGTGCTCCTTCCATCTCCTCAATTTCTCTCTCTTCTCCACCAACAATCTATTATTCCTATCTTTCACTCCCCTACTATTTCCCCTTTCACACTGCCTTACTTTCTTTACCTCCTTCCAAAACAATTTCTTACTCTCCCTCCATTTCACACTCAGATTCCTCCCAAACTCTTCATCCACTTTCTTCTTACTCTCCTTCACCAGTCTCTTAACCTCCCTTCTCCTGCTCACATATACCTCTCTCTTCTCTCTCTTATCTTCTCCCCTACCTCTACTCGCCAACCATTCACCATATGCCTTCTTCTTTTGTTCCACAGTTCGTTTCACCTCATCATTCCACCATGCTGTCCCTTGCACACCCTTGCATCTCCTCCTCACTTCACAAACCGCCTCACACGCTGCGCTTATCTCTTCCTTGAATATCTTACATACGTCTTCCACCCCTTCCATCTGCTCAAGCTTATACCTTCCCAATCTTTCTTCCACTATGCTCTTATACTCTGTCATTTTCTCACTATCTTGCAATTTCTCCACTCTTCTCACAGGAGCTGCTTCCTCCTGTCTTCCCCTTCGTCTCCTCAGCCACTTTCTTTGCAGCTCTACCTTGGCCATCACTAAGTGATGGTCCGAGACTCCATTCCCCCACCCTCTCCACACCCTTGCATCCAACACTTGTCTTCTCATTCGCTCATCCACACACACGTAGTCTATACCGGTATATATATATTCATTTCATTCATTCATTGCCAGACGCCATGTATCCCAAACGGGGTGGCCAAGGGCTTAGAGTTAATTGTTTTACAGGGAGGGGCACTAATCCTCCACCAACCCCACTTGACACGTAGAGCGAACGTTATGCCAACAGCATCTGGTGTTATATATATATATATATATATATATATATATATATATATATATATATATATATATATATATATATATATATATATGTATATATATATATATATATATATATATATATATATATATATATATATATATATATATATATATATATATATATATATATATATGGAGCCTCTGTGGTTCAGTGGTAGTGTGTGCGTTTCGCACGCTGGTGAGCGCGGGTTCGCCTCCCGCCAGAGTTGTAATAACTTTGGGAAGCGTTCACCAAGCCACTTGCTACTTTGGCGGACACAAGGGGTGCTGTGGTTGAACCAGTGTCGCATATTAGTATGCTTGCACCCAATTGGCTTAAGGCGGGCCGATTACACTTGGTTCACAGACTACACACACATCCAAAGCCACTACAACACTACAAACACACTCACAAGCACTTCTCACCCTACATACAGTCTCTACCAGACAGCCTAAGCCACTGGGTAGAGATACATTGGCTGTATCGTCCCTAATTCGGTAGGGATATAGAGAGAGAAAAAAAAATAATATAAAAGGAAATAACCTTCTCGAAATTTTTAGAAGCTTTTCAAAGTTCCTAGAAAGATGTAGGAACTGTATAAGTTACTAGAAATAACAATAACCCTACAAGATTACAAAAAAGTTTACACACACACACACACACACACACACACACACACACACACACACTACCGACCAGTACCACTGACCAGTGTTGTATTATACTAGAGAAGCTGATAAGAACAGTTTGGATAAAATATCTAGAATAACACAGTATGATAACAGAGAGGCAGTTCGGTTTTAGGAAAGGAAAATCATGTGTTACTAATCTATTAAGCTACTATGAAAGAGTTACAGAAACATTACAGAAAAGAGAAGGATGGGTGGACAGTATGTACTTAGATTTCAAGAAAGCATTTGACAGAGTACTGCACCGAAGACTTGTATGGAAACTGGACCGTCAAGTAGGTGTCGAAGGTAATCAGTACTGTTGGATGCTGGATTTTCACAGAAAAAGGGAATTGAGAACAATATTAAGGGGAAATTACTCATCATGGAGGGAAGTGACTAGCGGAGTTCGACAGGTCTCAGTGCTGTTACCAGTAATGTTTTAGTATATGTAAATGGCACAGATGGTAACGCTGGAAATGGAAGCTATCTAAATATGTTTGCTGATGATGCAAAAGTTCAAAGGATAATTATTAACACAGATTCTTGCAAAGAGCTGCAAGAGGAAATAAATAAGCTTTATGAATGGAGCAATAAAATGGCAAATGGAATTTCATGTGGACAAGTGTCATGTAATTAAGTTTGATGAAAGTGAGAAAAGACCAGATTGGGATTATAAGTTAGGAAGATCAACCTTACACATATCAGAAAGGAAGAAGGACCTAGGAGTGATTATCAATAACAGACTATCTCCAGCTGACCACGTCAGTGAGAAGGTACGTAACATGTAGACATTGCTTGCTAATATGAGAATAGCATTCACGTACATAAATGAAGACATGCTGAGAAAGATAATATCATTCATCAGACCAACCCTGGAGTATGCATCAGTAGTCTGGAATCCTCATCTCAAAAACACATAGATAAGACTGAAGTAGTACAAAGGGCAGCTACAAGATGGGTATTTAGCGGGATCTAAGCTACGAGGAAAGGTTAGAAAAAATGAATCTATCAACACTACAGGAGAGATGGAAAATGGGAGGCATGATTATGCTATATCAATGCATTTCAGGGAAAGAGAAAACAGACATAAATGAATATATAACCTATGGGGAATCACCAGTAAGAGGACACTGCAAAAAACTACATAAAGAGAGAGACGATAAGGACGTAAGAAAATTCAGTTTCCCAAATAGGGCAACTGATCAGTGGAATGCATTACCGAATGAAGTAGTGTGTGCCTAAACCATTCACAAATTTAAGGATAGGCTATGTATGATAAAAATGTTTTAATACACGAGACAGTACGAGCCTGACTCATTCCTGTAAAGACAATTAGGTAAGAACAATTAGGTAAGAAAACACACACACACACACACACACACACACACACACACACACACACACACACACACACACACACACACACACACATATTCACCTACTCGCTTTGCCCATTATTCGTGCTGCTATGATGAAACCTCTCGTGGAATTGCTTCATTTGCTCGATATCTATTATGCTGAATTATGACGACAGTACTCAGCGACATTGAAAACTCCGTGAAGAGAGGGCAGAGACACAGTTATTTACACTACGTAGGTATGTTAGCTGTGGACACTTACAAGAGAGCTCAGGAGTGTTATAGAGTTAAAACATAAATCGGACAATGACGTATAGTTCAGGGAGAGGAAGGCTAGGAAAGGTGAAGAGGAAAGGTGGTATAAATAAGAATCCAACGGTCTAACGAGAATATTAAGAGTATGTAAAGTCAAGACATGGCTAGCTAATACATTCTTAGTTTTTTTTTTTTTTTTTTTATGCGAGGAAGAAGGAACCAAAGGCCATGAGCCCGCAGTAACAGTTCCCTCCAAGAGAAAAACAAAATACAATATAGAGCCAAATTCAAGATCCGATCATTTTGAGATGCCTGGACACACTGCGTTTGAAAGACTGGAGATCATAGGCAGCAGGAAATACAGACAGAGGGAGACAGTTCCAGAGCTGACCTGTTGCATAAATGAAAGACTGGGAGTAACGGTTAACTCTTGCATTAGAGAGTTGGACAGAAAAGGATGAGAGTTTGCTGCCAGACGGGTGCTACGCGCCCGTCGTAGAGGTGGAGGAATGCAAGCAGACAGTTCAGAGGAGCAGTGACCATTAAAGTAGCGATAGAAAAGAGATAAAGATGCAACAGTGCGGCGAAGAGACAGAGGTTGAAGGGAGTCAGTAAGAGGAGGAGAGTTAATGAGACGAAAAGCCTTTGACTCCACCCTATTGAGAAGAGCTGTATGTGGGGAGCCTCCCCACACATGAGAGTTGTACTCCACACAGGGGCGGATAAAACCCCTGTATATAGTCAACAATTGCGCAGGGGTAAAGAAAGAGCGGAGTCGGCTTAGCACACCCAATCTCTTGGAAGCAGATTTTACAAGAGATGTAATATGATCTTTCCAAGATAAGTCCCGAGTAAATGAAACCCCAAGCATGTTCAAGGATGATGCAGGATTAAGCTAATCATGATCATTACCGAACCTGACCTTACTCTCAACTGATACACACACACACACACACACACACACACACACACACACACACACACACACACACACACTACACTTCCCTATCCAATTCCTGCCAGCGTATGATGTATAGTTTATAATTTCCTGGAACAACAGTGAATAATGATAGCAAAGTTGATGATCCTCCATAACAACAGCCGCCAGACCCAGTGGTTATTATATATTCAATTACACATCACATGGGAATTATTACCGGGAGAGGAAATTAAAGGGCTTATGTTGTGAAGAGTAGGAGAGAGGGAGGGGAAGGAAGTGTTGAGGGAGAAGCATAGGAAGAGAGAGAAATCTGGGAAGAACGAAAGCTGAAAAGGAGGGAAATGGTGTGAGCAGGAAAGAATAATTGTAGAAAGACAGGGGAAATAAAATACTGGAATGTAGAAAGAATAGGATGCATAAGAATGAGGAGATGAGAAATGGGAAGGAGGGAGGCAAACGGAGTAGGAGACAGAATACTGGAAGGAAAGGGGAAAGGAAAGGGGAGAAGGTAGGTAGAAAGGGAAGGAGAAAAAAGAAATGGGCAATAACCGTGTAAAGGTAAAAATAACGGAAGCAGGCATGAGAAAAGAGACAATGGAGTGGAAGGAAAACAGAAAGGAATAGGAGTAGGGTAGGGTAAGGAAAAAGGCAGAGAGAGAGAGAGAGAGAGAGAGAGAACGAAGGAAGGAAGGCAACTGCTAAATATTATATTCACCTGTACGTACTCCAACACACTGTCAAGTTCATTTCAGGTTCCACGAAAAACTTGACTGATGTAATAATAATAATAATGACGTTGATGATTTGACTGATGTTTTAATAATAACAATAATGACGTTGATGATAATAATAATCAGAGTGGCCGGTTACTCCACCAGCGCCTCCATGATCTTGTACTGACTATATATGAGATATTGAATTGACTTCTGATACTGGAACCATCTACAAGAAGAATGCGGATCACTCAAATTGTGAAAACAGGAGAGGTGCTTCCCCCCTTGTGAATGCTGGCATAGTACTAGCCAAGATAATGTTATCCAGACTGGGAAAACATCTGCCCAGCAGATATAAGAGAAATGCCATGCGCAAAACCCAGAATTATATATTGCATTCATCTGACTTAAAAAAAAAATCTGACACTGTCAATAGAAAACTTTTATGGAATGCTGTTTTCCAGAGTAGACTTTGTTCCAAACAAAGTCATGGCCATCCTGAAGAGCCCCCATGACAACATGAATGCTCTTGTGTGCAAAGTTGGGAACGAATATGAAATTTTCAATGTGGATTTGGGAGTAAAGCAAGGATGTTTTGGCTCCTGTCAATTTCAACATCCATCCCACTCCAGTCAATCTTTCAAATCACCAGCAAATGAATTGTGGTGATGGAATAAAAACCCACCTCCATCCAGACAGTAACTACTGTACTTTAATGTCGGACTCGGATGACATCAGGTACAGAGACTGAAATGGCGAGTTCCAAGTGCTACAATACGCTGATGACTGTGCTGTCCTTGCACATACCCGAAAGCACTACAGCAGCGTCTCACCATCGTCTCCAACATATACCACGGAATGGGGCTGAGGAGAAATGCCAATATAATAAATATTGTGTCAGAGAAAGAACCCTTCAGAGCCTCTTGCATTCCTGATCAAGGCAAAAATGTAGAACAGGTAGGAATTTTACCAGCCTCGGAAGTGTGCTCACAGATAAGCATAAAATTGATGCAGAAATCCTTGCACGAATCAGCCATGACTCATTTTCTTTCAGACGTCTCAGATCCAACTGGAGACTCGAGACAAAGGAATCAGCACATACCCCCGTTATGCCTCTGCACCCTCTTATGTGGTGCTGAATTCTGGACTACCTGTTAGCATTACATCAAACAGCTTGATTCATTTCACATCTGATGCTAACAGTACATCGTAGGAGTCATATGGGATGATAAAGACACTCAGTCACAAATTCTCCAGCAGACAAAGTCAACCAGCAAAGAAACCATGCTAGCTAAAAAGCTGCTAAGATGGGTCGGACACATGTTCTGTATGCCGGAGCACCGCCTTCCCCACCAGGTTCTCTATGGTCAACTCCCTGTACGTGCCGCAGCCCAGGGGAACAGAGGAAATGATACAAAGATCATAAAAGAATAATCCTGAAGAAATGCAACGTCATATCAAAAGATTTTCAAATCAATGCCTCGGACAAAAAACAAAGGCTAGCCATCTGCAGCAAAATAACCATTCATCTTGAAGCTCGGAACCTGGCCAGAGAAAAGAGTAGACAACGGAACGCAACAAAAACGAAGTTCTCATACCAAGCTCCGACTTAACATGCCATCTGTGTAACAAAGACTACAGATCCAGGATTGGTCTGCACAGTCACACACGTCGGCACCAAAGTCAATGAGCAAAATACCAACCTTGTGATTAGAGCCAGCATCGTCTTCTGTGGCAGAATGATAGCTTTAAGCGTGTGTGTGTGTGTGTGTGTGTGTGTGTGTGTGTGTGTGAATATTAATTTATCAATGCGTGCATTGTTTCTTGTATGCTGTGTTTGGGTGTGTCTGAGTTTGGGGTTAAGTGCATGAGGAGTGGTTTGCATTTTCTGATTTCTGAACTATTAGGACCAGCACTAGTATAATCATGTTTTCTCTCTCTCTCTCTCTCTCTCTCTCTCTCTCTCTCTCTCTATATATATATATATATATATATATATATATATATATATATATATACATATATTCTTTAGTATATTTTCTTTACACCCCAGGAATGCCTTGGTCTCTTTTGGTAGGCTGTGTATGATTTCGCCGCAATTTGTCCCGTCCATTTCATATCTCGCTCAATAGCAATTTTCGGTTTCCTTAATCCTTCTTCATTAGCCTTGGTAGATAGATGTTTCTTCCTCCGTGACTGAGGTGATAACGCGCTGAGATGGATGGATGAATGGATGGCGAGTGGCGTCAGCTGTTACCCATAAGTTGGAGAGAAGAATTTTTATAGGGGAATCAGTAGGAAATATGAAGAGTTTGAGATTTAAAAGAAAATGAGCTCCCCACCTTGCAGTTTTTATTCATTTATTATACCGAATTTTCTCCTCTTCTCCCCTTGTGCACCAGAGTATTAACGTCTTCAGCGGGCCTAGCTTTTTTGGTGGTAGAGCATTTGGCGCTTGGTAACTGAAGTCCTTGCTCGTACAAAAGTTACATATATTTTATTTCTATTTTATATTATTTTATATTATAATCTTTTGATTATTGTTTTCTTTATTTTTTATACACTTTTTCATTCAGTGACTTCGTATTGAAGATTGCACCAGTTTTACCTCTACTCTGTAATGTGACACGTAATTCCTTATCCAACATGCGTGCCTCATTCATGCTGTCTTCCCATTCACACACTCTCGTTCCCACATTCTTAATATCATTCTCACTCACTCAGTCTTCATACAATATATATCGTGCACAGCATTCTCATATTCATTATAACATTCACTCTCAATATCAGTTCAGTAATACAGTCCATTCTGTCCCATTCATCTTTGACTCATACTCACGCTCACAATCTTGATTATGCATATTTGCCTATGTACATTTGTTAATTAAACCGGATAAATTCCATCTGGAGGCTCGCCATCGGTCACCTTAAGTGCCAACGGGAACCAGAGATGATCCGTTTTCTTTTGTTAGTTAAAAAGATTTTCAAAGTTTGGGTCCTGTATTTGTGCTAGTTTTTGCCAGACTAGTTTTGCTCGATTATATGGTCTAATGTTTAATGGTAATAATTTAACTGATTCATGTAACTTTCGAGTGTTTCGTCGACATGGGTATCTTTCACTATATACGAATATCAGTGCTTCATTTTGCAGTCCTTGTAGTTTACTCATGTTAGTTTTATAAGTAGTTACAAGTGGTATAGTTGGATATTCAGTGATAAGTAAAATTAGAGTCCTGATTAAATGCAGTTTAAGTTTTTCCGATAATTTATGGAGTTTTCTCAATTGTTTTAATGCTTGACTTCCTTTCCTCATGATTTCTTCTTTTATGTGTTGATTGATGCCTCTGTTTGTTAGGGTTATCTCCAAGACTTTCCTTCATTTTGGTATGGCATTATTTCTCGTTCGACAATTTCTTCATCTGTCTTTCGTACAGCCGTTGGAATAATTGTAAACTTACTTTGATTTGTCTGATTTTTTCGTTTTCTTTCGTGATTATTTTGTTTTTGTATTTCCGCTACTTTCTGGACCATTAAAATCCGTGACTTCCCCAGATACGTTATTATTTCCGTGATGTCCTCTGCAAACTGTATGTTTGAGTTATACAGGTTTGGATGAGACATATCATTTGTATAAATACTATATAATGTTGGTGCAAAACGCTACCCTGCGGCACACCGCTTTTCAGATTGAAAGATTTTCCAGAGTAGATGTTTAACTTTATTCTTGCTTCTCAGTCACAGAGAAAGTCATTTAGTTTTTTATACAAATAATCAGGAAGATTTAACTGGAGTATTTTTTACCTCAACCCTCTATGCCAGACCTTATCGAATGCCTGTTGCACATCTCTGTGCCACACAGCATTGTTCTTTCTTGCTGAGAGTCTGGTTTATTTTTTCATAAGTTAAAGCTAGTAGGGTGGAAGTTCCTCTTGGATTCCTGAAACCATGTTGGGATGGTGGATTAGTGTCGTTTTCTTCTAAATAGTAAGTCGTTTAGATATAGTTTTCTCTAGTAATTTACCCGGCACCTCTAACAGTGAGATCGGTCTATATGTCACTGCATAGAGACTAAAGTTATTTGGTTCTGGAATCCTTTTAATCAATGCTGTTTTCAATTTGTCAGGAAAGTAACCGATGGAGATAGTGGCATGGAAAATCTCAACAAGCCATCTTATCGCTGTAGGTGGTGCTTCTTCTACAACCTTTTTGTTTATGCCGCTCATACCTGGGGAATTATTCTTGGTGCTTTTGATTATTGTAGTTAACTCATTAATTGTAAATCGTCTTATTAGGATGTTGTCAACGAATCTGTTTGTATATATAAGGCAACTGTTGGGTTCTCTTCGGGTTTGATTAAATTCTCTTGGTCTAAATCGAAATTTTCGCTTTCTTCCTCACTTATTTCAAACTCTTTTCCCAGTTAGTACGGAACATCTCTTGTTCCGGTTCATCAGAAACCTTATTGTGTTCATCTACAAGGTACCCAGTAGTATTATATTTGTGTCTTGTTTTATTATTCAGTTCTGCAGAATTCTTTTGGTTGTTTGTACAAATGAATAAGACTTTGCATTTTTATCTCTAAGTTTTCTTCAGCTTCCTTTCTGCATTCCTTTTGCTAATTTCATTTTCCATTATTTACTGCCCTAGGGTGGGAAAGGAGGTCCGGATGATGATGATGATATCTTAATAGTCTGTGTTGAGTCCATCCTGCGTTGTTTGCGTCTTCATACAGCCTTGTGTAAGACATCTGTATGAATTTATCAGCTCGTGACATTATTCCCTTTACTATTTTTCTATGACGTTTCGTTGGTATGTTCATATCCATGGCAGCTGTTACTGTATTACACCACTGGTCCAGCTTATCACCTATGTCTTCTATTTCCTTTCCCACTAAGGATAAATCTCCAGGCATATTATTCTCTATATAATTTCTAAACAAATCCCAATCCGCAGCGGCATAATTAAACGATGAAGAGGATGGTGCTGTGAGGGCCTTGCAGTCATGGTTACTATTAATGGGATGTGTTCTGAGGTTGTTAGTGGCCCGGGAGACGTTGTTGTGTTATGGTAAGTTTTGTTGTTGGTCAAGACAATGGCGAGCGTCGAGACTGAATTCACTCCCACAGAAGCTGGAAAATTTGGACCCCAGTGAAAGTTTGGCAGAGGCACCGCAGCAGTATTGATTTTTTTTTTTTTAATAGTTTTGGTTTGATGTCGTGTGTTGTGACATCAAACTTCTCCTCCTGGTTGGGTGTAGAGTACTCGTCGGGATCTGTAACCAAGCAGATGTCACCCACGATCTCAAACTGAACTCAGTAAAACGGGATGAACATCACAAAGACTGCGAGCAGTACAACAGCAATGGTAACCAAAGAGGAGAAGAAAATGGGTGACTGATAAAACTTATATGCGCGCCTCCACATCGCTGTCCACCCATCACGCAGCCACTTCCACGGCGGCCAGGTGGGTGTGGATGTGAGCGGCGTGGGCGTTGACGGGGACTGATCAGGTTCATTTTGTGTCGTCCTCCGCCTACTGTCGGCCCACGTTTTTAGTGAGGAGACGAGCTGCTGACCTTGGAAGTAGGGGTGAAGAGTTGAATACTTCTTATGTGTAGACGGAGGGAGAACACACTTTTCCCCAGCCTGTGTGTGGGCCAGGACTCGGCGTGGGAATGGACGGGGTGGGAGTCGAAATGGTATCTGCCTAAGAGCACCCAGTTGCACCCGCACCCAACCACCCACGTGCTGAGAGGGTGGGTGGGGGTGCTGCACGTTGGGCTGTAGGCGCTGGCGTGGGTGTGGAAGAGATGCGGGTGTGGTGGTGGGGTTGGGGGCGTGGACGGAGGCTGGCCACCACCATCCCCTCAACCTCTCACACACCACCTCCAGCACTCCCTTCGCCCGCATCGACAATACTCGCATTACCCACATCTTATTAATATTATTATTTGTTTCAACTTTAAATATCAAATGTACACCTCTCTTGATATATCTATGAGCCATGTCCCCATTAGGAAAAGGGGATGGTGGGCGTTCAGGGGTGGATACAAGCCTGCTGGTGGAGTGCTGCCTTACTGTGGTGAGCAGGCATCGGTATTGCTTCCGCTTATAGTTTGTTCGAGCTCACCTGAGACGAGACGAGTCCTATGCCTTTGAAAGCTGGCAGCTGATTGGTTGTCCGAGTGCATTCATTAGTAACGACGCATTATAAATTATTTTTGCCATAAAGGTTACAATAACCGTTTGACTATAAGATTTCCCAAATAAAATGCAGTAATTATCTGGATATAGTATTTTACAAACGAGGCCATACAAAGTGTATCAGATGGCCTAGATACATGTGACATTTTGATTTCGCGGGAGAAATGAAAACACGTCCAGGTGCAGTTTTAAGATTACCTGTGTTTTGTTTATATCTCATGTTCAGACAAACTAGGTTACGTCATTATTGCAACAGTATATAAACTCGAACCTAGTAAGACATCTATCACTACCCTTGTATCTATCCTACCCCAACCCTAACCTCTACTCTACCTTTTTTGTACAAGAGAGGGCGACTTGGTGGCCAGGTCGGTATGGTATCAGCCTCACATTCCGGGGATGCTCTGGGATGGGTTCCAGCCCCATTGACTGCCAATGAGTTTCTGAGAAGGAAGCTAACGGACTAAAAACGATCATTAACAAATACCCTAAACTTACACCATACCATTATCTACACTACTATAGGTATTACTATTACTACTACTACTACTACTACTAGTCAACTACTACTACTACTATACAATCTTCTGTTTCACCTTGCCTATCTCGGTGCAAGGACGCCTTTACATGGTGGAACTGCCCGATTACACACACGCATCTCAGTCCCTGTTCCCTAACAGGAGGATGGTGAACTACAGGGATAGGGCAACTTCAGCCTGCAGTACACCGGGTTTACGTCCACATGAGACTGGGGTGACAAGAAAAACAACTCATACTACTGCTGCTACTACTACAGCTACTATAACCATCACCATCACCACCACCACTACAACTATTAACATCGCCATCACTACTACTACTACTACTACTACCACCACCACGGACTCCAGGCCTGCACAAAATCTAATTCAATCATCCACAGTGGTTTACCCCATCCGCATCACTTCTTCCTTATTAAATCCACTAACACTACCACACCCCCACATCACTCCATCTTCCTCTGCCCCATACACGCCTCTCTCGCCAAAACCTGGACTCAGCACAGACTGCCAGGGCACCGTCAGTCAGCACTCACTAAGGACTCGTGTGGGTGTGAGTTAGCACTAAAACAGCACACGAACCGGGACAACAGTGGTGAAATTCGCTACTGTAAGGTGTTCAAACTCGTCGGTTAAGGAAGCTCCCTAACACCTCTTCCAAGGCGATTTATTTTGCTGTTTACTCCTTACTACCCTCTTCCGAGCCATTTAAATCAACTCTTTAATGGACAAGAACACTTCATTATTCCGCCTCGTATTCTCGTCGTTTAAGGAAGCTCCCTAACACCTCTTCCTAAGCAGATTGTTTTTTATCTCATTACTACCCTCCTCTGTGTCATTTAAATCATTCCACTATACCACCATACTCAGCATAACATACGGAGTGATGTTAACTAGCCGTATTCAAAAGGTAAATCACTAAGGAAGAGGTGCTAGGGAGCTTCCTAAACCAACGGGAATTTCAGTTAACGCCAGACGATTTAGCAGTACCAAGGAAAGCTAACAAAATCGGATCTTGAATATGACGCTTTGATATCTTGTGTTTGTTTTTTCTTGGAGGGAACAGTTTGTGGGCTCCTGGCCTTTGGTTCCTTCTTCTTGCATTAAGAAAAATAATATTAAAATGGCCTCCTTTCATGGCTGTTAGTCCGAGGGAAGGTTACAACAAAACTCTTCCGTGAGTTAAAGACAAAGATAGACAAGCAGGGATTGAGTCATAGGAGCTTGGAAGATAAGATTATTCTAGTTCACTCAAATTCAGACGATTTTGTTCGAGTCATAGGGGCCTAAAAACTAACTTCTTCAACCCGAGGACGTCTTTTATTCCTGCTCCCTTCAGGCGATTTTACATAACTACGACAGTTATTGAGATATACCAGTGTTGGTGTTAGTTTGGCGTTTTTTAACCTTTTTTTAGCATTACTGTGATAAGGTTCAGTGAAGACTCTTAACTAGCACATTACTTTTCACAAGTATTCTAATGAGATGCGTAAGTCAGCTGTAGATTCAATAGTTTCTGAGATACCCGGTACCATAGTCTTGATGCTCAACGTAGCACTTTTTTTTGGCTATTTTCAGCAATATGATGGAGAGTTTGGAATGTCGCTTATATAACACATATTACCTTTTCATAAGTTTCCCAACGATGTGTACATTTCATCTGTCGCATTAATGGTCTCCAAAATAACCCTATTTTGGTGCCGTACTCTACCAAACCCTATACCCTATAGACGGAATCCTGTTACTAATCTGCACACACTCATCTGCCTGTAGTAGTGGTCGTGCTTGCTCGCACAATCAAGAATACATACGTCGTTGTTCTGTAAAAGGTCTGCAACATGTCTGCATGCTCATATAGGCTGCAAGAGCTTCGGGCTGGGTTGTAGCTGTGATTGGTGTGAGGAACTGTAAGAGTGATAAGTGTGACTATGAAAATGTTGCCAGTGGAAGAGCTCATCTAACAGCTCTCTTTCGTAAAGAAGAGTGGGTAATATTTGAATGAGACAGATTGGGGAAGAGATTAAATAGTGAGGCAAGATAGGATCAAGCGTGTGTGTGTGTGTGTGTGTGTGTGTGTGTGTGTAAGAGAGAGAGGGGGGGGGTTGGGGAACAGATTCATTGGTTTGCCAAGAGTAGGATGAAGTGTGTGTGTGTGTGTATGTGTATGTGTACGTGAGAGAGAGAGAGAGAGAGAGAGAGAGAGGGGGGGTTAGGGAACAGATTAATTGGTGTGCCAAGAGTAGGATCAAGTGTGTGTGTGTGTGTGTGTGTGTGTGTGTGTGTGTGTGTGTGTGTGTGTGTGTGTGTTGTGTGTGTGTGTGTGTGTTAACACTGCTTATCTTCGACTGGTCTCCAATAGTTACCTTCCTACCATATCCCCACCTCACATTTCCGATCATTTTCAGCATATCCTTCTTTTTCCCTGATATACAGCTCATACCATTTCTCTCCCCTTCTCCAAATTTGATCCCCCTTTCCTGCTCCAGTAATGTTCTGTATTTTTTTTCTCATCATTCTCATCCAGCTCTTACCCATTTTCTTTTCACTTGCCCATTCTAGACATGTAGAGGTGTAGGGTATGTAGGAGGACTACTGGGCCTTGGCAGCAGGCTATGAAGCCTATGCCCAGAGTCGGACGAAAAAAGAAAAAAATCTGTTTTCCTTTCCTTTCCAGTTCTATGATGTCTGTAAAAAAGCCGCGTTGTTTGTTTGTTTATTTGTCCTTCAATCACGCCCAAACCAAGAGCCAGAGACCCCCAGACCCAAATATATTCTGAATCAGGGTGACCCAAGGATGGTTTCAGGAGGTCAAAATTCAGATCTGGGTCATTTGAGGTCACCGGTAGAGTGTTCGCCTTGTTGGCCCGGGCAACGTCGGGTACCCTTGCAGCCCAATTTTTGGCATGGAAACTTACATGACCTCCAGTTCAGACATGGGCTATGTGAGCTTGACCTCCAAGGTTATTCGAGGTCACTGGTCGGAGGTCATTTGAGGTCACCGGTAATAGTAAACAAGTGCGCACAAATACTGTGCGTTAGTCTGTGAAAACTAAAATAGAAAGTTCCTGGACCTCTTATAATCCCTCTTCAAAAGCATAAGAGGTACATGGTCTTCCTGCAGTAGAACGAAAAACTGAACGAGAACGAATAAGATTAGTGTGTTCGTCTTTTTAGCCCGGGCAAAGCCGGGTACTGTTGCTAGTATCCTATATTCCTTTTTTTTTTTTTTTTTTTTCTTACTTCCTTTCCTCCCGTGCTACTTCCCTTCCTTTAACACTAGTTACTCCTCTGAATCCTCCTCCTCTTCGCGTTCGTTGTTGTTCTTCTTCTACTTCTCCTCCTCCTCCTCCTCCTGCTCCTGTTGGCCATCCTTCTGTATCCTGCGTGGACGTCCTCTCGGGTGGTGATATCACTAACCTATTACTGCGTCACTAACATCATCAGTGTCTGCTACACTAGCCCACGTCAGGTTTGGTTAAATAAGTTAGTTTATGTTCGGTTAAGTTAGATTATGTTACGTGAAGTTATGTTGACATTAAATGTGTAAATTAAAGCTTAAGTCCAGCTGTGATTTGTAAAATTTCATTAGATTTACCTGGATACGAAAAGAACAGGCGCTGCTTGGGAGAATGAATTGACAGTTCAGGTGGATATAGATACTGTGAAACTTGTCTTAAATATCTAACAGCACTCATCCATACCACACGACACTCACCAGCATATATGCTGAAATTCTGGTCTGGTGTAAATCTTCACCCAATGCAGCCAGCTTCGATACCCAAAAATATAAATAAATAAATAAATAAATAAATAGATAAAGGAATATGACGGTAAGCACTTTACAGTTTGGGAGTGTATGAGGCATGAGAGTATGATATCCTTGAGGTGTGGATGTCCGGTAAAACTATAGATCTCCCTTGGGATTACACTAGCAAGGGACCACTGGGAGGCCAAGGGTGGAGGTGTGGTGACGTTGACAATGCGGGAGGGGTGTGAAACGGGGCTTGTTTGATGAAGCGCGGAAGGAGCAAGTGTAAGGCTATGTAATGGGAGGAAGAATAGAGAGGTGGTTAGTGTGTCTAGTTTAATGTAGTGGTGATTTTATGGTCTGGCGTTATTGTGGTAAGAGTGTGGTTGTGTTGGTTTAATGGAACAGCGTAGTGGTTTGTGGTTTGGAGCTAGGATTATTGCAATACTGATATGATGAAACTAGAGTAACTGTGTTTATTGCGGAGTTGAAGATCATACGAGCTGGTGAGGTAATCAAAATGTGCAGTAGCTGATGAATTTTGTGTATGGTGACGGTGGAATGTGGGGGAAATATTGTCCAATAATTGATCATGGATGAATTGCAATAATTCTGGAACTGTGGTGTATTGGTGAGAGGAGGGCATGGCACTTGCAGGGAAGAAAACTCATATAATATGCGATGATGATATGATACCTCTGATTTTATATGTATATAGCCGTGTATATTCGTGTGTTGTATCTGTTTTAGCGCTGAAGCTGTGTTGATGCTGTGGTAGAAATCAGGATGGCGAGATCGTGAAATTTTCAAGAAAGAGAGATAATGTTGTGGTACTGAAGGTGTCATGGCGTGGGAGGTTAAGTGGTGAGGTGTGTATGAGAGTGTGTGTGTGTGTGTGTGTGTGTGTGTGTGTGTGTGTGTGTGTGTGTGTGTGTGTGTGTGTGTGTGTGTGTGTGTGTGTGTGTGTTGTGGGTGAGGGCAAGGGAAGTGGTGAATTATGCAGTCTTCATGCGTTCCATTACCTCCTTCACCAGACTAATGCTACCCTGGGGGTAGGGGGGGTTATCAAGAATACTCCCCCAGTATCCCTGCTTGTCGTAAAAGGCGACTAAAAGGGTTGGCGGAGGGTTAGTGCCCCTCCCCGGAAAACAACTAACTAAAAAAACAAACAATAAGCCTCGGACAAGGACTGACCAAACGATGACGACCAAGGACCGGACAAAGGACATGGTAATTGGAACTTGGAATGTAAGGGGAGCGAATGATGAGGTGAAAGAGAGAGAGAGATTGTCCAGGTGCTTGAGGGTGCGAAAGTGGATGTATGTGGAATAACTGAAACAAAATGGAGAGGAGAAAGTGTGAGAGAATGGGAGTATGGATGGGGTATATGTGCAGGAGTAGGTGAGAATGAGAGGGCAAAGGAAGGAGTATGTATAGTTGTGAGTAAAAGATGGAAGAGGAGCATAAGACAGTATGGATCAGTTGGGTCAAGGATTGTGTGGGTAAAGTTGAAAGTTGGAATACAAATGTGGGCGATTGTGTGTGTGTGTGCACCAACGCAAGATCGTGCTAGAAGAGTGAGAGAAGAGTTCTGGACAAATGTAGAAGCGTGCATGGAAAAGTTTGGAAGGAATGAGAGAGTGTTTTTGATTGTTGATATGAATGGTAAAGTTGGGAATGTGAAGGTGGATGGAATAGTTGGTGAGTGGGGTGTGCCTGCTGAGATAGATGAGAATGGGAGTGCGTTAGTGGACATTTGTGCTGGGAGGGGGTTGGTGATAGCCAATACCCTCTTCAGGCATAAAATGATCCACAGGTATACATGGCGAGTGATGAGAAGGGTGGGTGGTGAACTGAATGAAAGGAAGGCAATGATTGATTATGTGTGTGTGGATGAAAGGATGCGAAGATGTGTAAAGGATGCAAGAATGTATAGAGGTTGGGGGAGTGGACTTTCTGACCACTACTTGGTGGTGGCCAGAATTAGAATGCAAGTAAGATGGAGGAATAGAAGAAGGGAAAGACGAGAGGAAGGAGTAGTTGCAAGGAGGGTGGAAAGGTTACAAGAGGATGAGAAAAAAGCAGAGTATAAGAGAGAAGTGGAGGAACGATTGGGCAAATATGAATTGGAGCAGATGGGAGACGTGGAAGGTGTGTGTAAGATATTTACAGAAGAAATATGTGCAGCATGTGATGTGGTGTGTGGAAGGAAGAGAAGACGGAGGGGGGTGCAAGGAACAGTGTGGTGGACTGAAGAGGTGAAACAGGTTGTGGCACAAAAGAAGAAAGCATACAATGAATGGATGAGAAATAGGGGCGTGGAAGAAGTTGAGAGGTGGAAGAGAGAGTTATATGTGGAAAGAAAGAGAGAGGTGAAAAGATTAGTAAGAGAGAGTAAGAAGAGAGTGGATGAGGAATTTGGAAGGAATTTGAGTGTAAAGTGGAGGAACTGTAAGAAAATGTTCTGGAGAGAGGTGAAAAGAGAAAGACAGGGTGGAAGTGAAGTTAGCAGTGAAAGATAAAAATGGTAGATTACTAGTGGAGAAGGGAGAAAAAGTGAGCAGATGGAGAGAACACTTTAAGGAATTGTTGAACGTAGAGGATGAAAGTAATGCGAGTATAAGTGGCTGGGGAATGGCTGGGAGAAGGAGGGAGGTGAGAAGACAGGAAGAAATCAGTAGGATAGAAGTTGTGGAAGCAATGAAGAAAGTTAAATCGGGGAAAGCCCCAGGAATTGATGGAGTGTGTGGTGAAATGCTGAAGCATGGGGGAGAGATAGCAGTAGAATGGATGTGGAAGATGTGCAGATTGGCCTGGGAGGAAGGTAGAGTCCCGGAGGATTGTAAGTCAGGTATAATTATTCCCTTGTACAAAGGAAAAGGGGAAAAAGAAGTATGTGGTAATCATAGGGGCATTTGTCTTCTTAGTATAATAGGAAAAGTGTATGGTAGGATACTTATACACAGAGTTAGAGAAAGAACAGAGAAATTAGTTGGAGAAGAACAGGGAGGCTTTAGGAAGGGAAGAGGTTGTGTAGATCAGATATTCATTCTTAGATCTTTAGTGGAAAAGTTTCTAGAGAAGGGAAAGAAGTTGTATGCGGCTTTCATGGATTTGGAGAAAGCATATGACAGGGTGGATAGACAAGGATTATGGAAAGTGTTAAGAATATATGGAGTAGATGGGAAGTTGCTGAATGCTGTGAAGAGTATGTACGATGGTGCGAAGGCTGCAGTGCGTGTGGATGGTGAACTAAGTGAATTTTTCTCTTTGAAAGTTGGGTTGAAACAGGGATGTGTCATGTCTCCATGGTTGTTCAATCTGTACATGGATGGGGTAATAAAAGAGGTACAAGGTAGGATAGTGGATGTTGGAGTGGCCCTGGTGAGAGAGGTTAGTGTTTGGAAACTCCCTGTACTGTTGTTTGCAGATGATACTGTGTTGTTGAGTGAAGACGAAGGAGAGCTGCAAGGCTTGGTGGATGAGTTTGAGAGAGTGTGTAAGAAACGGAATCTAAAGGTGAATGTAGGGAAGAGTAAAGTGATGGTCTTTGAGAGAGGTGAAGTTAGTGAATGTACAGCGAAGTTGGATGGTGAGGAATTGGAAAATGTGAGTACGTTTAAGTACTTGGGTAGTGTGATGAGTAAGGATGGAGGTTTGGAGGGTGAAGTGCTTGAAAGGGTACAGCAGGGAAGAAATGTTGCTGGTTCTTTGATAGCAGTGATAAGAAACAAGGAAGTGAGCATGGAAGTGAAAAAGTTACTACATGACAGTATTGTGATACCAACTCTAACGTACGGAAGTGAAGCTTGGACGTTGTTGGAAGGACACAAGTCAAGGGTGAGAGCAGTGGAAATGAGTTATTTAAGAGGAGCCTGTGGAGTCACATGGAGAGACAGGCTGACGAATGAGGATATAAAGGAGCGTTGTGGTGTTGATGTGGATGTGATAGGAAGCGTTATGAGGAACACACTGAGGTGGTTTGGCCATGTGGAGAGGATGGAAGGTGAAAGACTGACGAAAAGAGTGTATGTGAGTGAGGTGGAGGAGGGAAGAGGGAGGGGGAGGTCGAGGATGAGATGAAGGGATGGGGTGGAGAGGTATATGAGAGAGGGGGGTGTGAGTTGGGAGCAGGGCAGTGAAATGGCGGGGGACAGGGAGACTTGGAGGCGATTTGTTTGTGGCCACCCCAAACGGGATTGAGGCGTCTGGCAATAGAGAGATAGATAGAATTCTGTGGCCCGTTTTCTACACACCCCTCTCATCGACGCCCCTTTGGTAATCATAGTTTGCATAGGCTACATGGAACATCCATATTCTGGCACATACAAGAGTACTCGATCCGTGTATTACGCAGCATTATTAAAACGTGGAAGTATTGCAACTAACAATAACAACAACAACAAAAACAACAACAACAACGATAATAATAATAATAATAATAATAATAATAATAATAATAATAATAACAACAACAACAACAACAACAACTAGAACTCTGTATCATTAGTCTCCAGGTACTGATTCTTACAGTGACATTGACTCCATTGGGGAGATTTGGATTTTTCTATCAGCAATGGCCCATACCAGGACACATAACCTGGGCAACTCAGAATCCTTGCTAAGGCCTTACAGAAATCTCCAGTATACACCACCAACTTAACTCGTTCACAACATAATACTGGTATGACACTTTCTGACATGCCCTTCCATTGTGCATAAAGGATTTGAATTTTTTTTTCTATCAGCAATGGCCCCTGCCAGGATACATAACCTGGGCCCTTCAGATTCCTCACGCAGTCTCCGGTTCTCCTGGAATCGTCGGGAGACTCTGAGGCCGGAATAATAACAATACTAGCGAAAACAATAGTCTCCACCTATGTTAGTGGTGAAAACTATTATTAATCTCCGTTATAATCAGATCCCAGTGAATGCGTGTCATGTTTGTGGATAAAAATAAGGTACACAACACTAAATGCTTACCTTAGCAAAGCTGAGGTGGTGAAGGATTGCAATCTCATTATGAATACTACTGGGTTAAAGTCAGTAGCATCCCGCTCCTTAACCCGACTAATAAAAATAACAGAATATGATACACTGCAGTCTTATTTCACCTACATGTATAATAAATACAGTTTTAGGTCTATGGCATGTGAGGTTACTGTTGGCAAGTTGCACGATAACTCACGCACTTGCTTCACACTGAGGCAGTGAACATTATCAGTTAGTTCGCTAAAACACTTAAAAAACCTACAGGGGTAAGAAAAAAGAAAAAAGAAAAAAAAAAAACTTTAATAACCCCATCATGTCAGCACTGTGCTGAATAATTTAGCGTCAACATTTTACGATGCGAACGGGTCAGTATTAGCTCCCAAATGTGACAAACGAAAGTGTGCAACTCATTTGCTTAACGTAGGGGGACTGTTGGTCTCAAATAACAGACTGATTAGTCTGCTATCTTAAATCAGGGACTAAAGGACACAAGTTTCTCATAATAAAAAATATATGAAGAAAAGAAAATACAACGGCATAATAAACCCGGGGATCAGGTTATAAAATATCTGGCAATTGTACTGGGTTATGGCTGATCCCAACACAGTCGGCCATATTTTCTCTGTTCTTTAATGGTTCTTTCCACAAGCAATAATCAGTGTAATAAGGCATGCTTAGAGAATACGTGTGGGAGGCTGATGCACGTACAACATCAGTAGCAATACAGACGTAAATTCAGAGGATACTGACTTTTTCAAAACACACACACACACACACACACACACACACACACACACACACACACACACACACACACACACACACACATAACTGCATGAGAGAGAGAGAGAGAGAGAGAGAGAGAGAGAGAGAGAGAGAGAGAGAGAGAGAGAGAGAGAGAGAGAGAGAGTACAGTAGTTTGCAACGACGTCACCCGCTCATCCTCTATGCTAGTTTTCCCTGAGGAAGACTGGCCCCAAGTCTTGTGAATTACTGTTTGATGGTCGACTGTATAGCTAATTATTCAACAGTATGAACGGCAAGTAATAATGAAACCGTTTAAGTTATATTTTACCAGACTATTGGTTCATTAAAACTACTGTTTATTAGATAGGATATCATGGTATCTTAATGGCAGTAAATCCATAAAACAGCAACAGTAAAGGGTATATGTTGAAGAGGCAAGAGTCATTACACCATGCAAGCTGCAATTAGAACAATCCTCGACACTTCCACATCTCACCCTCCTAGTTCGCCGTCCCCATTCGCCATCCTCAAATCCTCCCCCCTCTTCCTCCCTCCTTTCCCACCCCTCCGCCTCGGCTTGCGGGCTTCACCTGCCAGTCTCAGCTCTTCCTAAACAATGTCTTCACACCCTTTAAATATTCTCAAGTTACATAGGGAATCAGTGGTGTTGTATGCAGTCTCTGAGATTTTCATATGTTGATTTTAACCCTCCCCTCTATGCTTTCCGTCATCCTTAATTTAACAGTGGATTATTTTTTTTTAATGTGTCCATCTTTGGGCATAGACCAAACAACCTCTTGCCTGAGGCCCAGCAGCCATACGTGTCACAGACTGATTACCCCTTACGACACATGATTTTAATATTACGGGTGAGGACACTTTCATACGGTAAGTTTAATTATGTCTTAGCATAAATTTTGCAAGTTTGTATAACCTGTCTATCGACCCACCAGAGTACAGAACTATTCCTGCATGGCATAAGAGATGGTATGTCAGCAGAAATTCCTGGGATTTCTAAGACTAATTCCTCCAAACTACTGTTCAGTATGGTTGCAGTCAAGCACACACTTGACTATAGGCTGTAGCATTAACCACACGAGCTGCTTTCTCTTTCCCACACTAAAATGCTGACCACAGCTTCCCACTCTAATCACATGCTCGTGAAATCCTTGTACAGTATACTCCCACACACACACGAAAACCCGAAAGAAATATGACTTTGCTCGACGTGTGCTCATATCTGTCTCTATGTGTGTGCGGATGTCTGTATGTGTGTGTGTGTGTGTGTGTGTGTGTGTGTGTGTGTGTGTGTGTGTGTGTGTGTGTGTGTGTGTGTGTGTGTGTGTGTGTGTGTGTGTGTGTGTGAATGCGTATTTCTTAATGTTAGAGAGAGAGAGAGAGAGAGAGAGAGAGAGAGAGAGAGAGAGAAAGAGAGACTCTTTGTGTGTGTTAGAGACAGGAGTCAAATATGAGTGGAAGGAAGAAGGTGAAGGGGCATTTTCAAAAGTTAAGGCGATTGTGTCTAGTCAGCCAATGCTCCAAGCTCCAAATATCAGTAAGCCCTTAAAATTAGCTGTTGATGCTGGTGGTGCTGGTGCCGGTGCAGTCTTGTTACAAGATATTGATCAAGGTTATTGAACTACTTGTTCCTTACTTTAGCAAAAAGTGTAATATTCCTCAGAAGAATTACTCCACTATTCTGTATGGTAGGTGGGGGTGCTCACCATTCATTCACTCGATGTAGTGCTGCTTTGGGTGTCTGCCCTTTCCTCTCTTCCTTCCTTCCTCTTCTGTCTTTCTTTCCATCATTCTTCCCTCTTCCTTCTGCCTACACTGAGTGACAAGCCAAATGGTTTCCTTTGCACCAAGAAACCATTTGCTACGGTGGGTGGTAACCATATAACCAATTTATGGCGCCTGGTGGTTTAGTGTGTGATTTAGGCACTCTAGTTGGATTGAGCCTGTGCAGGTTTATGTCCAAGGGGTGGTTGGGGTTTATTGCTCACGTAATGCCACTCAGGGATGACTGAGGCTGGTCACTTTCATCTTAAATGTTAGGACCAACTTGCCTAATCCCGGGCTTCTACTCTCCTCACAGGGCAACATAGGCTTGGATGATGGATGGATGGATTGAAAAAGAACTTCTTGCACTCATCCAGGCAACATTCCTCAGTGCATGTTGGTTCAACCCCAGTTACTGTGTAACAGTAACATTTCCTAGCAAAGTTTAGAGATAAGAATCGACGACTGACTCAATGGGCTCTATTTCTCCAGAGCACACCTTGGATGTCCATCTCATGAGGGAAAGGAGTGTTTTGGTAGATCTTTGTTTAGGATGTAATTTGAGATATGAACTGAAATTTTCCCTAGTAAATTTCTTTCTTCAGGAAGGGAGATGTAACTGGCCACTACCCAGCCAATACTCTGGGGATTGACCGTATGAAGCTGAAACTGTGAGGTGTCTCTATTTGAATGACCCTAAGCCGTGACCTATCTCGGTTGACCCTGGCTTCTTGTTACCACAAGTACTGACTCAGCTGTGACCCAGTTTGGAACATGGCATATCAGTGATGATAATGACCAACCCATGTCGAATTACAAGGAGTAAAAGAAGGTGGAGTGAACCCAGATGATGAGGACCTTCCTCGTAGAATAGAGTAGCCAATCCTATTAAAATGATCTATCATGACTGCCCCCTTTAGGAGTTGATTGGAAATAGATATACTGTAGTGCTGCTGTCAGGTAGGTCAGTGTAACAAAGGAGGCATGCCTACTGAGACTGTATCAAGAGTGGCTGGAGGTGGAGGAGACTACTACTCATTCACGACAATCATCCTACAACTACCTTTCTTAGGTTGTTTATACTGTGTAAGAAGTACTCTAATACATCGAGTCATAAGTTATAAATTTATATTCATGTTAACTTGTACATAGCAGCCTAGTAACATAACTGTTCCCATTTAGTACTGTATTAGCTGAAGTGTCTGACTGGTCTTGTATGAGTAAGTTTGTAAGTGATTCTACTGTAGTTACGTTAGAAGTGTCCCACTGTGCTCCTGTTTATTAAATAAAAGAACCTAATTCTGTGATATGCTGTGTGAAGATTTTGTGAGAAAAATAAGGTTTACTCGTTTAAGTGTCATTGCCTTTAGTCTGAACCCCCCGAGACCAAATTCTCCATCCACAGTCCGCAGTTCAGTCCACAATAGGTAACACAAGACCTCATAATGTACACCTCTTACAACCGTAAACATCAGCAAAGCCTTTGATATACAACAAAGACTTGGAGAGAAATGCTAGACACTAGCGTGCCAGCTATTGGTAGACGAGCACATGTTACACTCCAGAGCAAATCATCATGAACACAATGCTTCCCAAACAGAGATCCACACCGATCCTTTCATTCTCCCACACTTTTCATAACCTGCACACTGCAAATAGACTATCTGAACACACTTCAGGCTTCGGTCGAAGACAGTAGACCGACGATCACTCCACCCAAATCCCTCACCACATTCATTACCAGCAACCATCATGAGTACAGGTACAGGTACAGGTACACCCCTAACAATGCAAATAACCATGTACCCATGCCACACACTCCCTCCACTAAGATTCTTGGATTGACACATGACATTAGCCTCATCTGCAATGACCACATGCAGGACATTAAGAGGCAGTGCACCTCCAGGGTCAATGCAATGTACTCAGAGCAGATACAAGGAAAGACTTTGATCAATAATAAGAAAACCTCTCCCTTCTCTGGAAACAATGTACTGTATCAGGTTAGTGGAAACAATGTACTATATCAGGTCAGTGATGTCCCCCATGGGTGCCCTAGCCCATCATGCAACGACTACAACATCTTGGAAACCATACAGAACAAATTGTGCATCATCACTGGCTTTACCAAAGCCATTCCCACTGCTCACTTACACTTGAGACGAAAGTCCTCAATGTTATAAAATAATCTTTCCGTGAGACACACAATTCTTAATGGCATCCTGTGCTAATACACAACACCAAAGTCATGAAACACATTTAGGCACATAAAACAATCACCAAACAAGCATTACCACACACTCTTCAGCACCATACCACCTGAAAACATTCGAATACTAGCAATGAAGGAGTACCCACATACTCATTTCATGTACAGGGCTGTAAATACCTCGATCAGAACACTATAAAACACACTCCCTTCCTGACATCACCCATCAGAGGTGTCATTCAACAAAACTGATCAAGTTCACTTTGTCAGGACATCATCAAGCTCCAGCAAGTAGCAGCTTAGATCTGGTCTGAGTAGAAACACGGGTGGTACGTGCTCTGCTGGTAGAATAGAGCTGCACAACATATTAGATATGTTGTAATTAAACAATACATACCACACTGAAATACAGACACAACATAAACTGTGTAAGGACCGTATGGGAGAACCCCTTAGGCGCTGTGTCTTACCTGTGGTCGCTGGGCCTGCTGGACCAGTCACGAGGGGGTTGACGATATCCCTCCCTTTGGAATCATTCCTTTCGCTCTTCCTTCTGATGCCATCCTCTTTATCTACTCTCCATTCAACCAACACCTCACCCTGAGCTGGGGTTGCATACTGACTGCCGTTTTCTCTGGCAATGTGAGGGGTATCTGGGGATTTGGATGGCTCGCAGAGACACTTGGTCTTGATCTTGATCTTGATTCAGGGATGTGTGCAGGGCTGCTAAAGGGCACCGCAGTATTGGGGGTTGTGCCTGGGATTACGGACTGCGAATAGGAACACTCATATAATAATTGGAAATTCTTACTTGAAAACTGTTTAGATGGTGACTGTTATCTTCATCAGATGATAAATCAAATCCACTACCGGACTGACAAAGAAAAAACGAGATTGAGATGATGTCAATACTTGCTTGATATATGTGACATTTTAGGTTACAGCTGCCTGGAAAGGGACGTATATGTGCCTAAGGTATTTTAACTAACGGCTGCCTTTGACGGGGACGTATATGTGCCTTATATATATATATATATATATATATATAGTATATATATTTATAGTCTGTGTAACTAACTTTGTTGTAAATGCCTCTGGCATGATATAAAAAGAAATAAGTGACTGATGTATTGTGTGTGTAACTGAGCCATCGTTCATATTTTGTTCTGTGTGCATTCAGATTTATTATCATACTGTGTAAGTGTGGATCACAGACGGTGTCATGGTATTCTCAGTTTATTAATGAACAAGTCATTTATTAGCAAAAAATTTAGCGCCTGAGTTGCATTTTCGAAGGTTCCTTTGTAGTACGTTGAAGCGCTGTATGTCCGGAAGAACAATGTGAGAGCAAATTTTCGAGTTAAAAAAAAAAAGGAGGTAAATTAGAAAAGTACGGTAGGTAGGTAGAACACAAATATCTTGGCCAAGCTATTCTGGTTTGACATACAAGTTATAAGAGGAAAGTAGGGATCTAATAAAAGGAAGAAAGGGAGAGACAAAAAAAACAAAAATGGTAAGCAGAGAAAAAGCATGGAGAGAAAGAAATTAGATGAGCTGTGAGTTGAGTGGGAGGAATAGCAATAACTAAAACAGGAGGCTGAAAGGCCTGAAAACATGCAAGGAGATCGGACATAATTTAAAAGATTATTTAACTCTACACTGCGCGCCAGGAAAGAAGGAACAAATTTTGGACGAAGAAGAGTTTAAGGATCTGGTAAAGGGAATGTCTATTTTCATGAAGACTGACCTAAGGAGAGAATGACCGCGAGGAAAAACTGAACGGGGAAGATGGCAGAGAACGCGTCAGTGGATATTTGTCATATACAGAGGAAGACGCTGAGGAGATAAAATGAATACTAACATGAATGTAAATAAGCAAGCAAAGAAGGAACGTTAGGCTTCAGCTACATGTCTTTCTATGAGCTTGGAAAAGAAGAATGGCTAGCAGCATAATCAGAATAATCTGAGTTTTTAAAAATTCTTCATGGACTTTAGAACAACGACAAGATCCTATTTAGCTTAAATATCAACATGATGCGGAACCAAGGATGGAGGACTGACTTGAACCATTTCCGCCATGATATATTCGGTAATTACATCAGCCACTGTATCTGCATTATCCGAAATAGGTACTAGCAGAGATGCTTGACACTTCCTCGGTAGACCAGCTCAAGATGCAGTTAGACAAAGTTTGGTCAGACTTAATTTAATGGCAGACTGATTGTTTCCTCCTTTTTTGTATAAATTCCTAGCCCTGCCTCACTTCTTTGGGTAAGGCGTGTTCTTCCTTCTATGCTCACACTGCAGGTGGGAGAAGTGGTTGGGGAAACCCTTTACTGTGTTTTATACTAAAAAAGTAACTCATCCTTGGTGCCCCCTCGCTATTGGTCGTAAGACACTGTAAGGTAGTACTTGTCGCTGTGACTCATTGCAACTCTTTCATTATCCATCTTCTCCCCCCCCCCCTCTCTTTCTCTCGATGCCAAGGAACTAGCGAGTGGAAAACGTCGTCTCTCTCTCTCTCTTCAACTTATTTTCGTTCAGCCAGGCCCCGACCCATTCCCGGTGGTGCCTGGGCTGTTTTCTCTGCGTCATTTTCCTTGCCGGGGTAAACACCGGCGGTAACCTCCATTTTTCTCGCTAGACCGACGAAGGCCAAACTTCTCGGCCGCCTTGGATACCAAACTCTCTCTCTCTCTCTCTCTCTCTCTCTCTCTCTCTCTCTCACACACACACACACACACACACACACACACACACTCACACACACACACACACACACACATGTGGTAGGTCTCCATATTATAATTGCAAATCATACTAGATAGATAGATAAATAGATAGATAGAGAGACAGATAGAAGCAGGAAGTCAAATGATGAGAAGGTGTTGTGTTTGCGAGAAGCGAGCAGCGCTAAACGCTTACACGGAGGAAAGCTGACGACAGCGGCCAGTAAGGAGATGATTCAGTTAGCTGTCAGCAGTCCTCTCGTGAGAAAGTTCTGTTGCCATGAGGAAGATACGTGACACACACACCCTACTACACCAGATGTGAGGAAAGAGAGTTTAGAAGGAGACAAGCGACCCTATAGAGAGGTCGAGACGGAGATTAGCTTTAGAACAGAGAGAGAGAGAGAGATAGCGAGACAGGGAGGTAGCTACCCAGGACTTATACTATTATACCTGTTTAATATTTCCAAGACAAATAAAAATAGTCCCATACTATTCTTTACCTCTCCCGTCACTACATGACATCTGGTGGGGAAACTACTACAAGATATAAAAGCCGCTCGACCACAAGTCTAAAATATACTTCTCTACAAGTAACTACAAAGTCTTTATGACATTTGGTAGCAGCGAACGTATACGAACCTCGTCTACGAATCAACATTAAATTCCTACAAAATATCAAGATTGACAACAACCAACAATATCAGCTCCTGCCCCTCCGTCTCCCAGATCATTACGCTGATGCAGAGGTCAAGAGATCACTCGACGCCTTGCAAGTAGCTTAACGACAAACCAGCAAATCTGCGGACATCGTCTCCGAATTAAAAGCAAATTTCTACAAAAGCAACCGAGACTACAAGGTTAGCTTCAGTTCTACAAAGTCTACAGCCATCTACAATCAACTACAGCCATCTACAATCAACTACAATTAACAACTCTACGTCGTCTGTATAATCTTCTACACGCACCTACAAGTAGCGGCAGTCTTCATCCCACAACGAATAAATCACTAGAGAAAAGGACAGAGAAAACTTCCACATAGAATAAAGGGAACAAACAAACGAAGAGTGAGACACGATTTACAACTCATCTTACTCACTCGTCTTCACTCAAGTTACTCATCGCTACTCATTCACTCACCACAGCTACCAGTGTGGGAAGTTGAGGTCATCATGCGTGCTTGCTGAACAGACGCCACGTCAGTCAACACACCACCTGCACCACCACTCACACCATTTCCCACCACGGTAAAAATTAGTAAGTTACATAGTTACTTCATTTATACAATACACAGTGATAGACAATAAGCTTCTGCACAAACATATAAAACGTGCTGTATAGTTACAGTTTAAATACACATACTTACTTCAGTTATCTGCATAACTCAAACACTAAATAATCACCAACAATAAATATTCTACACTGTATATATTCATTCATTTATTATAACATTTATTTACTACCAACGAGTGTTACCATTTATACCTACATAAAATACGTGTTTCATACATACAACTATACATTATTACATCTACAAAATAATAAAGAAAATACACCATCACAGTTACTCAGTGAGCGATTAAAAGAACTGTATTAAACATTTATTAATTAAAGCTACCTTGTGGAAACATATAAATTAAGTTACAAGGTAAACTAGAGAAAAGAAAAAAATGGCCAACACAAATGACGTTAGCAAGAGTGAACATCTTCAACACAATCGTAAAGACAATGATTTCCACACAGTGTTGACACACATATTACCCACGATAGGTACAGGTGAACAAGTCAGTGTGTATAGTTAATACTGTATATATGTATATATATTTTTTTATATAAAATAACAAAATATGGGACTATATAATATCATTTTATAGTATCTGTGCAATATAAACTAAACTTTGAAAAAGTATCCCAAGGAAATTAGCCAGTAATTATGTAACCATGAACAACATGGAAAAAAGCGTACACAAGCAAAGAAAAACAAACTATAGAAAAAAAAAAAGAAAAAAAAAGAAGAAAGAAAGAAAGAAAAGTAAGAAAGAAAAAAGAGAAATAGAGTAAGATCACATAACAAACAAATGAAAATAAGTGTAAGTGTTACTACATAAGTCAAAATACCACATAATCTACAAACAAAAAGCAAATTGTTGTCTCCACATACAAGTGGCACGACACATCATCACTATCATCGACCGCAGCATATGTTAGGACTGCAGTTATTACAATTATGTTACTCCATATTATAATTATGTAACGACAAACGATTGCATTATGTTACACTTTGCCAATTATGTAACAGTTGCATTAACAAGATGTAACTTTTATGTAACTTTAACTACAATTATGTACCTACAAACGATATGTAACAATTATGTAACGACAAACGATTGCATTATGTTACACTTTGCCAATTATGTAACAGTTGCATTAACAAGATGTAACTTTTATGTAACTTTAACTACAATTATGTACCTACAAACGATATGTAACAATTATGTAACGACAAACGATTGCATTATGTTACACTTTGCCAATTATGTAACAGTTGCATTAACAAGATGTAACTTTTATGTAACTTTAACAACAATTATGTACCTACAAACGATATGTAACAATTATGTAACGACAAAACAGTTGCATTAACAAGATGTAACTTTTATGTAACTATAATTATAAGGCCAACACAATTATGCATTAACACAATATTTGGTAACAATTCATAAAATGTTACAATTATGTAGTACCACAATGTTAGTACAACATTATAAGTCATACAATTATAGCACAATTCTATATTACCAGTATCATCATACAAGTTAGGTGAAATATTAGACATTACTAAAGTGATAACTCAAATATGTAATGTATAACCTAGCAGTATTACCATTGCACAATTATATGCGTACGTCTGTTGTACATGCACGTCTTACAAGTGTTATACAACAACCATTGCATTTATTCAAATATGTATACAACTTGTTTAAAGGTAATATTACTGAATAATCACTATTTACTATGAATAATATATGTATACAATATTCATACAATTATGTTACTTTACAATATTATGTATTTCACTTAATTAGCTTATAAGTTCATTATAATGTGTATGTAGTATGTATTAATATATTATAACTATTAAATGTCGATGGTACGCCATTTTTGCGCGGCAGAGCAATGTGGTAGGTCTCCATATTATAATTGCAAATCATACTAGATAGATAGATAAATAGATAGATAGAGAGACAGATAGAAGCAGGAAGTCAAATGATGAGAAGGTGTTGTGTTTGCGAGAAGCGAGCAGCGCTAAATGCTTACACGGAGGAAAGCTGACGACAGCGGCCAGTAAGGAGATGATTCAGTTAGCTGTCAGCAGTCCTCTCGTGAGAAAGTTCTGTTGCCATGAGGAAGATACGTGACACACACACCCTACTACACCAGATGTGAGGAAAGAGAGTTTAGAAGGAGACAAGCGACCCTATAGAGAGGTCGAGACGGAGATTAGCTTTAGAACAGAGAGAGAGAGAGAGATAGCGAGACAGGGAGGTAGCTACCCAGGACTTATACTATTATACCTGTTTAATATTTCCAAGACAAATAAAAATAGTCCCATACTATTCTTTACCTCTCCCGTCACTACATGACATCTGGTGGGGAAACTACTACAAGATATAAAAGCCGCTCGACCACAAGTCTAAAATATACGCCTCTACAAGCAAATACAAAGTCGCTGCTTTATGATACAAAGTCTTTATGACACACACACACACACACTCACACACACACACACACACACACACACACACACACACACACACACACACACACACACACACACACACACTGGCAAAGTCATTTACTTGCTTATTTCCAGATGGCTGACCCATAGTGCTCAGTAAATGAAGTTTTCTTCTCCCTTTGTCTTTCCCATTGCTGACTTGCAAATGACAACAAATAAATAAATAAGTAAATAAAGGAACATAACTTGATCAGGTGCGTAGCCGCCTGTATTTATTGCTCGATATCATAGATAAATTTTCGAGTTACTGTTTCACGAGTCATGCATAAGAAACCTATTTTTCTTTTCTTCTCTGATGTAGGTCTATCATGGTACCTTTTTCACTGAAAACCGTACATGGAACTGCAGGTAGTTTGAAGGCAAGAACACTTTTTGCAGCCACTGTGGTTGATGCCCAGTAATATATCTCATTGTATGACCCAGAGTTGAAGCGTATTTCCGCCTTTGCTCTCTTTTCACCCGTGAGTACAGCTCACCTCCAAGCAGTCCAACATTTCCCGACTTACAGTGTTAGGTCTTTTTTGTTTTAGAATATAATTGTTTTCTTTCTTTCCATGCAACCACCGAAACCTACAAAAAGGCTGCAAAGAATTATTCTCTGGCTAACTGCGTCGTCTAAAATATCTGTAACTGCTGCTTCTATTACGTGTGGACCACATTTCTGCACTTCGAATTCTTATGAATGTGCAGAAGGAAAAGTGTTTATGAGCAATTTGTTTTTCTTGTCACAGAATGGTTTCCTCTAAAGCCATAGATGGGCCTATTTTCATTTCTTTTCTTTCTCCTTTTATTTTGATATTAATCTAACTGTTCACTTCCTCAACACCCAGGACAGAGCTGCATATATTTCGTGGATAGGTTTCGTACTGTGGGTTAAATGATCATCTTTGTTTTCATAGCGACTCAGCCATTTGTTATGGTTTATCTTGGCGTTAGGCCTCAGAGTCCCACGTTCACAAGAAAGAGTTTCCTTCACTTCCATTCCCACTGCATATTTTCTTTCTGTGCTTTAACTCCATTTCATTCTCACTTCTCTTCTCGTTCTCCTCCTCCTCCCTCTCCCGAATTTTCTTTTTAAGTATCCCGATCTCTCATTTCCTCCCCCTGACACTGCACATGGATGCAGTGCTGCTCCTGACACTGCACCCTTGGCCATATCTAACGTCTCTGGATCAAAACGTACTCCTGATTTGTTTAAAATCACGTAAAAGTTACACGAATACAGTAATAACCATAAAAGATAAAGCCTGTAATCAAGCTCTTACTCCATCTGCCTCCAGGAAGACACCTGATTACTATTTTTAGATCCTTCTATAGCAAAAAGGTACTTCTCTTAACCCTCGGCTGTCCTTATCACAACAAAGAAGAGCCTAAACTATCACAGTATCAGTGGATACTTTCTTTAGGGATGAAGCCGAGATGCCCATGTTTCTTTAAAAACACAATTCTCCGTAATTTCCAGACACAGAGGCTCTGAATTATTTCAAGCATCTAGCCTTCATCCTCATGCTTGTCCATATCTAAAACGCTAAACAGTAACAAAACAAAAATCCCAGTTACCCCATATACATTATCTCTCTCTTCTTCTTCTTCTTCTTCCGTAGAGTCCTCTACTCTAACACGGCAAAACTGATCACCCCATTTTTTCACAAAAAGATTTCATTATATATTGGGTCAAAAACACAGTAGATATTGCGCTCCCCATTATTAAAGGTAATAGGTCGAGATTATGACAACTTTTAAAATATTGATCCAATTTAGATAAAACTTGGGAAAAGAGTAGAGGGTGGGCAAGAGTTAATGTTTCAAGTTTGAGAACAACTGATCAAAATTCATAGTTACATGACAGTTTCAAAATTTCGTTTTGTTTTAACGAAAAAAGTTTCTTCTTCACTTTTGATAAAATCTGGTGGAAAGGTTTAGGGTCAGCCATGTATTTAATTGTTCAGTTTTGAGAACATTAGGACAAAGATCAAGGGCACAGAGCAACGTCAAAACAAGCAGCTTTGATCCATACTAAACCAAACTTAGTGGAGGGGTTTACGGTCACGAACGGATGTAATGTTTCAAATTGAGTACAGTTTTTCAGTGCCCAAGGTCACAGAACTATGACAAAATTTCGATCACAGGCTGATTGCTAGGCGTGGCAGTCGCGCTCTCTCAGTGTTCCTTGTTATTTTCTCCAGAAAATTTTATTCAGTTCAAGAGAAACTCTTTGAACTGTAGTGAGTTTGCCAGAGTATTCATTAGTCTTTTCATTATTACATCACTCTTCAGTTGATTAGGTTAAAGAACCTTCAAAACTATCTTATATAGAGGCTTCTAAAAATCACAAATGGTAAAAAAAAAAAATGTATGAAGATGTAGGGGTGGCAGTGTTACAAAAAAAACATCGGAACAAGATTGAGGGAGTAAAACGATATGTATTCCCATCCCCGCATTGTTTTTAAACTTCAATACATGCCATTCAGATGCTGAATAAGTACCCTCGAAAAGTGTCATGATAATGGTATAATTATTAACCTGGGATGCAGTCCACAAAAGTATGTCATAAATATAATGAAAAATGTAAGGGTCGGATTACATGCCATATTGCTGTCTTGACATTATTGTGACATTTTGTGGCACACTGATATAATGCATCTTAATACTTTTATTATTATTATTATTATTATTGTTATTATTATTATTATCATTACTACTAGTACTACTACTACTACTACTATTACTACTACTACTACTACTACTACTACTATTATTATTATTATTATTATTATTATTATTATCAGGTGAAGGCATACATGGGGTGGACTGCTGAATCATGTCCAAGGGCCAAAGGAAAAGCTGCATATCTATGATCACATTACAGTACTTTGCCTTTGGCCTTCAGGCTCGATTCAGCGTTCTACCCTATGGACGTCTTCACTTGATTAGTGTTCAGAATATCAACATATATTAACTGCAGCAAATAGTATTCTGGTCAGTATTAGAAAAAAAAAGTGATAGTAATTAACAATAATTTTGTCAGTATTACAAATTTCCATAAAAAAATGATGGCAGCAAGTAAGAATTTGACAATAATGGAAACTTCACAGAAAGTGATGGTACTGAGTAACATTCAAACCATTTTTAAAAACTTTCCCGAAAAATGTTGGTAACAAGTTAGAATAAAATCAACATTTAAAGATACAGCAAAAGTCCATAGTGGCAACTAACATTTGATCAATTATAGACTTTCGAACAAATTATGATGGCAGATGGTAACAAAGTGATTAATATTAAAAATTTCCACGAAAAATTATGGTAGCAAGTAACAATATGACAATGTTAGAAATTCCCCCCCCCTTTTCTCAAAAAAAAAAAAAAAAATGGTGGTATCACGTAACATTCAAATCATTAAAAAAAAAAAATCCACAGAAAATGATGGTAGTATGGAGTACCAAATCCATTTGTTTTTTAATTTCAATAAAAAATAACGGTAGCATGGAACATCCAAATCATTTTAAGAAATACCCGTAAATATGATGGTACTATGATATAGCATTTACTTTCAAGATTCTTCAGGTGAATCTTGTGGCTGTTGTAAGTAAATCTCGGTCATTGGCCGTGATTCAGTTATTATTTACGATGTTGCAATAGGTACAGACTGTAATGATTTCTTGATCTATTGTCAGATTCTGTCATGAGTTTGCTCTCCAGTCATCGGGTTCATTTCCATGTGAATCATAGTTCATGTTCCTGAGCTGGTGTTTGTTTATACGGGAGATGGGGTGCAAACCCTTCCTGAACTTTGCAAGTCAGGGAAGGGCTTATCACATGCCACTGGACAGGGTCATGGGATCCCTGGCCACTAGTCCTGGTTATCCACACACACACACACACACACACACACACACACACAGAGAGAGAGAGAGAGAGAGAGAGAGAGAGAGAGAGAGAGAGAGAGAGAGAGAGAGAGAGAATGTAAACCAGACTACACAGGCTCGTCCATCACTGTGTGCGGGAAACATAAAGCACTGCCGGTAATGGTGATGGATGGGGGCCTGGGTTAAGGACGGATGCGACTGCTAAAACACTGTTGTGCCATTGATTCATAGCTGAGCATTTGGCGAGGTACGTTGTGTTTGATCTCTCTCTCTCTCTCTCTCTCTCTCTCAAATCACCTCTGCCCATGTCCACCACACAAAGCCAATCGACCCTCGCTCTATCTCTCACTCTATTGTTGCTGGGACGGTATCTTAATGCGCACTGTGTGGCTCTGTGTCTGGCTCTGGCGTCCTGCCCCACCACATTCATTCCTCTCAGGGAAGGTATGAGGGAGTGTCATGTGGGGGATCCAAGTCGGCTCGAAACTATTGGATATTCACTTCAAACTACATTTCCACAACCTTTGCCGTGGCGAGCATTTCCTGTGGGTGTTGGTAACATACCTTTTTATATATCTTCAAAAGGTTGCACGTAGTCAGCTCTTCCGATCATGAAGCACACAAACACAGAAATTACAGCACATCAACTTTCACGTGCATCATTCTCCCTACCAGCATCCCTTCTTCATTCGTACTCTGTCAGTATGGGGAAGGATTAACTCTGGCTATCACCTTCCCTTGGAGGAGGTAATCTAGTCCTGCAGTGGGGCACATATGAATTATCATTGTTATCACATGTAGATAAAATAAAATGTTTCCATTTGGTGGCGAGAAACTTGGACTGGTATTTCTATGAATATGTACAGACGCTCATGAACGTCATGGACCTTCCACATCCATCCCCTGGTTTTTGATGTGGTAACACTGTAGGCCTTACATCTTCATATGGTTCGGGTGGTGGTCTAAACTTCTGTGCCTGAATGAACCCCAATCAAAGAAGAAGCATTGTTTCCTTCACTAGTAATAAAATAAGCGTCTGGTGTTGCCATACATTTTTTAGGAAATACTGTGAAAGGATCCTGAAATATGTATAATTCTAATGACTCTATACTAAAAATAATCCAAGGTAAAGCCGCACATGTATAAAACAAGCCGCAGATATCAATGCAAGGGATCCGAAGCAAAGGGATGGAGCCAGGAGACCGAGCCTCAGCTGCCTGCCAGCCAGTGAAATTTATTTCCAAACCAGGGATCACTGAGGTACAGGAGATGAGAGAAAAACCCAAACCACCTAAAGTTGTAAAACTTAGTTTTACCACAAGAAACGCAAAGGGGTTGGCTAAAGAGATACGACTTTTTCTAGGAGTGCCTGTATACATGTTATGTGGTGGACTGTGGTCTGACAGTGAAAAAATATAAGCTTGTTTTAGCAGTGAACTGAACTACCGTGCTGTAGGAGGTTATCATAATTATGTGATGCTAAAAGAAGGAAGGCGTTGGTAATGAATGGAGAAAGATGGAATATCTCAAATCAGACGCATGCAGATGATGTAGTGCCGCTTGCAAAAAATGAACAAGAGCTTGTTAGGCTGGTGCAGAATTATGTAGATGTCTGTGAGCGTCGTGCCTGGAAGGCAAATGTTGACAAAAGTAAACTGATGAATGATGAGAGAAAGGGTGATTCCTAGTGTGATGTTATGGTGAATGGAGGGAAACTTGAATTGGTGAGAATTTAGGTACCTGGGTGCAGTGATAGAAAAGATAGGTAAATGTGTAAAAGAACTGGAATGCAGAGAAGCACAGGGAAGGAAAGTGGCTAATGCCATGAAGGCCTTGGTAAGACGTAGAAGGCTGACTGTGGCTTGCATAAAGGAGCTTTAATGCCATCTTTAACATACGGGTGTGAAACTATGGTGTGGCAAGAAATGAAAAGTCAGGAGTAAGAGCAGTGGTGATGGGACTGTTGAGGAGTGTGCGTGGAGAGCGGAGAGTGGATAGGAAATTACAGTATGTGATTCGTGAAAGATGGACACCAGAGATGAAGAAAGTATGCTTACATGATACGGGAGTGTTTTGAGAATGGATGTGATTAGAGTGGGGGAAAAGACTTCTGAGCTAAGTTGACGGTGGGAGAAGACATAGTAGGCTTGGAAAAGGTGGATAGGTATGGTAAATGAGTGTGTGAGAAAGATAGGCATAGAACGTTAAGGAACCGACAAGAGATCGAGCTGGGTGGATGAATATTGAGAGGAGTGTATGACCAGAGTTTGTCACCCCTGTGTAATTATACAGTAGTCGGATTGGCTCTCACAGATAAGAAGTGTGAAGCTATGTGAGGAGTAGCTATTTTTATTTTCATTTATCAGGTGAAAGCAGGATTCCGGGGGCTTGAATGGTGAGTGCCAGGGAGTGTGGCTCATTCAAATGGGCAAAACCTTGGATAGTATCTCATAATATCAATTTTTCTGGCTTCTGGACCGTACCTCTCCCAACCTCGAGGATGGAAAGGTCTGGATGATGATGATGACGATAATGATGATGATGATGATGATGAGTACTGTAGCTGAAAATTAACTTGTACTAATATGATACGGGATGTGTTATGGTGTAGATAAGGGGTATAGCTCTGACCTGACTTTGATGCTGGAATGTTGTGTAGTGGGGAGAGAGAGAGAAGCGACCTGGCGTGGGAGTGACTGACGTGCTGGGAGAGGGTGAGGAGAGAGACTGGTATAGACAGGCATGAGTTGGTTGTGACGTGTACACTTGGGCCAAAAAGTATTAACACACTGTGGGCTTGAGGCAATTCCTAATGCTTCGACCACGCAAAAATCATACTTTCTAATCATGTATATACTGTAATCCTGTGTGTGTGTGTGTGTGTGTGTGTGTGTGTGTGTGTGTGTGTGTGTGTGTGTGTGTGTGGTGCAGCCAAAAGTGGGAAAAAGGATTTTAATGAAACTCGGTAGAATGGTAGGAACTGGATCCCAGAAAGGCCTGTTTCATTTTCATGCCAACTGATATTTTTTGAAGAGGTGTTTTGTCTCCTAATAATTGTCCCAAGTGGTGTTACAAACGCTCATGTGGAAGAGACGGTGGAGGATTTCTGTGGAGCTGTATACTTCTTTGCAAAGAGAGAGAGAGAGAGGCTTGAACCTATAAACCCTAACCTCTTATATGTTTTCCTTAGCTGAGGAAGTTCGTATGGTTTCAGTTTAAACTGAAGTCAGACCACAGCAACGAAGAAGTTAAGGATGGTCTTGAATGACAATGTGTCTTAGGCTGTCGCAGAAGCCTATGATTGTGGTGTTGTAAGTATTATTCGTAAACAAAAATAATTAAATAATTAACGTGCCGCAATTATAAGTGGAGCAGGGAATCACATCTAGAAATTGAGAATATAAAGTGAATCAAAGTTGAGTGAGAAATGTGGGAGAGATAAGTAAAACAGCAAGAAAGTTGTGTGTTGGTGAGCAGGGACGAGGTGAGGATGTGGGATGGTGAGGTGATGTTGAAGGTGGTTATCATAACTGGTGTAATAATACGATAAATTATTCATGCTCAGGCCAAGTCCCCTGCTATTCCTTAAAACGGACGAGTTTCCTGGAGCTCCCATCGCACTTGACCTTACCTGACCTAGCTTAGGGAATGACTGGACCTGCCCCGCCCTGTTCTGCCTAACCTTGTCTGTTCTGCTCTTTCATATCATGTAGTCTTATCCTGCTGTACCCTGTGTTACACCATTTTCGTTTGTTCTGATGTCCTTACTATATTCTGTTCTGTTCAAATCTGCCCAACTACGCTTTTCGCTTCTCCGTCTTGTCTTGATTTTCTTTACTCCATGTCTCAGGTACAATTTCGCTCTGCCTTATCAACCTCACTTTATTTATCTCTAATCAACCCTGTCCTAATCTGCCCTGTTCTTGTGTCCACCTTTGTTCAGTCGTGTCGTGTCTTTGCCTTCTCTTACCTAGACTTGCCTCACCCTTCCTAGCCCCTCCTTACGTTGGGCTCCATGGTTTATCTCCCAATAACTCTGTCCTGTATACCTTGTCTCTGACCTATGACTCTAAGAGGAAATATGTAATCAAAATTCAAAGCCCTGCCTAATCCCGTGCTTTTTCCTCTTTCCCGTCCCATTCTATCCCAACTTTTTTCGTGGTCCCTTCAGCCCTTTCTTGACCCACACTGCCAATATCCTCTGCCAGATCACGTCCGCTACTATCTACTGTTCATTATAAAGGCTGTGAATATCCAGTAATTATTTGCCTTATTCTCCAAAATAAATCCCCGCTCCCTACTCCCATACCAGCATCAGTACTTCACTCATCTTCCCCCAGCAACTTCACCCCACCAACGATGACCATCACCTCTACTGTACTAATCTCCACTCTGTCACTTCCACACACGTTTATCCGTACGTTATTCTTTGATTTACACACTCATTACTGAAATACTGTAAATCTTGCTCTAGCTAATATTTCTCTTCGTCTGTCTGCCTCCCTGAAACACTACCTCTCCTTCCATATTCTCGTCCTTTCTCTCCCTCTGTACCTCAAGGCTTATGTAACTTTTTTTTTTCTGTCCTTCTCACATAGTTTCCCGTGGCACCCTCGTACTCTTTCATTCTCTCTCTCTCTCTCTCTCTCTATCACACACACACACACACACACACACACACACACACACACACACACACACACACACACACACAAGCGCGCAACTTCAATTTCCTGCATTCTTGCCCTTCCTGTTTTTCTTATACTTCCAGTTCCTTTCTTACCATTCCTCTCTCTCTCTCTCTCTCTCTCTCTCTCTCTCTCTCTCTCTCTCTCATCACCCATGTCACCTATTTTCCTTCCTTTTTCCACTCTTATTTTTGTATTACTCTTGTTTTCCATTATCTTCCTCCTTTTGTTTACCCTTCAGCTCTTTCTCTTGCCTCTCTCTCCCTCTCTGTCACCCACACCTCCCTCACCATATAAAAAGCCTCATTAGCAACCTCACCCTGGGGTCATAATGAGATCTGGATGAGGCACGAAAACACACTCTCTCTCTCTCTCTCTCTCTCTCTCTCTCTCTCTCTCTCTCTCTCTCTCTCTCATTATTTCTTTCCTCTAAGCATCATCCATCCATCCATCTCCTTCCTCCTTTCACATCTTCCCCCCGAGGATGTGCTGGGCTTGGTGTGGTATTAGGTGAGGTGATAAAAGAGGCTGTTGATGGTGAGTCATATGAGAGAGAGAGAGAGAGAGAGAGAGGGAGAGAGAGAGAGAGAAGTCTATCACAGGTAAACATCCATCTACAGGCCTGAACCTCCTCACCAACTTCTGCACATTGCACATCGAACTGCCAGCGACATTGGTTTTAGAACGGTATTGCTATCTACAAACGATGTTATTCAGCGTTCAATAGCCCTTTCCCAAGCAGGTGGCTCTCCTCTGTAGCAGCAGGGGTGATGGCTGAGTCTGTAGAGCAGTGGCCTGCAGTCCTAATGGGGCCAGGTTCGAGTCCTCGGTGGAAGAATTTCAAGATGTGAATTTCGTTAAAGCAGACTCTGACCTACCATAAGATCAGCCAGCATGTCGTATAAATAACCCCGCTAATACCAATACACCAGTCCTGTATGAGACAGCCCTAGCATGTATTCAATACGGACGGTGGGTGTTAGCGCCGAAATGGTGCTATATGAAGGTGTGTGGTACGTAGCCGGGCTGTTAAGGTAATGTCCAGAGCCGAACGCATGTTTTACTATCCTATCATTAACACATTTATCATTACTTCCGCTACCAACACATTACAGCATTGCAGCTTGTTGAAACATTCACTTCCTTCCTCTTTTGCACTTACGCTGGTCTGCTGTGCTTTGTTAAAATCATAAAACCAAACTTCAGCCAAAACTTTGTGTCTCTCAGTTCATTTCGAGCGATCCTATTTTTTCTCCATACCCTTATTCTCATATCCCGTGTTCTTCAATTCAGTCACTATATATGTTCTGCATCACTTGAACTTCTGTGATGGTCGTTGTGAGAAATTGGTGGAGAAGCGAAGGGTGGCGTCATCAGTGTGAATGGCCTGGGCCAGACCCACAGCTTAGGTCAGTGATGAGCAGGAGGATGAGATTTACATATGAGAAGAAAGTGGGTCTCGAATACTGACATTGGCAATCGCGTGGATAGTTTACGGTTACTTTTTTCGCCAAGTCATGATTGTATGCTCTTTATTTCATTGTAACCAGATTTTGAAATATTAAATACAAAGGAATAGATTCACTCGAGATACTGGAAGTGACCACGCGATAGGATTACACCACTAGATATTAATATTTTGTTAACAGTCATTTGTATGAAGAATTTCGACCTAATTCATGCCCTCCATTCCCTCCCACACCAGTTTTAACGACAAACAAACACTGTAGAATTAATTTGTCACCCGACCCATAGCCTGCTCTCCACAAAGGCACGTCAACAAAAACATAACCCTTTGTCAACGAACTGCTGCAAATTTGAGGCCATGACAGCGAGTGCGTGATAACCGGACCGACCACACACTCGCCGTGATAAATGTGTGGCCCGTGTTCCCGCATGAAACGCACTCTCCTATTTTCAGATCACTATGCGTCGTGCAGTACATGGTGAGAAATTAATTGCTGTGTGTCTGAAGTGTGTGTCTATCATTACTGTCTATTTGCCTCGTTCCTACCTACCTGTCTTTACTTCTGGTCTACTATTGAATTCCTAGTATTCATCTATTTGCTGATCCCTCCTAACTCTCAGCTCTCCTTTTCCATCCGTCTGTCTAGAGAAAGATGCCTGTTATGTATATCAAACTATTTATCTGTCCGTTTGTGCAACATGAAGCAACCCTACTACAGTGACAAATTCCAGACGGTTTCCCAAATGTTCCTTCTTTAGCCCGTAAACGTCTTAAATATTTTGTTCTCCGATTCCTGACACCCAGTGGGTCCTCCTACGTGCTATACCTCCACATGTCACCACTTCGGCACTAACACCCACCGTCCATAGTGAATACATGCTAGGGCTGTCTCATACAGAACTGGTGTACTGGTATTAGCGTGGTTTTTTTTTTTTTTTTTTTTTTTTTTTTTTTTTTGCGACATGGTGGTGGGTCTCATGGTAGATCAGCAATGTCTGCCTTAAACTGTTCCCTTCCCCGGTCTGGCTTCGAACCCGCGTCCATTATAACAACAAACTATAAATAAAGGTTACTGTATTTTTGTTTGCACACACACACACACACACACACACACACACACACACTGTAATGGTGGAGGAGAGTGATGGCAATGGTACTGTGGCAATGGAAGCGATATTTGCACATCTGCTAGTATCAAAGTGTAATATTTTGCTGTCCTGGCGTGTAATAATTCACCAGTACTTATTGTTACTGCTACTGGTACTGGTGTTACTGGAAATGTACTACGGATCAACTAGGCTCGGGGTGAATTGGTAGCGTCAGTGTGCTTGCGTGAATCTGTAATGGTGGTTTGTTACGGGGTGGTGGAAATGAGAGGATGCTTCTTATTTCATCTGTGTGTGTGTCTGTCTGTGTGTGTGTGTGTGTCCGACTAAGCACAGATCTGCCAGCCCATTCTCTAAGGTCCATCAATCCTCCTGTGTGTCACGTACAAAATTCACATCAGTCTCTCTTCCCTAACCTGGAATGGACCGCGAGCTCTTTCATGCAGAAGGGCATTTCTCTGTCCACTTGGATTTGGTGTTTGGTGGCCAATTTGTAAATCACCCGGTCTTCCGTAGCATCTCATAAGTCCACTAACTCTGAGCTGGCTTGTCGAGACCTCATCCCACATTTACTCGACATTGGTTTGCTTCCAGTCATTTTTTCTGTAACACGACACCCATTCAATCTCGCACTGTACTCCGCCTGTTTATGCTTTCCTAATCTACTGAGCACATCGCCTCTCCGACGCATTCGATGCTCAGACCTGCTCTTTATGCTGTACTCCTGCGGACATTAAAAACGACTCAATTCCTTGTGACAAAAAACGGAACAGTGATTCGTTACTTTCGAGACCCAGTACTGCGATCGTTGGAACCCGGCAAACTTCTCAGAGTGTTCCTTAAGAGTTTAATATCTGTTCCCTTATAAAGTGGATCGATATTACTGTCTGCAGGAGGCCGGATCTGAATGGACCGGTGGGTTACAGCTTCACCAACATCAGGCTCCCTACTCTCTTCAGTTGAGGAAGCTCTTTAACACATTTTCCTGAGCGATTTATTATTATTATTACACCTTACTATCCTCTTCTGTGTTCCATTAACCCTTTCAAACTTCGTCAAACTTTGCACAAATAACACACAAAAGAATAATAACCCGCCATATTGATAAATAAATCCCTAAGGAAAAGGTGTTACGGAGCCTTCTTACCCGACGGGAACACAAGCCCTCCTCAATGCCTGCATCTTGACAACTCACAAACAGCATCAAGGAAGGCAATTAATTTCTCTCCGATGACCTTGTTGCCGTGTTTCCAGGTGACCTCTCTCTCTCTCTCTCTCTCTCTCTCTCTCTCTCTCTCTCTCTCTCTCTCTCTCTCATACATAGGGTACATACACACACATGCATCTGCTCTTGCTTCTCCGTTCTGCCTTACACACTCGTTTCCTTTCCTCAGTAGTCGGTCTTGTGAGGCTAGAGATGTGACAGGCAATAACAGCTGAGACAGAGAGAGAGAGAGAGAGAGAGAGAGAGAGAGAGAGAGAGAGAGAGAATAACTTTGACATCAGGTACTTGCTGGGCAGTGTTATGCTTCAACTCTTCCGTAAATAAAGGTAGTACAATAAGGAAGACCGTCCATGTTTTTACAATATTTAATAAATTGTTTATTGTTTACCTTACGGCAAAAATCGAAGTATAACAATCTACAGTAAGCACTTGATATTATGGCAAAGCGAGGCATATGAGAGGTATATGAGAGAGGGGGTGTGAGCTGGGCGCAGGGCAGTGAAATGGCGGGGGACAGAGCGACGTGGAGGCGATCTGTTTGTGGCCACCCCTCATGGGATTAGGGTGTCTGGCAATAGATTGATAGATAGACAGATGGATTTTCACATGATATGTCTTTATAGCACACACAATTTATGCTTATACTACAAAAACAGTGTTGATATTTTAACTTCCTTGTCGCCCCAACCTCGCAAGTGGTCAATCGTATTTTGAGATGGGCACGCCAGGCTATGACAAGAGGAGGATAAGCAATAACACAAAACCTATTCTCTTCTATACTCTTTTTACCATAACCTGGCTCAAATTCTTGTCATTTTGTGGCTCTTATCTCGTAGCTCAATAGAAAAAGATAATACTACGGCTCTACATCCTTTCTATAGCACTTCTTCTTAACTAGCACCATCTTTCACTATTAATCTATTGCTACAACTCAACATTGGAGATGGAGAGATGGTAATTTTAGGCCAAGTCAGAGTAAAAACAATGTAGTCAAGGAAGAACAGAAGAGTAAGAGAGGACATTAAAGAACAAAACCTTTGCTCTTAAGGGTTATTAGGTCTCTGTCTCTGTCTCTCTGTCTCTCTCTGTCTGTCTGTCTGTCTCTGTCTCTGTCTGTCTGTCTGTCTGTCTCTCTCTCTCTCTCTCTCTCTCTCTCTCTCTCGAAGTTTGCAAATTTCAGAAAGGATAAAAATTTAAAACACTAATCTGGCTTCTTGTCTAGCGTCTCTCGACAAAGTACAAATAATGATATCGTATTGGATAGTCGCCTACAAGCATTTACAATTTTTTTTTTTTTTTAATGCATGGAAAAAGGAACCAAAGGCCAGAAGCCCGTAAGACTGTTCCCTCCAAGAAAAAAAAAAAAAAAAAAAAAAAAAAACAAGATAACAACTAAATTAAAAATCCGTTCATTTCGAGATGCCTGGACACACTGCGTTTGAAAGAGTGGAGGTCATAGGCGGTAGGAAATACAGAGGGAGACAGTTCCAGAGATGACTGGATACTAATACTTTCTTGTTAATTATATAGCTTCATCATCTTGCCCAATTTTCAATCGTTTCATTTTTCTAATGGTGATATTTGTTTTGCGTAAATAATTCCTTGTGAAAAAAAACGTACCAATTTAAGTTTATCTCTCTATCTATTGCCAGACGCCTTAATCCCGTATGGGGTGGCCACAAACAACTCGCGTCCGTGTCTCCCTGTCCCCTGCCATTTCACTGCCCTGCTCCCAGTTCACCTTCCCCCCCCCGCCCTCTATCATATACCTCTCCTCTCCCTCCCTCCGTCTCATCATGGCCTTCCCCTCCCTCTCCCTCCCTCCGCCTCACTCACATACACTCTCCCCGTCAGTCTCTCACTCTCCATCCTCTCCACATGGCCAAACCACGAATTTAAGTTTACACCGAAAATGTAACCTCTTTGCTTCCACTATGGCTTAATCGTGTCTTTGCATCGTTCTGAGAGGCACAGGACTACTGATTAAAAAAAAGAAATGTGTCTCTCTCCTTTCGCATTTTCCTGCTAAATTTCCCCGTCAGTTTTTCTATGCTGCGTGTTGTTGTTCCTCACATTTTTGTCGGTTTCTCCTGGAGGGTTTGGTGGGCTGGAAAGAGTTCTCTTATTTACTATCCTTGTCTTATTCCGAATCAGTGACACTCTTGTAGGAGGTGCCTAGCTGGGGCCGACTGACCTACTGAAGTTATCCTTACACTTATGTTCTTATTTTGAACTAGCCGAGTGAGGTCTAGGTAGCAATACTGGCTACTTGAGCGAGTTGCTAGAAATGAAACTCTCACTGTCATGCAGCTGTTTCTCAAGGATATATTAGTTAGCTATATCACTCGTTACTGTAGCAGGGAAAATTAGCTTAAATGTAAACAGGAGAGAGAGAGAGAGAGAGAGAGAGAGAGAGAGAGAGAGAGAGAGAATGTGCGTATACATATAGCACCGGAAAAAAAGTCAAATGTGTTCAGGAAGTCGGAGGCGAGTCGGTGAATATATTGTGAGAGAAGGAATGCACGGAAAATAAAAGAGTGACCGCCCACCACATATCCAACGGTGCTCACAGTTACACCACTGCGACAATACTGACATTCCTGGGTAACTTGAATTATTAAAATATTCACAGCATTTTATTGTTTCCACAGTCAGCAATTTCCCTCAGGCCGGGAAACAAGGGCGACTGACACTTTTTCAGCAAACACGTGGAAAACTCGCTGCCTCTTCTCCCATCGCCATGTGTCACCCGAAGAAAGTTGGAGGGGAAACGAGGGGGAAATATGAGAGAGAGAGAGAGAGAGAGAGAGAGAATAACGCAGCAGAAACTATTTAAGGTACAGAACACGTGAGGGAGAGCAGTCACAGTCGCGCTAAAGAATGAAACTATGCACAAAACGGTATTGCTCACGATTGCACTGTACTTTGGGACTGTCGGTAAAAGATATAAAGATAATATTCATTCTCGCGAAAATACGTAGATGAATACAAGGGAAAGTTTTTATCGCTATTCTGGGCTCCGTAGCATGTCATATGGACGCCCCGGATTCAACCCTCTCGCCTCTCCATCAGGCCATTACACTGGCATATAATAACAAGGATGGTGGATGTGACTGAAAGCTATAAGAGAAGTATTTTGAGATGGATTGCCCACGTGGAGAGAATGGAAGTTTGAGAGACTGACTAGAAGAGGGTATGTGAGTGAGATGAAGGAGGAGCCTGGGGATGAGATGTACTGGTCATGTGGAGAGAATGAAGAATGAGAGACTGACTAGAAGAGGGTATGTGAGTGAGATGGAGGAGGAGCCCGAGGATGAGATGGATAGAGTGAAGAGACATACGAGAGGGGGGCGGGGGTTGTTAGTTGAAGGGAGGTCAACCAAATGACAGAGGACAGGTGCAAAATGGAAGCGAATTGTTCACAGTCACTCCTTACGGGATTGAGGGGTCTGGTTAGAGACAGACAGACAGACAGACAGACAGAAAAAAAAAATGGGAAAGAAAACATGAAAAAATTATAATATGGAAGTAATGGGAGTTACAGTGAAAGAAAGATTGGAAGAAAGGACAGGAGAAGAAAAAGAATTAAGAAAGAGAGAGAAAAGGGAGAAATGATTACCACAGGGAAGGAAATAAATGATCGAATGAGAGAAAAAATTAGAGAAAAGAAGGAAGTAATGAAGACGAGAGAGTAATCAGCGAGATATGTAAGGCGAGCCAGGAAGTGGAGTGCTTCATTATCTCTTGATGAGGAAGTAGGTTAGGTTGTGTAGGAGATGCCAGATTATGTTTCTCTCTCTCTCTGTCTCTGTCTGTCTGTCTCTGTCTCTGTCTCTCTCTCTCTCTCTCTCTCTCTCTCTCTCTCTCTCCTGTTCCCACACTTTCTTTCCTTCCGCCCAACCATTCCTATCCTTGCCCCTAAAGCTCCTTGCTACTCACACCTTCCTTTTTATCTTCACTCTTATCTTCCCAGCTGTCAGACCTCCTCTCACGTGTCCTGTCTTCACCTCTGTGTCGCCATACAAGGAACAGATTTAACATAGAGCAGAATGCTAAGTACAGCAAATTTCAGCACCGCATCCCCACGGCAGAAGTTTGTATGAAACCAAAAGGCCTACAGTAAATTCAGAAAATACCACAGGAAGCCATGGTATAAGGGTCCTGCCACTTGATTATAGTTTACCTAAAATCTTTGTTGTTGTTGTTGTTGTTGCACTCCCCGAAGTTCCAGATTGCTATGCAAGGCTTGTTATTGCAATCACCTCCTCCTCCTCTTCTCCCACTTCTCTCCTTCCTTCTCCTCTTCCTCCTACTTCTCTCCTTCCTACTTTTCCCTCTTCTACTTCTCTTCCTCCTTTTTCTCCTCTTCCTACTACTCTCCTTCCTCCTTCTCCTATTCCTTCTCCTCCTCCTCCTCCTCCTTCTCCCCCTCCTCCTCCTTCTCTTCTTCCTCCTCCTCCTCCTCCTCCTCCTCTTCCTCCTCCTTCTGCTCCTCCTCCTCCGCCTGGAAAACGACCGCGCTTTGACCACTCTTTGGTGTATGAATAAGGCAGGGCTGTGAGATATTAGAGAACCAGGAAGTAAACACATAAACCATGCATAAACAGGGAACTAAAGCCAGTCAACCGAATATTACAATGAAAAATTGAGTCATAGAAGAAAGTACAGATAATGATGACGGAAGAGAGATGTTTGCAAGGATGATGAGGGAACTGAGGGAAAGGAAGCTACAGAGGCGTGGTGAAAGATGAAAGCAGAAGGAAAACAGAAGAAGGAAATGAAGTACTGATGAACGGTGAGAGAAGAGGATGGAAGGGCAAATTGAAATGAAGTAATGAGGGAGTCAGATGGAAAACATGCAAGGAAGGCGATACGAGAAACAAAGAAATATGAGAAATAAAAATGTATACGTCTTAATGGCATCTTAAAAGAATGTTACAAAGAAAAATGGCTGAACAGAATGAAGAGAAGAGAGGGAAAAAGAGCATGAGGGAGAGTGATATGGTAAGAGATGCATAAATGATGGGAAGAGTGAAAGCTAAAGGAACTATAAGAAGAGTAATTATGTTGAGAGAGAGAGAGGGAGAGAGAGAGAGAGAGAGAGAGAGAGAGAGAGAGAGAGTAAAGACACGGGAAGGAACCCTGGAGTTAAGACGAAGGAAGAACAGGAGGGAGAGAAGAGGAAGCCTAATTAAAAGTGAAGTATTTGTTTTTCTCTCTCAGCAAATGATATCCCTTGAGAGTCAGGAGTTCAATCGAGTTACACACACACACACACACACACACACACACACACACACACACACAAAACCTCGTCTCTTCCACCGTCAATAATTTTCCTATCAGATATTGTGTTCGGCCCTACCACCTCCAGTGCAGTCATTGGTTATATCAGCAGAGGAATTAAGACAAAAGTGAAGACTAATTTTCCGACAGTTAATTGATGCAAGATGATCTGTGTAGTGTGAAAAAAATGTTTGCTTTTTCCTTCCTCTAACTTCGAACGAGAGAGAGAGAGAGAGAGAGAGAGAGAGAGAGAGAGAATTGGGGGTCGGATGGAGAGACAGATTTATAGGTGCAAGGCTTGTAAATCCAGAACAGAACAGTGAGTTATTGCATTTGGGTATAACTAACCAGCCAGTGTAATCAGGGCCGTGTCAATGAATGTATATGTTTTGTTGCTCTTGCCCGAGTGAATGAGGCTGGAAAATTAGTGAAGTAAACGGAACGAAAGGCAGTAGAAACAGAACTTACCTCCCTCTCCTCCCCTCTCTTTTCCTAGTGACGAGTTTCTACCTGAGCTAAATCCCTTATTCCCATCTGTAAAATTTAATCATGATGTGTAAATAAATAACTTCTCTTCTTGGATGCAGAGGTCAAGGGGAATAAAGATGTTCTGAAGACTAAGGTGTACAGATAACCTGCAAAATTACTTTCATATCATCACATTAACTAAAAAGATCTGTCCTTATATCTACGTACTTGAGAGCATATAAGATTTTCAGAACGCGTAAGAACTGAAAATGTTTATGAACACTGGGAAGGAACTAAAAATATCCACTCAGACTAAGAACCTGATGTTATAATACAGCAAGGAAATTCTTCAATGAAGGTAAAGCTAATTAGCCAGAACGCCAGGCCAGGTAAATGTCAGTTGTAAAAAAAAAAAAAAAAACAAGAAAATCCTCATCATTAATAGGCAATCAAGCAATGCAAGTACTGTGGAAAAATTGTCATGGAAAAACTAATAGGTTTGTTGGACATTCTAGATAAGATTTAGAAACGAGGCTATCACAACCTAAGTATAGTGTTAGGACGGCCCAACAGAAAAGTGAATTATTCCACCACAGAGCATATAGTGATTACCACACTGTGGAGAAGCTGAAGAATGCTGTGAAGAAGCTAAAGAATGCTGAGAAGAGGCTGAAGAATGCTGAGAAGAGACTGAAGAATGCTGAGAAGAGGCTGAAGCATGCTGTGAAGAAGCTGAAGAATGCTGTGAAGAAGCTGAAAATGCTGCGAAGAAACTGAAAAATGCTGTGAAGAAGCTAAGGAATGCTATGATGAGGATGAGGAATGCTGTTAAGGAGCTGAAGAATGCTGTGTAGAAGCTGAAGAATGCTGTAAAGAAACCAAAGAATGATGTGAAAAAAATAAAGAATGCTGTGAAGGCTGAAAATTCTGAGAAGCTGAAAATGCTGTGAAGAGGCTGAAGAATGCCGTGAAGCTGAAAATGCTGTGAAGAGGCTGCAGAATGCTGTGAAGAGGCTAAAGAATGCTGTGAAGTGGCTGAAGAATGCTGTGAAGAGGCTAAAGAATGCTGTGAAGAGGCTGAAGAATTCTGTGAAAAGGCTATAGAATGCTGTGAAGAAGCTGAAGAATGAGAAGGTATTGTTGCAATGTATACATAGATCATCAAATGTGGTGGGAAGAAAAATGGACGAATAATGATAAATAAAACTAGGAATTTATCAGAATATTTGGTGACTGGCTAACCGTGTGATTTTAAGAGTTGTAGGGGACGTGTGGATAAACATATACGTTAAGACACATAGTAAGACACATTTGGCAAGGTCTGTAAGGTATTTATAGCATTTATGAGTAAAATACAAGACAGAGTGAACAAGGAGTGATCATGGAAGTGTTATGTACGTGTCTAAGATAAGTTTTTTAAAGGTGTGAAGAGATTTTTAGATGGTAGTGCCGTCGGTGTAAAAGTAAATCATGTTTGAGAGAGATTAATGGGCAATCTGAGTGAGAAAATAGTGTGTGGTATCCGAATGATTGTTCAATATATACAGTATACTGATTAGGCACTTCAGCGATCATACCAAGAGGAGGAGATGGGATTAATGCTGGAGATAAATGGGAAAAGACTGTTTTGGCATGCAGATCATTCTCCGTTGTTTGCTGACAGTAGGTGGGATCACGGCAGCGTGATTCAATTCTCTATATGCAAACAGACAGCTAGATACAGGTGTATACTGAGCCTCCTCCAGCTAGTCCCTTATGCCGGAGTGGGTACAGTATTATCCCGGGTCATCACGGTAACCGCTGGTTTAAAACACTCACAAATCTCAACATTTAATGTTAGTTACAAATTCCGGTGGAAATACGGGACGACAATGCTCCATTAAATTTCCCGGGGGTGTATTGGTGTGCACTGACGGAGGAGAGTGAGGGTATTTATACAATGAAATATTCCTAACACGATACGACGCCCCTGGACATGACCCCGGAATTCATGAGCAATAATTTCCCTGTGCCAGACTATAACTCTCACCGGCTTGTTGCACTGAGCAGCTTACTGTGTGAAGCCGAGTGAGGGCGGGGGCAGGTCGGGCTGCAGGAGGAATGAAAATGATTGTTGCGTGTGATACGGTGTGTTTATGTTTGATATGCAGGTACTACACTCCTTTCACATTAATTTGGCCCACTTTTTTATTTTTAGAGTTCATTAATTTTGACTCAGCTCAGTGGTAGAAAATGTTACGCTTCTAGATCCCTTCCATAACACTCTCGCAGCTACCATCATATTGTCTTGTTACAACTCTGTATTCTAGGTGGAGAGATTGCAATTTTAGGCCAAGTTAGAGTAAACAGACTATCTTAGCCTGGTGAGATATACTGTGTTAGGCCAAGTATCTGGGGTAATGGTGATGTGACAAGTGTTTATCCATCAGTAACTTGGTGCATTATCACTGTCACTAATTTCTTCACCCCCCTGCCGAGAGGGAAGTGGAGGACGAGGTTGGAGAAAGGGCAGGGGAACAGGTATTGGCGTCTCATTCTCTCTCTCTCTCTCTCTCTCTCTCTCTCTCTCTCTCTATATATATATATATATATATATATATATATATATATATATATTGTTACGGAACAGAGAAAGATAACGTACACTTTAAGTGAGAATGCTAAAAATCACTACTGTCCTGTAAGGTTCCAGGTTCAAAACAAAAGAGTTAGGTAAAATTACAAGTTAAAATTTAATGCTTAAATTAACAACAAAACATTCAGGACTCATAAGGATAATGTAATGGCAAATAAACAGGTTAAATATATGGTTAACTGCAATAGCCTCTATTAACACGAAATTAGCAAGAATAAATTTATCTAAGTCAGCCCTGATAAAATGAGATACCAGATAATACTCAGTGAATGCCAGATAAATAATTACAGATACAAACTATTATCAAAAATGACTGACATAAAGAACCCCACACGAATCACAAAAACTTCACTAGGCCTACAAATTAAACTTATGCTATACAGTACAAGAAAAAATGCAATAACAGTAATACTCAAATTACACACAGCTGCTAGATGGTTGGAGACTTCTTGAGCACTCACAATAATAATATCTGTACAGGGGAGGACAGAGATGTGAACAAAATGAGGAGCAGATCTAAGTGGCAATGATGCAGAGACTGAGCTCATTATATAGGGGCCAGCAGAGCCTGATACAACTTGTAAGCAGGACGCGCAAATGAAGCCATGGGGACAAAGAGCTGATAATCCCGCTCTAAGCAACAGAGAGAACGACTTACTCTACTATAACGGTAGAAGGGGGGAACTGAGGCAGAACACGCTCGTGATCAAACATGCAGCATACTGAGCGTTAAAATTACACAAAGGATGATGAAATCATAGGCTATGTAACACCTCCCCACAAAGAAAAAGAAATTTACAAAGGAAATTTCTTATTACTCTAAAACAATCTGTACATGGCATTACAGAACATGCAAAAGTCCCTCCTAATTTCACAAAACATGAGATCTCCCTAGCACGTTCAGTCATAGGTACTTGCCAGTATCCCTTTAACAAATCAAACTTACTTATGCACCTAGCCTTTCCGATCTTGTCTATGCAATCTTCCACACGAGGGAGAGGGTAAGTGTCTGTTTTAGTTATCTGATTAACACGTCTGTAGTCAATGCAAAGCCGCTTTGACCCACCTGGCTTAGGGACCAGAGTGACAGGAGAACTCCACTCGCTCTGACAGGGCTCAATCATCTTGTGGTCCAACAGGTAGCCAAGCTCCTTCTGGATGAGAGGAACTTTCACTGGGTTCACACGGTAAGGAGGCAATTTAATTGGCTTTGCGTCTCCAACATCGACATCATGCATCAACACAGTGGTTCTTCCTGGAGTAGCACGGAACACTTGCGGGTACTCCTGCAGTAATGCCGAAAACTCCTGCCTTTCCTTAGGAGGTAGATGAGAAAGCTTAGTCTGGAGATCATTCATGATATCAGGATTCTTCCCCAAACTATCACTCAGGCTCATACTGCATGGGAGAGCTTCACTTGCAGACTCGGGTGGAACAGCTACAGTGCAGACTGGATTATTTTCGTCCCGCCTGTGATATAACTTTAGCATGTTGATGTGACATAGTTGCTTGCTCTTTCTACGATCTGGTGTGGCGATGACATAGTTGACATCACTGAGTTTCTTCTCCACGAAATAAGGACCACTAAACTTGGCTTGAAGAGGTTGCCCATGAACTGGTAGCAGAATCAAAACCTGATCTCCTGGCTGAAAGTGGCGTAACCTGGACTTCTTATCATACCAAGTCTTCATCTTTTCCTGAGCAGCTCCTAAATTCTCTCTCGCCAGCTGTAAAGCAGTGGACAGCCGTTCTTTGAAATTCATCACATACTCCAGCAGGTTGACGTCATCTTCCTCCGACAGCCAGCATTCCTTGAGTAGCTTAAGGGGTCCTCTTACTTCATGGCCAAACAGTAGTTCAAAAGGTGAGAAGCCCAGTGATTCATTTGGAGATTCTCTTGCAGCAAATACAACAAATGGAAGACCTTTATCCCAGTCTTTCTGATGTTCCAAACAGTATTTCTTGAGCATCGATTTGGGTGTTTGATGATATCTCTCCAACGCTCCTTGGGTCTGGGGATGGTAAGCTGAAGACGTGATCTGGGTGATGCCCAACTCTTTCAGAGACTGCTTGAAAACATTTGACATGAAATTACTTCCCCGGTCTGACTGTACCGCCTTGGGCAGACCAAACTTTGTGAAGAACCCTAGCATTTCCTTAACCACGTTCTTTGCTGAGATATTTCTAAGTGGAATGGCTTCAGGATAACGAGTAGCCATATCAATCATGGTCAACACATAAGAAAATCCTGAAGAAGTCTTAGGAAGAGGGCCCGCAATATCCACCAACACACGGGTGAAAGGCGCCTCAAAAGGAGGAATGGGAACTAGAGGTGCAACCTTTTCGGTCTGATTACACTTCCCCACAACTCGACAGGTGTGACAAGACTTACAATACCAGGAAACATCCCTGAAGATACCTGGCCAGTAGAAGTGTTTCAAAATGCGTGCCACAGTCTTCCTCACTCCAAGGTGTCCTGCCAAACTGGAATCATGAGCCACTCTAATGATATCCTGCCTACAAACACGAGGGATGACAACTTGATGTACAACCTCCCATTCACAGTCGGCTGATGCTGTTGGGGGTCTCCACTTCCTCATAAGTACTCCTGACTTTACATAATAACAAGTAGAAGCACCAGCTGACTCTTCCTCACTGCAAGCAGAGTTAGCTAGACCTTTCAACTCAGGGTCAGCAACCTGCAACTCAACCAACTCTTGACGAGACAAATTATCAACACTACGGGGTACTGCCTCATCTGGTGAGTGGTCCAAATTAGCAAGAAAAGTGTCAGCTAGGATAACATCATCATCATCATCATCATTATCCTCTAAATCACCAGTAACTTTAGACTTAGCCCTAGTGACAGCACATGCAGGGAACACATCAGGGACATCACAATCCTGGGACGCAGCCACTGGCTCACTAGACAACTGAGGAGCTGGACACACTTGACTTCCACCAATATCATTTCCAAGTAAGAAAGTTACACCTGACATTGGGAGTGTCTCAACCAACCCAACCATAACAGAACCATTAACAAAACCAGACTCTAAATTCACTCTGCACAGAGGAACAGAGAAGTAATTATTCCCTACACCTTGTAAGATTACAGTTTCATCAGAGGAATTAAAATTAGAGCCTAGAACACTGGTCAGCATAAGGGATTGGCAAGCACCTGTATCACGATATATTTTAACTGATTTCCTGTCATTACTGTCCAGAGGACTGACAAAACCATCAGACAGGAAATTAGCACATGAACTCTTGAGAGTGTCACCCACGTTACTGCTCAAAAGAGGAGCTCCATCATGAGAATTTAAGTTACCCCTCAAAGCAGGTTCAGTTAACTCAGTTAAAGAATTCTGGGAACTCTCAAGAGTGGACACTAGACCAATTGACTGAATATTTAAAGACTCCTTTTTGTTCACATCACGCTGTCTCCTGAAACATCTCTCCGTAGTATGACCAAGCTTACTACAATAAGTACATTTACTTTTCTGAAATCTAGAGGTGAAGCTGGTATTTACTTCCTGAGAAACATCATCCTTATTCTCTTTCCTGTTACCTGTACTCTGAGTAGAGGCAACGTACTTACTCTCAGCTTTCCCTTTTTCTTTAGAATATCTCTTGTGAGTGAGAACATATTCATCAGCTAAAACTGCAGCATCAGACAAATTATCTATCCTTTTCTCATCAAGATATAGGCTTACATCTTTATAAATACACCTTTTGAAATCCTCCAGCAAAATCATCTGCTTAAATTTACCAAAATCAGAATCCACATTCTTAGAATTTAACCACTGCTCTAACAAATCTTCTTTGATTTTTGCATACTCAACATGGGATTGCTTATCTTGCTTGTAAGTTGTCCTAAATTTTACTCTATAAGCTTCAGGAACAAGCTCATAGGCCTTAAGAATCAAGCTCTTAACTACATCATAATTATCAGACTGATCCTGAGGCAAAGATGCATAAGTTACTTGAGCTTTACCGGTGAGAACAGTTTGAAGGAGTACTGGCCAATACTCCTTAGGCCAATTAAAACCTGTAGCTACCCTCTCAAACAACTGAAAATACTTTGTTAAATCAGATTCATTAAAAGGAGGGACAAGTTTAACATTTTTAGCCACATCAAAATCATCAGAGCTAGATGATCCAGTTCCACCTTGTTTCATGCGATACTCATGGTCTGCCTGAATCCTGGCAAGCTCAATTTGTGCCTGAGCCCGTACCTCTGCCTCTTGAATACGAGCATTTGCCTCCTTAACATCAGCCTCTTTAGCACGTGCTTGAAATTCAGCTTCCTTCACACGAGCCTCCTGCAGGGCTAGCTGTAACTTAGCTAATTCAATCTGCGTTTGCTCATTTGACAAAAAATCTTTGGCTTCATCAAGTGTAGAAATAGTAGCCATCATGAATATATCACAGTCACAAAATATCAAACAATATCCTTATGATAATATCCTGAATATCCTGATATGAGGTCGCCAAATTTATGTTACGGAACAGAGAAAGATAACGTACACTTTAAGTGAGAATGCTAAAAATCACTACTGTCCTGTAAAGTTCCAGGTTCAAAACAAAAGAGTTAGGTAAAATTACAAGTTAAAGTTTAATGCTTAAATTAACAACAAAACATTCAGGACTCATAAGGATAATGTAATGGCAAATAATCAATCAATCAATCATTTCCTGTGGCACCCTCGGGGATGCATAGGGCCTCGATGAACTCACACCACCACATCCTATCTTGTGCTAACTCCTCAAGATCTCCCCAACACTCATCTCCAGCTTCCCGTCTCATTGTCCTCACCCACGTCTCTTTTGGCCTTCCTCTACCTCTCCTACCAAGTGCCACCCACCCTGGTGTACCTCGTACTATTCCCTGTCTCCTATACACATGTCCTAGCCACTTCCATCGTGAGAATCTAACATATTCATCGATCGGCTGCACTCCCGTTATTTCTCTAATTCTACTATTTGGTATCCTTTCCCACCACTTAACTCCTAATATTCTTCTAAGTGCTTTATTTTCAAACACCAAGAATTTATTTTCCATAGTCACTGTGCTGTACCAAGACTCGTGTCCATAAATTAAGATACTCCTAACCATTACCTTATAAATTTTGATTTTTGTATGCACAGAGAAATTGTTATTATTCCAAATATTTTTAAGCATTCCCATTGCCTGATTACCCTTCTTTAACCTTTCCTGGAATTCAAAGTTCAAAGAACCATCCTTGGCTAAATAAGTACCTAAATATTTAAACCTATCAACTTGCTTTACAACCATACCTTCAATTACACATTCCTGCGCATTTTCCATATTCATATTGATTATTTCAGTTTTTCCACAATTAATAACCAAACCCACCTTGCGACCTTCACTCACCAAACAGTCCAACACTCTCTGCATCTCTTCTGGCCCATCACAAATCAAAACTATATCATCCGCATAATCTAAATCCAAAAGTTTCCTGTTCTCTCCCCAAAGTATACCTGCACCGGTTTCTGTTCCAACGCGTTTCATAATGTAATCAATGACCAATATAAATAGTAAAGGCGATAGAACACCACCTTGAATTACTCCGGACTTGACTTCAAACGAATCACTAAGACAACCATCAACCATCACTTTACAAAATGTGTCCTCATGCATGTTCATAATGACCCTCACAAACTCCTCTGGTATTCCATAATGTCTCATGATCTTCCCCATAGTCTCTCTCGAAACACTATCAAAAGCCTTTTCATAATCAACAAAACAAAGACTTAACGGTACTCTCATTTCATTAACTTGCTGCATCAAATGCCTAACTATAAAGATCTGATCATTGCAACCACGTCCCTTTCTAAAACCAGCCTGTTCATCCCTCAGAATACCCTCAACCACCGGCTCCAACCTATTTAACAACACTCTACTGAAAACTTTCAAAGCTATCGGTGACAAAGAGATTCCCCTCCAATTACCACATTCACTCAGGTCTCCCTTCTTCGGAACTTTAACAATTACACCATTCTTCCAAACTGATGGTAGTAACCCCGTCACCCATATCTTATTGAATAGCTTGGTCAAGATCTATCCCCCTCCACTTTAAACATTTCCGGAAATAAACCATCCTCCCCTGGTGCCTTATTATTCTTTAACTGTTTTACTGCTTTCTCCACTTCTGCAAGCCTCAACTCTCCTGTTTCTATATTTAAATCTTCCTGAGCAGACGGTATATCCTCTTCTGGTGGTATTGGTCTATTAAGAACTGTCTCAAAATGCTCTTTCCATCTATTTTTAATATCTCCATCTTTGGTCAATAAATTTCCTTCCCTGTCTCTAACTGGTATTTCCTTGCGTTTACCTGCATTACCACTCAGTTCTCTAATCGATTCATATGCTATTCTTTGACTCTGTCCATCATTTTTGTTTATTAAGATTTCAGTCTCTGCAACCTTTTCATCCACACATCTTTTATCTCTCCTAGCTAACCTTCTTACTTCTGAATTCAAACTCCAGTACGCAGCTCTTGCTAATTCAATCTCTCGTTCATCAACGCATTGCAACTCACTCCTCAATTTAGCCTCACCTCTCTTTTTTATCATATCCCACGTTTCCTCTGATATCCATTTCTTTCTCCTGAAGCTATGTCTCCTTCCAATCGTACATTCAGCAGTCTCATGCAAAACTTTGTTCACATCCTCCCACATCTCATCTACACTTCTCTCCCCCTCTTCCAACGTTTCCAACACCAAAAACCTATTTCTGCATTCTAATCTGAATTCCTCCTTTTCTTCTCCTTCCCTTCTAAGCTTAACAATATCGTATCTACCAACACCAGATTTTTCCTTCTTCTGATTTTTAAGTTTAAACCTTATTTTTGCAATGCTGAGTTGATGGTCACTACCAATATCCGCTCCCCGTTTAACATGAACATCTAGCAGAGAACTTCTATGCCTCCTACTGATAGCGATGTGATCAATCTGATTTTTATATTTTCCACACGGCGACACCCATGTTGTCTTGTGTATATTGCAATGCTGAAAGAGTGTGCCCCGATGACTAAGTCATTTGCTAGACAGAAGCTTCCAAACCTCACTCCGTTTTCACTCATCCTACTACCAACTCCCATCTTACCCATACATGCCTCAAATCCCTCATTTGAACAGCCCATTACTGCATTAAAGTCTCCAACGCAGATCAAAACATCATGTCTAGGTACCCTTCCTACTCCTTCTTGCAACTTTTCATAAAATGTGTCTTTCCTTTCATCGAGTGCATCATTAGTAGGTGCATAACACACAAACAGACTGATGTTGCCATGATTTGATTTAAACCGTGCGTATAACAATCGCTCATCTATAGGATCCCACTCACATAAAGCCTTATTTGCCTTACAACCCAGCAACAATCCTACTCCCTGATAATGCATTCCGTCCTGTCGACCAGATATCAATAAACGTATACCATCCTCCAAATCCAACTTATCGACTCCAGTTAATCTAGTTTCTGTCAGAGCACAAATATCAAGTCCGTAATTTTGAAAAACCTTCACTAACTCATCGATTTTACCGTCATGATTTAGCGTTCTCACATTCCAGTTACCAATTTTAATTGTATTTTTTGCATTGACAAAGGAATTAGATTGTAATTGAGGCAACCGTGAGATTCTTAGCACCCCCTGCCCATTTAAGGGCTGCACGGGACTGGGGGCCATTATTGTTCTTTCAGAGTCCATCAAGGTTTCTTTGGCTAACTTCCTGAACACCTCGCCATTGTGTTGCAGTCGCAGTAGGCAGCTAACTTGCCTGATTGCCCACACCCGAAAGACCCAGCTATGCTGTAGCCAGTCACGTGCCGGCATGCTTCCCAGCCATTTCACTCTCAAGGAGTTCCTCTGCCTGGGAAAGCAACCACCCCCCTGCTCCCGAGGGCTTTTGATCTGTGTAGGTAGAGGGCGATCGCTCCCTCACTAGCCATATACAGTGTATAGGCTACACTCACCAGGATGGCAAATAAACAGGTTAAATATATGGTTAACTGCAATAGCCTCTATTAACACGAAATTAGCAAGAATAAATTTATCTAAGTCAGCCCTGATAAAATGAGATACCAGATAATACTCAGTGAATGCCAGATAAATAATTACAGATACAAACTACTATCAAAAATGACTGACATAAAGAACCCCACACGAATCACAAAAACTTCACTAGGCCTACAAATTAAACTTATGCTATACAGTACAAGAAAAAATGCAATAACAGTAATACTCAAATTACACACAGCTGCTAGATGGTTGGAGACTTCTTGAGCACTCACAATAATAATATCTGTACAGGGGAGGACAGAGATGTGAACAAAATGAGGAGCAGATCTAAGTGGCAATGATGCAGAGACTGAGCTCATTATATAGGGGCCAGCAGAGCCTGATACAACTTGTAAGCAGGACGCGCAAATGAAGCCATGGGGACAAAGAGCTGATAATCCCGCTCTAAGCAACAGAGAGAACGACTTACTCTACTATAACGGTAGAAGGGGGGAACTGAGGCAGAACACGCTCGTGATCAAACATGCAGCATACTGAGCGTTAAAATTACACAAAGGATGATGAAATCATAGGCTATGTAACAATATATATATATCACACACACACACACACACACACACACACACACACACACACTACTGAACCGCCATTCTCCCTTAGCCTGCCCATACCTCAGCCTTGTCTTCCACCTCCCTCTCGCCAGGGGGTTAAAAAATTAGGGATGGTGATAGTACAACGGCAGGGAGTGTGTTGAGGGAGAAAAGGAGTGGTGTTAAGAGAAGCTACTATTCCTTAAATGGTATTAAGTGTGGTATTAAGAAAAGCTAATACCGGTACCCTTCATCCCTCTGGGTAAAGTTAGATGAGAGCTGTGTCAGTTTTGTTCACGCAGATAGATACACGCTGATCAAAATATAACACCCATCCTCCCTTCGCGAGCGCGTGCGTAATATAAAAGTAATGCCGAAAAATTGGCACTGGTCGTACTGTCAATAAACACACCAGGTGACACACACAGATGAAAACATCATACGGTAAAACATGTACAAATCTGGGCCACTCACGGACAACCTACGGCATCATACAACACACAAACCACAGAACAAGGTGTGTGGCCTGGACATACACCTCACCTGCGTGCAACATTCTGTCAAAGGTCAAATACAACGATCATGCGTTGTGGTGTGGATGTGCATGTGATAGAAAGCGTTACGAGAATTACACTGGGTGGTTTGGCCATGTGGAGAGGATGGAGAACTAGAGACTAGCAAGGAAAGTGTACGAGGGTGAGGCAGAGGGGGGAGGAATCGGAGGCCGAGGAGGCCACCTGCCCTGCCTCCTCCACCTCCCATTAATCCGCTCACTCATCCGACCTCGTTAGCCAGCAACACGCGAATGGTTGTTGGAGGAAGAACTCTACGGTAGTTGGCTGTCATATTTCCCCATGTTGAATATTTATAATCTGTTCTAACGTTGGGTATAGAGGCGGTGTTTTTAGTAGCTGTGTACAGTATATGTTCCTCTGATAAAAGTGACACCTGTTAGAGATGTTTAGAGTTTTATATGCTTCCCCCTTCCCATAGTCTCTCTCTCTCTCTCTCTCTCTCTGCTTATTAATTTATAACTCAACTCTCGGCTATCACTCCCAACTGGTCCCGCTATGGCTGCGCTATAGCCGAAACCGTGATAGCCGAATTGAAGAACTTATGGTAATAATTCTAATTGGTGCCATGACCTCAATATTTACCCCTAAGATACCTTTTTGTACCACATATTAATATACAATAGTCTAAAAATGAGCATGTTTTATGATGTGATCACTATCTATCTATCTATCTATAGCCCGACGCCCTAATCCCGCAAAGGGTGGCCACAGACAAAACGCCTCCAAGTCACTCTGTCACCCACCATTTGACTCCTCTCCCCCCAGCTCACCCCCCCTCCCTCATATACCTCTCAACTCCATCCCTCCACCTCATCCTCGGTCTACCCCTCCCTCTCCCTCCCTCCACCTCACCTACATACACCCTCTTAGTCAGTCTTTCATTCTCCATCCTCTCCACATGTCCAAACCACCTCAGTGTATTTCTCCTAATCTTTTCAACCACATCCACATCTACCCCACAACGTTCCTTCACTTCTTCATTCGTCAACCTGTCCCTCCACGTCACTCCACATGCTCCTCTCAAGTAACTCATTTCCACTGCTCTCACTCTTGACTTGTTCCCCTCTTGCAAGGTCCACGCCTCGCTTCCATACATCAGGGTAGGGATCACAATACCATCATGCAGTGACTTCTTAACTTCCATACTCACCTCCCTATTTCTCATCACTGCTTTCAGTGTGCCAACAACCTTCCTTCCCTGCTGTACCCTTTCACGTACTTCATCCCCCAAAGTTCCATCCTTACTCATCACACTACCCAAGTACTTGAATGCACTCACATTCTCCATATCCTCACCATCCAACCTCACTGCACACTCTGTGACTTCATTCCTCTCAAACACCATAACTTTACTTTTGTTTACATTAACTTTCAGCTTCCTCCTCCTACACACTGTCCCAAATTCATTCACCAAACCTTGCAACTCCCATTCATCTTCACTCAACAATACTGTATCATCAGCAAACAGCAACACCCGAAGCTTCCAAATCTCACCCTCATTCATTAGGGCCACCCCCACATCTACTGCCCTACCTTGTACCTCCTTTACAACCCCATCCATATATATATTAAACAGCCATGGAGACATTACACACCCCTGTTTCAGTCCCACATTGAGATCAAAGAACTCACTCAGCTCACCATCCACTCGCACCGTAGCCCTAGCTCCCTCGTACATACTCTTCACAGCACTCAACAATTTCCCCTCCACTCCATATATTCTTAATACCTTCCACATACCTTGCCTATCTATTCTGTCATAAGCTTTCTCCAAGTCCATGAAGGCAGCGTACACTTTCCTTCCCTTCTCTAGATACTTCTCCACTAAACATCTTAGAACAAATATCTGATCTACACACCCTTTTCCCTTCCTAAATCCCCCTTGTTCTTCTCCAACTAGCTCCTCTGTCATATGCCTAACCCTATCAATGAGTATTCTACCATATATTTTACCAGTCACACTAAGAAGGCAAATACCCCTATGGTTACCACATACTTCTCTCTCCCCTTTTCCTTTGTACAGAGGAACAATTATACCTGATTTCCAGTCCTCTGGAACCCTTTCCTCTTCCCAAGCCAATCTACACAACTTCCATATCCACTCCACAACAATCTCACCCCCATACCTAAGCATTTCACCACACACTCCATCAATTCCTGGGGCCTTTCCCAGCTTAATCTTCTTCATCGCTTCCACTACTTCCGACCTACTGATCTCTTCCTCCCTCCTCTCATCTCTTCTTCTCCCAGCCATTCCCCAACCACTTATACTCACACTGCTCTCACTCTCTACATTCAACAAATCCTCAAAGTGCTCCTTCCATCTCCTCAATTTCTCTCTCTTCTCCACCAACAATCTATTATTCCTATCTTTCACTCCCCTACTATTTCCCCTTTCACACTGCCTTACTTTCTTTACCTCCTTCCAAAACAATTTCTTACTCTCCCTCCATTTCACACTCAGATTCCTCCCAAACTCTTCATCCACTTTCTTCTTACTCTCCTTCACCAGTCTCTTAACCTCCCTTCTCCTGCTCACATATACCTCTCTCTTCTCTCTCTTATCTTCTCCCCTACCTCTACTCGCCAACCATTCACCATATGCCTTCTTCTTTTGTTCCACAGCTCGTTTCACCTCATCATTCCACCATGCTGTTCCTTGCACACCCTTGCATCTCCTCCTCACTCCACAAACCGCCTCACACGCTGTGCTTATCTCTTCCGTGAATATCTTACATACGTCTTCCACCCCTTCCATCTGCTCTAGCTCATACCTTCCCAATCTTTCTTCCACTATGCTCTTATACTCTGTCCTTTTCTCACTATCTTGCAATTTCTCCACTCTTCTCACAGGAGCTGCTTCCTCCTGTCTTCCCCTTCGCCTCCTCAACCACTTTCTTTGCAGCTCTACCTTGGCCATCACTAAGTGATGGTCCGAGACTCCATTCCCCCACCCTCTCCACACCCTTGCATCCAACACTTGTCTTCTCATTCGCTCATCCACACACACGTAGTCTATCATTGCCTTTCGTTCAACAAGTTCACCATCCATCCTCCTCATTACTCTCCATGTATACCGGTGGATCATCTTATGACGAAAGTAGGTGTTGGCTATTGCCAACCCCTTACCAGCTCAGATGTCCACCAAAGCACTACCATTCCCATCTACTTCAGCTGGCACACCCCACTGACCAACCACTCCATCCACTCGTACATTCCCAACTTTGCCATTCATGTCTCCAATCAACAGCACTCTCTCGCTCCTCTCAAACTTGTCCATACATGCTTCTACTCTCGCCCAAAACTCATCTTTCACTCTTGCCACTCGATCCTCTGTTGGAGCATACACACATACAATCGCCCATGCTTGTATACCTACTTTCATCCTCACCCATACAATCCTTGCACCCACTGTTCCATACTCTCTTATATTCTCCTTCCACTTCTTGCTTATCATCAGACATACTCCCTCTCTTGCCCTCTCATTCTCACTGACTCCCGCACATATATCTACACCGTATTCCCATTCTCTCATCCTTTCACCTTTCCATTTAGTTTCAGTCAATCCACATATATCCACTTTTGCATCCTCAAGCACCTGGACAATCTCTCTCTCTTTCACTTCATCATTCACTCCTCTCACATTCCACGTTCCTACCCTCAGAATGTCCTTTGTCCGTTCCTTAGTCGTCAACGTATGGTCCGTCCGGGTCCGAGGCGCTTTATTTGCTTTTTTAGTTAGTTCTTTTTACGGGGTGGGGCACTAACCCACCACCAACCCTTTTAGTCGCCTTGTACGACAAGCAGGGATACTGGGGGAGTATTCTTGAAACCCCCCTACCCCTCACAGTTGATTCATTGATGTTATGTTTCTTCCCCACACTTTGCATGGTCTCATCATTCTCTATAAGTTTCACATTTCCAGTTTATCTGTATAACATAGGTTCTTCATCTTCTTTATTTCCCTGCCAGGTGCCGCAGCATTATGTTGGGTGATGGTAGGGGGACGGGGAGGGGGTACGTTGGCCATGGTCATATCATAAAAAAGGTTATTGTTCTCACTATCACTGTTCACAGTCTGAGGGTGCGCACTTGAATGGTTTGGCGGGCAGGAGACTCGGTCAGGCGGCCAATCAGTGCTCGGCTGGCGCTGATGTCACACGACCAATCACGGAGTGAAGCTTTTGTTGGCTGGGTGGAGCACTGGAGCCTGGCCTTTTTGAAATTTTCGAACATTTGCGTTGCGTGATAGCAGGTATTTAGTGCGTGATAAAGGTATTTGGGTAGTTTTTTATATAGGCGTGATAGCGAGATACGCTATAGCGGAACCCGTGATAGCCGAGGGTTGAGTGTACCTGTATACGTGTATACTGATTACTTGCAGCTTATTATCGCAGTTATACTAATCGCTTCACTCCAAGAATATTCAGTATTTCAGAAGGAATTCTAATTTACACTTCTCCTATTGCCTTCAACTACTCTCCTTGTCAAATAAGTCTATCTATCTATCTATCTATTGCCAGACAACATAATCCGGTAAGAGGCGGCCACAAACAAATCGCCTCCATGTCTCCCTGTCCCCCGCCATTTCACTGCCCTGCTTCCAGCTCACCCTTCCCCCCCTCTCTCATATCTCTCTCTCAACCTTCGTATTTTCACTTGGCAAATATTCCACTTGTACTCATGCATGGAAAGTTTGGTGATTATTATTATTAATCTAATGCATACATTTAAGGAATGAAGGAGCGTTGTGGTGTGGATGTGGATGTGATACGAAGCAGTAGGAGAAAAACACTGAAGTGGTTTGGCCATGAGGAGAGGATAGAGAGTGAGAGACTGACGAGGAGAGTGTATGTAAGTGAGGTGGAGGGGGGGGAGAGGGAGTGTGAGGCCAAGGATGAGATGGAGGGATGGAGTGATGACTGATGAGGTATATAAGAGAGGGGGGTGTGAGCTGAGAGCAGGGCTGTGAAATGGTGGAGGACGGGGCGACACGGAGGCGATTTGTTTGTAGCCACCACTTGCGGAATTAAGGCGACTGGCAATAGATAGACAGATAGAGAGAAGTTTGGTGATTATTTTTCCTTGCATTAAAAAAATACCGATATTTTATAGCATCATTATTCTTAAGTTGATGGTAAGCTAAGGGATGTAAAATGTCAAGGGAAGAACTACATAAAGAGATAACACTGGCAGACGAGGCTATACAGTACATACAGATAACAGCCATAGTCCAGAGTCATGCTGGTCTTTCTCACTGCCTCTCACTTCACTCTTATTACCTCCTCTGCCAGTCATTTCACCTCTACTTGGCTCTATTTTACTCCTCTGTCATTTCCTGTCCTATATATTTCTCCCGGAGGCGTGAGGATCGCTGGAGTCTTAGTAGTAAGTGGGTAAATATATCAAGCTTAGACCATAATCCCTGATCTTACCCACCTCAGCCGACATTGCTTCAGTTCTCAAATTTCCTCCCATCTAAACACACTTTTTTTTCATACTCCTTAAGCCCTCTCTCCCTCCCTCCCTCTCTCCTTTTCTCTCTCTCTCTCCCTCATCATTCATTCATCCCTCCCTTCCTCTCTCCCTCCCTCCCTCTCTCCTTTCCTCGCACCCCCCCCTCTCTCTCTCTCTTGCATAACTTGCATAAGTACTTACAATATGTAAACATGTGTAAACGTATTCATTTATCGCCAGTATTCTTTTGAATTCAGTGACTTTTTAAAAATATAATAATAATAATAATAATAATTATTATTATTATTATTATTATAATCATAATAATAATAAATACTACTACTACTACTACTACTACTACTACTATACTACTACTACTACTACTAATTATTATTATTATCATTATTATTATTATTATTATTATTATTATTATTATCATCATCATTACTATTGCTGCACCCGTACAACGAGGAAAGACTTTTCATAAAGCTAATGAAAGCTTTTTTTTATCTCAGAAATGAACCCCAAACACTACATATTTTAATATAAATATTTATGTATCTAAAGGAAAGTCATAACACAAAGCCATTTGGAAATACGACTTCGTAACTGTGGGTTACGTGTTAATGAAAGAATAACGTATCAGATAGAGCCAGGATTCCGGAGGCTTGAATGGTGAGTGAATGGAAGCGTGGCCCACTGGACTGGGCAAATCTGGGCTGTCTGGACGTTGCGACTCCTCACCCTGCCTTAGGGTGGGAAAGGAAGTCCGGATGATGATGATGATGAATGATGATGATGAAAGAATGACAGCACAGGAAGAAAGCTCCTATATGCCATGCTAAACACACCATTGAGACGGTCTGTGAAATGAATTAAATGAGGAGGAAGAGGAAATATAGAAGCGAAAGAAGAGATAAGGAAACTCACTTAAAGAAAAGTCATTAAAAATTGTAACCAGGACAAAGTTGGAGATTTGTAAGGCAAGAGTTTTTGTGGAGGAAAGTAGAGGTGGATGAGTGATGTGGAGCCAAATGGAGAGTGAAGAAAGTGGATTTATGCATGAGGATGGGGAGCGAAGTGGAGCTAAGTGGTGAGTGAAGAAAGTATGTGGATTTGTGCAAATGGTTATATAGAGTGAGGGAAGGAATTTTGTAAAGCGAACTGCACTGCAAAGATCTACGTAGTAAAAGTGGGACTGAGAAGATCAATATTTATGGAAAAACGATCGGAGTGGAAAGTAATATGGGGCAGGAACGCACGCACCTGCACCCAGCCTCACCCCCAGAGAGAGAGAGAGAGAGAGAGAGAGAGAGAGAGAAACTGAATGCTTTGCCGAACTAGCTCAAACTTTAAAACAGTAAAAGATCGCTTTAAAAAAATCGCCTTTGATGTGAAACGAAGGAAATAAATTTAATGAACTATGTGTGTGTGTGTGGGGGGGGGGGGTCGCGGGTGTGTTGTGTCCGACTGGGAAGATAAATATATTTGGGAAAAACACTAGAACTAGAAAGTAAGGTGGGGTAAAAAATGATGTAAGCGCGTGCACGCGCACACACACACACACACACACACACACACACACACACACACACACACACACACACACACGCACACAGGCGCGCGCGCGCGCAAAACATCACTACATCACTCTAAAAAATGGTATCTTAAGTAAAAGGAGGGAAGGAAATCTAATAAAGTGTGTGTGTGTGTGTGTGTGTGTGTGTGTGTGTGTGTGTGTGTGTGTGTGTGTGTGTCTGTGTGTGTTTAATGCAAAGAAGAAAGAACCTAAGGCTAAACTCTTACCATTCCCAAGAAAAGCAACAAAGAGAATCCAAAATCAAGATCTTTTAGAGATATCTTGACACACTGCGTTTCAAAGTTCAGGGGCACATAAGCAGAGGGAAATGCAGACTGGGAAGACAGTCCCGGAGTTGATCTGTTGCATACATTAACTCTTGCGTTAAAGAGTTGGACAGCAAAAGGGAAAGTGTAATACCAGACGGGTGCTACGTGCTTCTTGCAAAAAAGGGACTTAAACAATGGTCATTGAAATATCGACAGAACAAAGCTAAAGATGCAACTCCATGGCGAAGAGAAAGAGGTTGAAGGGAGGCGGTGAGAGAAGATGGATGATGTGGCAAAAAGGCGTTGGTTCTACCCTGTCTAGAAGAGCTGTATGTGGCGCGACTCCCATGCAAAGAGAGTACTTCAGACAGGGTAGAATAAGACCCCTTGAGTGTATCAGTAACTGCCAAAGGTGCAGTTCTTACGCTTAACGGATGCTAAGCACTTTTGTAGATGATTAAGTACTCTCTCTCTCTCTCTCTCTCTCTCTTTCTCTCATTCTTTTCATGCCTAAACCCTAGCGTAATCCACATCTCCCTCAGATACCCTCCATCTTGTTGCTCTCTGCTAGTTCATTGTGTATGTCATCTCAGTATCACACATCCTGTTCATCAGTTCCCAGTAGATTATGGAGACAGATTTTTAATTTTCGTAAGCATAATAGTGCACAGTTTAGCCTCATATATAGTGGTAAAATTTATACACGTACTAGGGATCATTTTGAGAATGTTTCAGCGAACGTTACCATCATTTACACAAATGACTCGGCAATACTTGTTTTTCCTCGTCTCTGAGTTCCAATCCTTCAAAGGCTGACTACAAACACTGGGGAACGGGGTCTGTATTTGGAACATTTTCAGGGTTAACGTATTACATTTCCTCATGCTTGTTGTTTGTTTTAGATATTCAGTTATATGTGTTTAGTTAGATTTGTATATTTTTACCTGAAGTTCTTTGTGCTGCAAATATATCATTGTATATTATCGTATGCATTATGTACCAGAGTATGCACTGTACATATATAAATTGCTGTATATAAGTGGTGTATATGCTTTTTGTGTCTTCATTGTTTCTCGGGAATTATGGGTACTGCTTCCAGCTCTTTGGTTCGATTTAAGTGGTGTCTGGGGCAGTCTTAGATCGGTGCTGGTAAGTGACTCTTCGGATTTGGAGAGCACATATTTCTCACTATTTCACCAGTCATCATTTGGGAGGCAACGTTGTGAGCACTTTATTCACGACGATTTTTATGTACTCTTATCATACATAACATTGTTCATTTCATATTGTGATCTGTTGCAACGGACATTAGTTTATTATTATGTAACTCAGTTATTATTATGTGAATGTGTTCCTTATCCCCAGCTGTGTTGCGGCACTGTCTTGTTATAACTTATCCGCTTCGTATGTTAGTCATTAAGTTTCATGTATTGAGTTGTAATATAAATCTTTGTCCTCAGGTCGAAACCCACTATCTTATTATATATATGGTTTTACGACATGCTGCTTTGACTAGTGAGACAGGGTCTCTATGCACAGCCTATTCATGCTTTAATTTGGGCTTTTCCTCTCACTGTTTCACTCCTCCTTTAGTACCTGACAGCTCTGCTATTACTGTTTTACCGCAGCACAACGCCCTGAACACTCCACTTATAAGTTTGAATGTTTTTCGTTTACACGACAACTGCAGGATTTTTCTTTGGTTACTCTTTCCACTGCTTACAACATGCAGACTTCCAACGCAGATTTTACAGAAATCTATGAATGAATGAAACAAGATATTAATAACGTTGTGGTTTTCCTTTCAGAGGGAGAGTTTTAAGTGAACAAAGCTTTCTAGACATTTCCTGTATTTCATGAAAGTATCCCGACGACCCGTGATATTACATAACTTTCTGGGTACTTTCCCACAGCAATAAAATGCCTTTGCTCTCAAATTCCTCTCACTTTCCAGGACAATTTTTGCCCATGGCTGCTTGTTAGCAAGCTCTGCTCCTGAGCTATAAAAGGGTGAAGTAGAAAAGTCGGCGCCGTAACTCCAGACTTATCACTTTAGCACCACTGAGTCAACCCAACGTCTGTTCCAACACTGCTCTCAACTCGTGTATGAGCTGCACTGCTAGTGTTTATAGTTTTGTATGTTGAGGCCTGCATCATCATTTACGCGATTGAATAATATATACATACACACACACACACACACACACACACACACACACACACACACACACACACACGCATATATATATATATATATATATATATATATATATATATATATATATATTATATATATGTGTGTGTGTGTGTGTGTGTGTGTGTGTGTGTGTGTGTGTTTATCAATGTGCTTTTTTATATGCATTTATTTGTATGCATATAATTATATAATTTTTGTGTAGATTTACATTTCTTTTTGTTTCGGATATATTTGCATAAATACCTGCATATGTGGCTATAAAAATACACGTATATGCATGTTTGTAGGATCTGACTGTTCTGGTTATACAGATATTATTTGCTCTGGTACATTTATTAGCAGATATAAATACTTTATTATATTTTTATGTCATTATAATGTATGTGGTAAGTATGCTGGCGAATTCTTATCTTTATATATGCTATGTTAAGTTGACGTATAGTACGGAATTCATATAATTTCTTTCTCTCTCTCTCTCTCTCTCTCTCTCTCCTGGTGCCTACATACTGAGCCTTCATGATTACACCCGTAAGGTCAAAACGTAACTTTATACAGAGATCCGGTTACCGCTTTACTCTGAGGGGCAGGAAATCCAAACAAGTCAGAATGGCAGTTTAAGCGTTCTGAATTTTTAAAGAACGAAAATACTACAAACAGCTGGATTATTTTCCACGTGGCGCGAGATTAGATACTACATACACTGTATAAATGATATGCGAAATATGCGTTTTGAATCGTCCGTGGTCTAAACTAACTCACTCGGAAATTCAGTACAGGAGTGGACAGTGACATATGAGGAATGCTGATGCAATAATCCTGTCACTTAGAGAGCTGTGTGATTATGCATTGTTATGAAGCGGGTTTAACTTCACCAGGTTTATCTCCATTATGTCATTACAGGATGAAGTTGAAAGGTAGTTAAAGAAGACAATGGGAATAGCACATAACAGAAACCTACACGAGAGAGGCATAATAGATAAAAGTGGAATAATTTACGAGTCATAGTTTTGCTGCATGTAAGTGTAAAAATTGAATAAAACTTGAAATAAAGATATAACTGCCATGGGATAGAGCTGATGAGAGATAAGAATCTTTTTGTGAAGGCCACCACTCACAGGATGCAACGTCAGTTAAATGGAAGATGTGGCGCAGATTTTGTGGTACAAGTGGATGTACAAATACCACAGCCTTTGAACAATAGCATCATCTAGGGGAATAGCTTAGGTACAACGTTTTCTCAGTTTGTATTCATAATATCTGTTGCAGGTCTCAAGGAATACTAGAACGTCTTTTGGTGTTATCCAGTTTGAAAGGTCAACGAAGTAAATGTTCACTCGTCTCTTAAATTCCTAGACTGTATTGCATAGAGTTATTTTACGTGTAATTCTGTAATATAGACAAAAATGTTTGGAATTTTAGAGGGGCATATCATAAGAACCCCATCGGTCTCTTACGGAAAGGCACCAAGAATTGTTGTATTTAAAGGAACTGATCTGAAACTATGATGATGGAGAGACGAAGGTGGTCAGGCAGATCTTCAGGATAGCGTTCACCCACTATTACTACTCTCTCTCTCTCTCTCTCTCTCTCTCCTTGTCAAGTTATATAGACAGGTAATCACGCCAATATCATCGGCATTAAATCTTCCGTGTTCCTCTCTGCCATCTGAAATACACAGAAGTTACCCACAAGATCGTTTATGAAGATTAAAATCGTTGTTCGATAATGTAGAACGTACTGTAAAACCATATTCTACTTATTATTTTAAGGGGACACAACGAAATGAGTGTTAAAATCTTATACTCCACAGGCTTCTATAATTTCCATGTTTTATTCGTCCCTTACCGTGGCCAGACCTACATGCCGGAATAAGCAGCACTATCACGATCACCAGTTCCTCAACACCCTGGCGAGACGCAGGTGGAACACGAGGCTGGTTTGAGGTCTGGCTATTGGGTAGTGGTGGATCAGTAGTGTGTATTATATGTACAGTGAGCGCCAATAGTCGTGTCGTGAAATTGGGTGAAAACATAAGCCGACGGGCAAAACGTCTGGTATAATCCTTCGTCTGTCATACGGACGGTTCATAATGTTTCACGAGTTACATTTAATCTTCGCACAAAACCGCAACACGACTATGACTACAAGTACAAAGAACGCTCGCGCGCGCGCGCGTGTGTGTGTGTGTGTGTGTGTGTGTGTGTGTGTGTGTGTGTGTGTGTGTGTGTGTGTGTGTGTGTGTGTGTGTGTGTTTGTGAAGACGCCAATATCTCACCTGGCCTTTCTTCAACCTTGCTCTCCACTTTCCCTTCGCTACGGAGATAAAGTAGTGATCGTGACAGTACAGAGATAAAATATAATGCTACATACTCTTAACATAGTCTAGGAGTGAATACTGTGCATTAACACATTATTTCGGGGATTATGAGGACATCCATTATGTTTATGTCATTGAAAAACGTATGTATAAACGACAGAAAAGATATTACAACGGTTACAAATTTCTTACACAAAACATATTTACAGAAAAGTGAATGCGAGTGTGTATGTTTTAGGGAAAGTGATAAGACAAGCGATGGGCTGTATGATCTGAATTAATTTGGTAGCAATAGCCTCATCTTTATTTTGAGACCTTTAAGCCATATAACACAGTGACTGAATCCTGCTGTGTCACCCAATAGGTAGGGTTCAAATCCTTGGAAATAATGCAAACTTTATTATAACACTGTGTTTTGTGTTTGAGCATCAGAATATATCAGTTCCATTCAGTGCGACCATTTCCACATCAGACAATACAAAGAACAACACTAGGGAGTTTTTTTTTCTCCTTAACCTGGCGGCTCCGTGATCATTGAAACTGCCTAATTTTTCTCTTTTTTCCCCGTCCAACAGTCGCCATTATCTGGACTCTCACGCAGGTCCAGGAGTTTCCCCGTTGCACGCCAAATGACAGTGGTTTTCTGCAGTTTTCCTCTCGTTCCCCTCTTCCTAAACTTTTCCCCTTTATCTACTTCTCTTCGTATGCATATAAATGCTCCTGTTAGGGGTGTGGTACTGACGAGGGACGCCTTCTCGCTGCAGCACTAATATAACAGGTCGGCTTTGCTGCCCGGTTGTATAAATGCGTCTCAGCTTATTATCTCCAGGAGGATGGTGGACTGCAAGAGGAAGGTATTTTCAGCCTGCAGTTCACTGAATTCACATTCATACAAGCCTGGGTTGCAGCTACTACTTCTACTGCTACTACTACTACTACTACTGCTACTACTACTACTACTACTGCTACTACTACTACTACTGCTACTACTACTACTACTACTGCTACTACTACTATTACTACTACTATTGGTGACGTCGTCAGTGTCCTCTATACATCGATATTATTTCGCTTTTTTATGAGCACGTGGTTTGAAGCGTTCAGTGCATTAAGTTCCCTATAGAACACACGGGCAAGTTGTTAAGCAAAGGGACTACAGGAAGGTGTGATAAGTGTCCACATCATTATACAGGTGTGAGTTACTGATGTAGCATTTTTATCAAAAACAAGAGTCAGGCTATGGAATTAGAGGGGCGATCTTACGAGGGGCTGAGAGGAAGGAGGGGACCGGGGAGGAGACGGGTGGAGAGGAGAGGAAGATTAGTCAGGAAGAATAGGAATATGACTGGAAAGGTATATGACAAAATACGCGAGCTGTAGAAGAGGAGGCGGAAGACATGCAAGTAAAGAGGAAGACAGCGGGGAAAAGACAGCGTGGGAAGTACAGTTGGAGAAATTTCTGCGCGGGACACCGCGTAGAAGGCAGCAGGAGCGGCAAATAATTTGATCTAGTAACAGTGTTGGGTGTAAAGGAGGGGTGGGACGTGCTGGGTAGGTGAGGGATTGGGGGGTAGTGGGGGTAGCTGTGTGGTGGGAGGGGTGGGACGTGAGGGATTGGGGGGGTAGTTGGAGTAGCTGTGTGTTGGGAGGGATGGGATTGGGGGTAGCGGAGTGTTGGGGAGAGGCTTAGTAGCCATTTAATGTAGTAACATAATTTGCTTTGATTTTTTAATGAATGTGTTTTTATGATAGGGGAACACACGAAGTAGCAACAAGCTGTAAAGTGATGGTTCATGATATGATGAAAAATGGTCAGTTCAGTGGTCATGCAAGGCTGATATAAACACACAGACATCACCAACACGTAACCTTATATAATGACTCGCCCTCCTTCGGTATCTATAACATCCCTATTGTAACACAGATTAATATCAGACGTTTGCCTCAGATACTTCTCAGAAAAGTTGCTCATACATTCTTAACTGTAACGTAGATATGTAGTGTATGGAAAATAAAGTATATGTAATATTCCATTTCTTCGTTGTTTCAGTCAACCATTAGTATTTTTTACTCCAAAAGGCATTAAAGTATGTTAGATTTTAAGACAAATGCATCTTATATTTCCTAAATCGTAAGCACATGCTGGCTGCTTGTCACAAACTAATTTAAGCATAAACCAGACCCAGACCTTTTCAGGTCACTCATTAATGTGTGCTAGTGTGTGTGTGTGTTGTGCAGTGTATAATGATGGGTCTCTCGGTGTCTAACTCTCTCACTTTATCTCACAGAGACTCATAAGTAGGCTTAGGATGATCATGCATTTGCATATATGCACATGCAAATGCATATTCAAGCCATTTATGAGCGTAAGTGCATACTCCTACTTTTATGTTTATTTATACGTCATATTCTTTGAAAAATCCTGGGTATTATAACTTCTTCAACCTGTAACTTCAACCTATAACTTCTTCAACCTGTAATAATATTTAAAGTCATAATATCCATTAGATCATTGTCACGGGGTTTTTATAATATCACGGTAATTTTGAAATAAATGCTTAAATATTATTTAATTGATATTAATATTCAATAATATTAAAGAGCAGGGACAATGATTGTCTTGCTACATCAAGCAATGATTACTTTACGCTGGCCTGCTTCGCACGATTCTCTCAGAACGAGAATTTATAAACTTTCTCAACAGTACACAGCAGAGACTAATTACTCACGAATGCTGAATTAGTACTGTTAGCCTCTGGAGAAAGTTACTTCACCCCTGACAATAAATAACTAATACTAATAATAATATCAGGTCCTTGCTGATGCTTAACTCCTATCTGGCACAACGGATTTTAAGTTAATACAACAAGACTGGTCTAAATACCAGTTATGAATAGTCAAACGTCTATGCAAGCTAGGAGCTATGTGGGAAATAAGCTTAATTTGGAGAAATGAAACAAGATTTTACTTTACATTAAGCTCAAGAAAACGAACTGTTAAATTTATTGATTACAAAAAAATAAATTTAATGTTACAATTCAAAATCAAATAAAGAGATCGCACTCACTCACTCACTCACGAGCTAAATCTTACGTCTAGGAAAAAACACCTTAACTAAGCTCTTAAAACTAGGATTATACAAAAAGGAAATACCGGTCGATGAATGCTGTGTTATCACCCGGGGGGTGGGAGTACTGGGATTAACTGTACTAGTGGAGCTTGGGTGCTAGCTGACCTCTCACACTTCTTGAGCACAGGACCTTTCTCCGTCACAACAAACACTAGACTGAATTCAAATGATGTATAGGCAGGACGCACAAGCCACCGGAAGAAGGCGTGGCTAACGGTTGAGGCAAGCAGGGGCGAACGATAAAGAAACAATTGTATCGCTCAGTAGAGCACTTAGTGACGTGCATTAAATCGGTCACTTTTGAAAGTGACGAATGTTTTGAAAAGTATACTCCGAAATGGAGAGAGAAACGGTTAACTGAGCGATACACAGTGAGTTTTCCACTAATAGTTCGTGGCTTCTCACAAAAGGGAAATGTCGCGAATTGATTCGTGACATTACGCCCCTACAAAATTAAATTTTTTCCTTATGGGAAAAAATTTGAGAATATATGTATATATATGTACACATCCTAAGTCATTCACACAAGATTCACACTGTGGTGTGTGTGCTATCCTGCTACAGGAGAAAGTCGCAGTTGCCAGTGAGCGAAAAAAAACCTCGTATTTACGTTAATAGAAGCAAGCTTGAGGGAAAAACTCCGTGACGACGGTGAAAATCCTGTACTCAGGTCAAACTGAGCGAAAATTCGCTACATTTACACTGACAACTAATTGTTGTGTAGCGTGGTGTATGTAATACACGGTGTAGGTGTGACAGTTGTAGTGTAACTGTACCTACGTGTAAAATGACACAGTAAATAATAATATGGCGACGACGAAGGCAGAGGAGAAGAGGCGGCAGCGTGCGGCAGACGATCAGCTGGTCCTCACATCAAAACTGCTACACCCATTGCTGAACCTGCAAAACCAATTAAGGTGGAGCATCAAAAGTGTCAATGAGACAAAATTCTTATTACGTTACAATTACTCTCTCTGCCTAGCAGTCAGTGCTACGACGTACATTCGAGGTCGCCATTAATTATAGCACACGATTATGGTCGGCAAGTTGAGAATCCCTGTGCAAACTCGGGTCTTCCATAGCCTCGAACCGCACACGGGTCCTCAACCTGTGCCTTAACCTACAGTACTTATATTAGTATCGGAGAGCTGAGAATCCTTGTGCAAACTCGGATCTTCCATAGCCTCAGGTCACCTCTGCGGAGTTCTCACTTCCCCCTTAACCTACAGTACTTATATTAGTATCGGGGAGCTGAGAATCCTTGTGCAAACTTGGGTCTTCCATAGCCTCAAGTCGCCTTTGCGGAGTTCTCTCTCGAACTTCCCCCTTAACCTACAGTACTTATATTAGTATTGGGGAGCTGAGAATCCTTGTGCAAACTTGGGTCTTCCATAGCCTCAAGTCGCCTTTGCAGAGTTCTCTCTAGAACTTCCCCCTTAACCTACAGTACTTATATTAGTATCGGGGAGCTGAGAATCCTTGTGCAAACTTGGGTCTTCCATAGCCTCAAGTCGCCTCTGCGGAATTCTCACTTCCCCCTTAACCTACGGTACATAATATGTATGTACAGGCCCTGGACATAATGTGTCCTGTGGGGCCAATGGGCGAGACGTCAGGTCTGCACCCACTTCACCACTACCCTGTCTCTCAACTGTCTCAGAGATTACGAGTGTGGTTACAAATGGCACAGGAAGGGCATGTCCCTGATTAGTGGTGATACTTTTGCACACACTGCAGGAACGGACAAAACTATCTATGTCTCGTCCCATCCCTGGCCAGAAAAAGTCAGCTCGGATACGGCCCTGGGTCTTCCTTTTCCCCATGTGACCTCCTGAGGCTGAACAATGACCCCATTGTAACACTGCTAAGCGGTACTTGGCGGGAACGACAAACTGCAGTCGAACCTCGCCCTCGGGTGTTCGTGACTCACGGTAGAACTGTCCTTGTTTGCGAAGGAACTTGGCTCGACCTCCCCGTGAATACTTAATCACTCGACCCTTTTGTTTGTTCCGCACAGCAGCAAGTGTCGGGTCAGAATGTTGTTCTTGTACAACAAGTTGACTACACATCAGATCTTGCGGCGATTCAATGATCACTGGGGTGACACAGTCTGGAGCCTCAGCCATGGCTCGTGTTACCGCAGCAGCCGAAGTCTGAGTAGCGTTATCATCGGAGCAACTATCCTTGACACCGGAAATATTGCCGATGATGAGTTCAAATAAAGGTTCTGGCATGACAACTGCAAGTGTCATACCAGTATAAAATGGAGATGCCACCTGGATACATGCCTCATGGAACAATCTCACTGATCCATCAATAAGGTTTGCATGGATCTGTCGACCTGTATACTGCTCAGGCCGAACTAGACTCTGCTTGACAGAGCAAGCTGAGGAACCATTGTCTCTCAGGACCTTCACAGGAATGCCTCCCACAAACCCTGGCTGCACAAGGAAGGTACTGTCACCTGTGGGAGGGCCTGTGGAGGAAGCAGCTAGCCACTCATGAGGCTGCTGAATTGATGCGGCAAACATTGTGCCTTTAGGGTTATATTGGGAAGATGGAACATTGGCCATATGTGGAGGGGGGTTCACTGTCACTGTGGGACTAGTGAACTGTGGGGAAGTACCCACACTGGTAGGGACGTGACCACCGTGCTGCTGCTGAGAAATGAAGGCTGCGTTCGCTTCCTGCCTCTTTTGAGCTGGTGGTGAAAAAGTTTGTCCCGACGGTCGGTTGCGTGGCTGATACTGCTGCTGGTTAGGGTACTTGTTGTACCTCTTCCACTCAGGTTTCTGAGTGTTTTGCCCCTGGTCCTTCCACTGCGGTTTTGGACCTTGGCCATTATTCTGAGAATCGCCTTGTTGCTGGGGTTCAGTCTGAGACGGCTTCCCAGACTTGGCAGTACCTTTTCTGCTCCAGGTGTTTTGCTTACGAGTTTGATACCCGTATGCAGTAAAGAATGCGTCAGCCTTTTCTGCCATTTGGCTGGCATCTTTCACCTGGCAGATCTTAAGCTGTGCTATGAGCTCAGCAGGCCACGACCTCTCTAGCTGTGTACGCAGCATAAGGTCAATTATCCCCTCACGCGTGGAAGGAGTTTCATCTTTCTCCATCCACTCATTTAAGTAAGCTGTGAGACGATCAAGGAACTGAACAGCTGTCTCCTTGTCTTGGAGACAAGCTCGCATGAACTGAACTTTGGCGTCATCTACTGTGAGACCATACGCCTTAATGAGTGCAGCTTTCATCATCTCATATGTGAGATTGTCTCCACGAATTCTGTGGAGAATATCGAGGGCAGGGCCCTCAAATAGGCTAAGAAACTGAAGCCGCTTAGCTGCCTCATCCAGTTGATACATGTCTGCCATGTCCTCAAAACGAGCTATGTACGGCTCGATTCGCTCGCTTTCCTTGTATGAAGGAAGCTTGATGCGTGGGGTCGCCAGGACATGTGCAGGGAAAACGCTCGTGGAGCTTGGACCAACTGCACCAGACGTGTCTGAAGCCAAGGAATCTCGCTTGAGCTTCAGCACTTCAAGTTCATGTTTTTCGCGTGCTTCTCGCTCGGCACGTTCGTGTTCTCGTTCTCTGTCTCGTTGTTCACGCTCGTATTTGCGCTGTTCTCGCTCTTGTACTAGCTCGTGTTCGCGCTGTTGTCGCTCTTTTTCTAACTCGAGCTCGCGTTGTTTTTGTTCGTGTTCACGCTGTTCTCGCTCGTATTCGCGTTGTTCTCGCTCACGTTCACGAGCGTCTTTCTCACGTTCTTGCTCGTAATTAAACCGTGAGAGAACGTAACTCTGTATTTTCTCTGGGTCAGTGAGACCCATATCTTTGGCTTCCTGTACATAAGCACTGGCTGCCATGGCGCTAATTTATTAAGCAAACGAATGCTAATAATACAAATAAAGAATACAGACACAAGCTAGTGGTGACCAGTCTTATCTAGTTAACTGGCAAAAATTAAAGCAAAAATGCAAATGACTGCGAAGACTCAATAATAAACACAATGGGTACGGCGACTTCCCAGGAGCGAATAAAATCGTCTGGCGTTACCAAGAATAAACTAGAGTTAAGTACTCTATTGATTAATAAAGCAAAAATTCACTTGCTAAATTGACTGTAAACACCAGTAAGCTTGTGCCTATAAACTTTAATGATAAATACCTAAATATGAACGAGTGAGCACTATCTCGTAAATAGCTTTATAGCTAGGAGTTAATATCCTGGAATGAGGTCGCCAATTGTCACGGGGTTTTTATAATATCACGGTAATTTTGAAATAAATGCTTAAATATTATTTAATTGATATTAATATTCAATAATATTAAAGAGCAGGGACAATGATTGTCTTGCTACATCAAGCAATGATTACTTTACGCTGGCCTGCTTCACACGATTCTCTCAGAACGAGAATTTATAAACTTTCTCAACAGTACACAGCAGAGACTAATTACTCACGAATGCTGAATTAGTATTGTTAGCCTCTGGAGAAAGTTACTTCACCCCTGACAATAAATAACTAATACTAATAATAATATCAGGTCCTTGCTGATGCTTAACTCCTATCTGGCACAACGGATTTTAAGTTAATACAACAAGACTGGTCTAAGTACCAGTTATGAATAGTCAAACGTCTATGCAAGCTAGGAGCTATGTGGGAAATAAGCTTAATTTGGAGAAATGAAACAAGATTTTACTTTACATTAAGCTCAAGAAAAAGAACTGTTAAATTTATTGATTACAAAAAAATAAATTTAACGTTACAATTCAAAATCAAATAAAGAGATCGCACTCACTCACTCACTCACGAGCTAAATCTTACGTCTAGGAAAAAACACCTTAACTAAGCTCTTAAAACTAGGATTATACAAAAAGGAAATACCGGTCGATGAATGCTGTGTATCACCCGGGGGGTGGGAGTATTGGGATTAACTGTACTAGTGGAGCTTGGGTGCTAGCTGACCTCTCACACTTCACTTCTTGAGCACAGGACCTTTCTCCGTCACAACAAACACTAGACTGAATTCAAATGATGTATAGGCAGGACGCACAAGCCACCGGAAGAAGGCGTGGCTAACGGTTGAGGCAAGCAGGGGCGAACAATAAAGAAACAATTGTATCGCTCAGTAGAGCACTTAGTGACGTGCATTAAGTCGGTCACTTTTGAAAGTGACGAATGTTTTGAAAAGTATACTCCGAAATGGAGAGAGAAACGGTTAACTGAGCGATACACAGTGAGTTTTCCACTAATAGTTCGTGGCTTCTCACAAAAGGGAAATGTCCCGAATTGATTCGTGACAATCATCGCGAATTATATACTGCTTAATTGGCTGTGGTTGGGAAGGCCGTGACTTGATGGTCAGTAGACAGCAGCTGAATGAGATGAATCGTGTATCACCACTTGACTCACCAGACTCTGAGACGCATGCATGGCCTGTGACCAATATCTATCTGTCTATCTATCTATCTATCTATCTATATATATATATATATATATATATATATATATATATATATATATATATTGTCATCAGTAACTTCTGTCCGCTGCGTACTCTTCCTCCAGACCTAACTGCCTCATTTCTTTTCTCAATTCCATCTCTCTGCCTAATCCTTTGTCTTCCCCTACTTCATGTCCCTTCCACCTGACTCTTCCACGCCACCTTCACAGGATCAACTTCCTCCATCCTGGTCACATGCCCATACCACCTCAAACGTGCCTCTCTTGCCTTCTCCACAACTGACACAACTGCCTCTGCTCTGATGTCATCATTCCCCCTCCTGTCTCTGTGACACTCCCATCAGCCATCGCAGCATCCTCATCTCTGTCCTCTCCAGCTGTTTCTCTTCATTCTTGCTCAACGCCCAGGCTTCTGCGGCATACAGCAATAGAATAGCAACTTTTGGAAGATGGCTTCAGGTCATTCCTCCATCTACCTCACGCACCCCAAAGGGGGGCGCGTTCCCCAGTTTGGAACGCACTGGTTTTCAAGAACATTGCCAACTGAGTGCTAACCGAACATAGTCATTGGTACTGACACATTCTATCAGTGGCGTTTTATGCTCTTGGTTCAGTTAATATTTGTTTATCCAGACAAATGTTAGAACGCGTAGTACTAGACTGATGCATGAAGTTTATCAGAAACTCAGTAAAATAGAATAGCTGGATTGAGAAACAATTCTTGTTTACATGTAATGGGACAAATAAGTCCTTCCTTCGACCTAAGTTCTAGAAAGAATTATTATTCAGGTATATTCTCCCAAACTGTGAGTTGTATGAGACAATAAGCAAGTGATATTATCTCTTAGTGTGTGTGGAAGGAGTGGGCGGAGAAGAGAACTGCCTGCCAAAACTTAATGCGTTTGGGTGAGTGTATCTAACTCACCGGGTCGGTCAGGATAACGTGATTGGCGTGATCGTCAACTCGTCATCCTCCAAGAAGAGTTGAGAACTCATATAGTCCGATCTAGGGCAAGGCTGTGACCTTCACACACGCACACAACCATTCCCTCCCTGAAGAGGAACAGTTGCCTCCCACTTCGTTCGTGAAACTTTTCGCATCCGATCCGGCGCGAACCCCCGTCTTACTAGGTGGCAAGCGAAAGCATTACCACTACGCCAGTGTGTGTGTGTGTGTGTGTGTGTGTGTGTGTGTGTGTGTGTGTGTGTGTGTGTGTGAAGGCTGGTTAGAACAATTGTGTGGACGGGGCGCCCGCTACTGCTAACACTTTTGTAGATATTACATTAAGAAAATTTCGTAAAACGTTGGGTTCACGCACAATTTGTAGCAATGCATGTCTTTCATAGTGCTGGTAATTTTGTGTGAGTGGTGTGTGTATTTTGTCAAATATATCACCATCTTTATTAGCGACATTATGTCCGTATTCACTTTAGATGACAACTGAAAAAATAGGCTGATTGTATCTTTTCCTGCCAATCGAAAAGTTACCATTGTGACTGTATGTAAGGTAATCTACTGCGTGTGTCAGTGAGAGAGAGAGAGAGAGAGAGAGAGAGAGAGAGAGAGAGAGAGAGAGAGAGAGAGAGAGAGAGATTATGCACGTTTAATACTCGTATAATCACGAACGTATGCACATAAGCATAAAGTTATATAGGCCTATTAAGATATTAGGGATTGGCCCTGAGAAAGTGTTGACTGGAGTACGAGTATGCTTAAATTTATAGTCTGGTATGTAGGCCAGGCTCATCCATCCGTAAGCAGGGTAACTGCCTATACGACTATGAAAGGATAACAAATTACGCCGTCAGTCTAAAGGATGTATTTTCCTTATTCCGTCACGTTTAATCTTAACAGTAGTTGACTCATACAATTATAAAATGGACTATTACAGGATGTTAGATTCGGTATTCAATACAAGTTGCAATGAAAGTTACAGTATCTTTGTCAGGCAACTTGCATGAGAAGTAGCTGAAATCAGTTCTAATATTTGTAAATTCTCGGCCAGCAATGGAAAGCTTTCCGATGAGGGGACAGAATGACGGAGGCGAAGGATAAGATTACGTATTGGCGATACCTGTTTGCTTAGGTATTGAACGTATTCCATCAAATACTGAACCAACATTAGCAGCTTGTTGCCACTACCTTTTATTATTAATAGAAAAATCGTATTGGAATGATTATTTACGCAAACTTTGTTGTCACAATTAATGGCTACTTAACATCTCCCTAACACTCACCTACCCCCACCACCACCCCTCCTCTCCCCCATCACTCACCTTCCCCGCAACTCCCACCCCCTGCTTCACCCCCAGCACTGTTACCAGATCATTTTTGTCTGTTGCTGCTGCTGCCATCTACACAGTGTCCCGCGCGGAAATTTCTCCAACACTACATTGAGGGAAGAATGGAGGGGAAGGAAGAGAAAAGATATGTAGGGAAAAAGAAGGGAACGAATGAGAAATTGAGAGAGGAGGAGGAAAGAGATGGAAGAAGAGTGAGATGAGGAGGGAGTTGGCTTGTAGGTCAAACATCTCACTATCTTGCAACGCTGAAATTAAGAGAAAAAGTTTGACCTCTGTAGCAGTGATGGAACCCTTGTACTCCTGTCGTATAGATTTAATTTACTCTGGCTGGAGAGAGACGCCTTCATGTAGTGGCATCAGTATAACCGGGTCGCTCTACTGCCTGGTTATACAAACGTCCCTCAAATCCCTTCCTACCTACACACACCACAAAGCCAGTCAGGAGACAGGACGTGTGTGCTGGGCATTCCCCAGGTCCTGTCCTCTCCACTTACTGTTTTTTAATCAGCCCATACACCACTGACCGGGCTAATGTATGGCCCGGCCTGCACTATAGGTGCAGAGAATCTTTAAACAACAACAACAAACTCCCTACCATCCCAGAGGTGAATGGTGATCTTGAAGAGCAGTTAAACTTAAGCCTGCAGTCCACTGGGTTCACTTCCACATGAACCTGGGACTATAATAACTGCAACAACAACAATAACAACCACTACTACCACTACTACTGCTGCTGCTGCTACTAAAACTGCTACTACTACATTATTACTACGAGTACTACTACTACTACTACTACTACTGCTGCTGCTGCTGCTACTACTACTACTACTACTACATCATTATTACTACTACTACTACTACTACTACTACTACTACTGGATTACTACTACGACGACGACGACGACGACGACTACTACTACTACTACTACTACTACTACTACTACCACCACCACCACTACCACTTCTAAGCCTCCATCAATCTGTTTACATCTAAGAGGCTGCCGTGAGCTGAAGACTCGCCTGGTGGAGGCAAAAAGGTAATGAAAAAGACGACTGATGAACTGAAGAGGTTGACTGGCGTATGTGTAGGAACAGTAGATGATTTTAAGTTACCCCCTACATGCTGAGAGAGAGAGAGAGAGAGAGAGAGTGAGAGAGAGAGAGAGAGAGAGAGAGAGAGAGGACAATCTTGTGAGTTTTCAGCATTTGATTCTGGAATACATTTTCTGGACTGCGTGAGAATATAACCTATGTATAACTGATACAGGGGCCGGCAGTGGCTTTGTATGCTCACTCTAGGAAAACATAGGCAGGAAAGATTGTGTTAATTTCCTCTTTGTATGATTTTTACTACACATCTAACGCGTATGATAATGATCTGTCTATCTATCTATTGCCAGAAGCTTCAATCCCGTCAGGGGTGGCCACAAACTAATAGCTTCCATGTCGCCCTGTCCCTCGCCATTTCATTGCCCTCCACTCAGCTCACACCGCCCTCTCTCATATACCTCTCCACTCCCTCCCTCCATCTCATCCTCGGCCTCGGCCTCCCCTCTCCTCCCCGCCTCCACCTCATTCATATACACTCTCCTAGTTAGTCTCTCGATCTCCATCCTTTCCACACGGCCAAACCACATTAGTGTATTTCTCCTAACGCCTTCTATCACATCCACATCCGCACCACAACGCTCCTTCACTTCCTCATTTGTCAGTCTGTCTCTCCATTTAACTTCACATGCTCCTCTCAGTTATGCTAAAACAGGTGATGATGTTTAGGCCCAGATGCATTAAATTCACAAGTACAGTCTCCTGTAAGGACTGGCCTAAGTTGTGGCTGCAGTGATGGAGAGTTATGTAAGAAGCCGTGTTGTGTCACCGACCTTGGCTCCATAGTGTTGTGGAAGAGGTGGACAGACACAGGCATGCGGGTAGGGGCTGTGGGAACGATATAAAAGGAAAGGGAACAAAGGTGAAAACGAGAGGTGAAGGGAGAAATAACGAGAGAAGATAATAGGAGTGTGTCAAGAGAAGAAATGAAGGTTGAGGACTAATTGAGCAGAAAGGGAGGTAAAGACGAACAAGAAAAGGTTTTAGTAAAGACTGTAATAGGAAGGTGAGAAAAAACGAGAGAGAGAGAGAGAGAGAGAGTTATATATCATAGTTATAATCTTCTCTAACAAACAGCCTCGAAAAGACCATGTTCTTTATTGCTGTCTGCTTTTCTATCTAGTCTGCTTTACCGAATCCTTTTATAGTAAGGTAACGCTGGGGGAGGGAGGTGAGAGGCACAGCAGTATGGACTAAAGGTAACAGGAGAATGTTGTAGGCAGAAGGGGAAGGGAGAAGACCAGGAAGGAAAGAAGGCTGCAATGCAGAGTCAAATTTTATGTGATTGTGTGGACGTAATGTGCAGTGTGTGTGTGTGTGTGTGTGTGTGTGTGTGTGTGTGTGTGTGTGTGTGAAGCAAGAATATGGAAATGGCGTGTGGAAACTGCTGTGTGGTGTGAGTGCTGAACAATGTCCCCACCACCACCACCACCACCACCACTCGTTCCACACCTCGCTGCGCCACAACAGATGCCATCCGCCTCTCTCCTTGTGTTTGGGGGGGTGACACCTTGACAGAGGCAGCGCTGGTATTTTTAGAACCGGCATAGTGGTCTATTAAACACCTGGACAGTGCAGTATACTATGAATTTCTCCTCTCAAGATGCAATATACCAGTTTATCACATACTAACGGAAGAATAAGGATATACTGTATGCAAGCAAATGGCACTACTATAAATGGTCATAGAGACTTCTTCAAGCACGTTGCAATGTCGTAAATTGTAACAAGCATATATATATTTTAAATGCATGGAAAGAATAAATAAGAAACAAAGACGACAAAACATATATCCAGCCTGTTTTGAATCCGCGCTTCCATTCTTTTCAGGAGGAAATACTTCTGGTGAAATATTTACTTAAATAGAAAATCGGAGGCTTATTACATCTATAAAGAAGTATACTCACATTCGTCCATGAAAGTGCTTAAAACAAGGAAATAACATACAGAACATCGGAAGTACAATATCAAATTTCTCAATCTGGCCAAAATCGAGAGACATGTAACGTGCTCAAAACTAATGCCTTCAGTTTGCGAAAAGAAACTAGTAAATCACAGAAGCAGAGATTACTTTTCCGTGACCGCTTTAAGGACCAAAGGCATTTTATTGTTCCATCTACCTTTGAACGAATCTACCGATCTTAGAACGTGCCACTCCTCCTCCAACAATAATGAACATACGACGAAAATATAACAAAACAGGGTAGAAAATTGGGTTTAGATTATTCCACTGTGATAAAGAATTAAATAAAACGGGTTTCCCAAAGTACACCATAACAGAAATACACACACAACCTACTGTGTTACTGTAGACTGGGGTTTGGTTTTTCCTCTTCGCTTTTGATATAAGTAGATATGTCGCTGGACTGCAGTGTGCTGTGTGGTGCTGTGAGGACAGGTCCCATCTCCCCTTTGAGGCTAAGATACGAGTAAATGTGTGTCTATGGATGAGTATTTTGGTAACTGTCTTTCTGTCTTGGCTACCCACCAATAGAGGAGAAACAGCCTAGATATATAGATAATTAAACCTGTTTGAGTAATACGATGTTTCACTTAAGCCTCTTCATTGTGACCTTACTGCAATGTTGGATGGAAGAGAAAATGAACTTTATATCTCGACCTCTTCTTCCTTCTCCATCCTACCTCCATTCATTTTCTTCCCTCCCCTATTCCTCCTCACATCTTCCGTCTCCTACTTTCATTGCTTTCATTTTTCAGGTTTGACCGATTCCTCCTTTCATCTCACCCTCAAACAAATCTTCCCTTGTTAACTCTTCCCTTCCTCCTTCTCTTCCTTCTACTTATTTTAACTCCTTCAGTCCCATCTGCTCTCCTCTCTTCCTTTCCTATCCATTTTTCTTCCCTAAGCTTTTGGTACCTTGCCCCCCCCTCTCTCTCTCTCTTTGTATGTCTGTCGGTCTCTCTGTCTCTGTCTGTCTGTCTGTCTGTCTGTCTGTCTCTCTCTCTCTCTCTCTCTCTCTCTCTCTCTCTCACACACACACACACACACACGTTGTTTTCCATTTTACCCTCTGATTCCCGCCCTTCATACGTGCCGTGTGATGTGTAAGGGCATAATTGATGTGTGTGATGACCTCTTGTGGAGGATCATCAACCAAGCTATTATTATTCTCTGATTTTCCAGGAATTGCATGATAAATAAATGGCGTTTTGGGAGAAGTCAGGCTATAAGGTGGTGATGGCGTGTGTGTGTGTGTGTGTGTGTGTGTGTGTGTGTGATAGCAGGTGCAAGGATGGCTGGGCTGAGTAGCTACTTAAATATGCATGATAATCCATCCTCAAAATGTATTCTACTTAATTTGTCCCAGTCTGGCCTTCACCTTATCATCTCGTACTCTTATCCATAAGGACTTCCTTTTTTTTTTTTTTTTTTATGTGACCGACTCTCGGCATCGGCTTCCGAGCCTGCTTTCAAGGCCCAGTAGTCCTCTTACATATCATACACCTCTACATGTCCCCACTTCGGCGCTAACACCTACCGTCCATACTGAATACATGCTAGGGCTGTCTCATACAGGACTAGTGTATTGGTATTAGCGGGGATATTTTTACGACATGTCGGCGGGTCTTTTGGTAGATCAGTAAAGTCTGATATTTATGAAATTCAAATCCTTAAACTGTTCCCTGCCACAGCGGGATTTGAACCCGAGTCCGTTGGGACTGCAAGCCACCTCTCTACCGATTGAGCCACCGCCTCCCCCTGTTCTTACATATATGCTACTTTCCTTCTAATTAACTTTCTCTGTTTTTCTCATGCCTTTCCCTTATCTAATATTACTTTTTCAAACGCGTGCAGATGCGCAAGGGGGATATGTGTTCGGTTCTCCTTGTTTTCTTGTCTGTCTGTCTGTGACCAAGGTTATGGACAAGCAGTTGGATGGCTCTGTACCAAATTTGGCAAAGCTATTAAGGGCCATGTCAGGAGAAGGTGATTCAAATTGGGTGAAAAGCTCAAAGGTCAATGATCAAATATAAACTCGAACAATTTTCATCCGATTTTGACCAAACTCGATGTAAGGGTTATGGGTAAGGAGGAGTAAAGAGATTCAATTTCGAGAGAAAAATGGGCCATAAGTAAAGGTCAAAAGGCATGACTTAAGTATACAGCCCTTTGATTCGTAGTTTTGATTCGGTTTAGATGATTTTGGTGCGAAGATATAGTACTCGTAAGCCAAAGGTCAAGATCATAGAGTAAGATCAACGTCATCGGTATTCGTTTGAACTGGACCAAACTTTGTGGATGGATTATTCATTAGGTAAGGATGAAGTCATTAGATCTTGAGGGCAATCCTTCGAAGGTCAAGGGCACAGGGAGGAGTCAAAGGTTTGTCCTTAATGCTTATGTATACGATCAGGGGGCAAGCGGTTGTGTTGGAGGATGTGGTTCATTAGCTTCGATGCATGATCATGAAGGGCGGTACAAACAGTGGATCAGAAGAGGGAAAGATGTTATAATTCATCACGTCTACACGATTACCTTGCAACATTCTTTTTCTGTGCCTCCCCTCCTCTCTTCCTATTTCTCGCATCTTTCCTTTCACTTCTTATTGCTTTTCTTTCCTTTACAGGTGGCTTTACATTGAGTGACAAGCCAAATGGTTTCCTGTAAGCCAAGAAACCATTTACAACGCTGGGTGGTAACCATATAACCAAACCATACGTGCTCCCTACGTGCGAACAAGTGGGTTGGTGGAGGGTTAGTGCCCCTCCCCTTAAAACAAATAACTCAAAGTCAAATGGCCAACCCTTAAGGGATTATGGTGTCTGGCGATAGATAGATAGATAGATTTTTTTCATCACCACATTCCATGATCACAGGCGTTCAGTGAACCTGTGGACTTACCACTAGAGTGATGCTATGGAGAGGGTGTTGGACTGTCTGTGTATTTTTTCATGCTGGACTGTCTGGATGCTTTATCTTGTTGGACTGTCTGGGTGCTTTTTCTTGCCGGACTGTCTGGGTGCTTTTTCTTGTTGGACTATCTGGGTGCTTTTTCTGGTTGGACTGTCTGAGTGCTTTAACTGCCTGGTCTGTCTGGGTGCTTTTTCTTGTTGGACTGTCTGGGTGTTTTTTCTTGCTGGACTGTCTGGGTGCTTTTTCTTGTTGGACTGTCTGGGTGCTTTTTCTTGTTGGACTGTCTGGGTGTTTTTTTTATGCTGGACTGTCTGGGTGCTTTTTCTTGTTGGACTGTCTGGGTGTTTTTTTTATGCTGGACTTTCTCGGTACATTTCTTGTTGGACTGTCTGGGTTCTTTTCCTTGCCGTGTTCGTTACTCATCTTCCCACTGTCCCCCCACCCACACATTCACACCCACATACACCCAACACACCCACACACACATACCCCTACACGCCCACACCAACACTCCCATACCCCTACACGCCCACACCAACACTCCCATACCCCTACACACCCACACTCCCACACCTATCCCCAACTCCACACCCCCACCCTCACTCACCCCCACATACGCACCACACACCATATGCAGAGCTATTGAAATACTTTAGGAGTGGGACCGGATTATGAAACTCAAATTGGTACAAGGACCAGACATTTTAGCTCCTTTTTTCCCTCCATGTAAACACTTATACATACAGCTTTTACATTCTCTTCTAAGCACATATGTAAAAAGAAAAATGCAAAATATTCTAATTTATGTTCGTTTATTTGCATTCTTTCCGAGTCTGTCAAATGATCAATGAAGGACGACTCAAAGGCCGAATTTGGCCCGTAGGCTGCCAATTGAATAGCCCTGCCCTAAAGCGTCTCAAACCCTTTCGTCTGCGTCCACTGGTTTAACACTGAATGTGTGAATAACTGCGCCAGTACCCCGTCAGCATAGTGTTAGATGCGACCAAGTCCTGCCATTCAATGTTAATACAAGAAATACGGCTACAGTGAGGTTACACCACGGGGGGTATCATTAAGGAAGTAAAGGTGTGGGAGAAAGCTAGTAGGTTTGCAGGTGTACGTGGGGGAATGTAGTTGTGTGGGCGAATGTTGATGAGGGGTGTAATGTAGATGTCTGGGGGAATATGAGTGAGCGTGGTGGGACATGGGTGTGTGTGGGTGTACTAAGGAATATGGCCGTGAGGGTGAATGTGGGTGTGTGGGTGAACGTGTGTGTGGGTGGGTGAACGTGGGTGTGTGGATGTGTGGGTGAATGTGGGTGTGTGGGTGAACGTGAGTGTGTGGGTGAACGTGCGTGTGTGGGTGAACGTGGGTGTGTGGGTGTTCGTGGGTGTGTGGGTGAACGTGTGTGTGTGGGGGGGTGAACGTGCGTGTGGATGAACGTTAGCTGAATTGTGAGTCTTCTGCAAATGATCTCACATATTCTGCAACTGCTTTTCCTTGATTATAGAATGATAGTGGCGAAATATTTTGTGCGAACATTTTTTTTTTTTTTTTTACGTATGAAATTGTCTACAGTATATTTCATCCCACCTTCTTGTACTGTGGTTAATATACCGATACACGTCTTTACAATGCCTCAGTTATCTTATCGCTTAGATTAACCAGCTTCATCGTTAGCATCACTATTTCAACAACATGTTTTATTTTGCGTAAGCTATTTGTCTATTGCCACATTCCTCAATCCCGTAAGCGATGGCCACACACAAATCGCCTCCATGTCGCCCTGTCCAATGCCACCTCACTACCTTCCTCCCAGCTTACACCCCCCTCTCTCATATACTGTACCTCTCCACTCCATCCCTCCATCTCATTCTCTGCCTCCCCCTCCCTCTCCCCCACTCGACCTCACTTGCATACACCCTCCTCGTTAGTCTCTCGCTCTCCATCCTCTCCACATGGCCAAACCACATCAATATATTTCTCCTAACGCTTTTTATCACATTAGCCAATAATAACATTAATGTTTGTTTTTTTAGTTAGTTGTTTTCCGGGGAGGGGCACTAACCCTCCGCCAACCCTTTTAGTCGCCTTTTACGACAAGCAGGGATACTGGGGGAGTATTCTTGAAAACCCCCCTATCCCCAGGGGGTAGTCACGTGGAGAGAGAGGCTGACGAATGAGGATATAAAGGAGCGTTGTGGTGTGGATGTGGATGTGATAGGAAGCGTTATGAGGAACACACTGAGGTGGTTTGGCCATGTGGAGAGGATGGAGGGTGAAAGACTGACGAAGAGAGTGTATGTGAGTGAGGTGGAGGGGGGAAGAGGGACGGGGAGGCCGAGGATGAGATGGAGGGATGGGGTGGAGAGGTATATGAGAGAGGGGGGTGTGAGTTGGGAGCAGGGCAGTGAAATGGCGGGGGACAGGGCGACTTGGAGGCGATTTGTTTGTGGCCACCCCAAACGGGATTGAGGCGTCTGGCAATAGATAGATAGATAGATAGAACATTAATGTTACTATACATACTGATGCCATTATACCAACTCCACCCATATATCACTGAAAATATCTTGATCATCTCCCAGCATAACATAAAATCAATAAGCTGCCATTATTATAAAAGACGAGGCTGGAAAACTTCACCAGCTAATTAAATCAAGGAAGAGTACCGGAGCATGTAGGAAAATGAAAAACAAATAGACAACACTTTTGAGAGAATCTTTGACGAGTTACGTGAGGCGACTTTTACTACGCTGCTCGGAGCTGTTCAGTGGAGCGAGGGCCGCGTTGAGGAGGTCGTGCCAGGGTAACAAAATCCAAGAAAATGTTTCGTTTTTGAAGTGTATTTTGACGAGGGGCACACCCAGAATGATGTTCAGTGTGTATTGAATATGAGACTATTTTTTTTTTTTTCACTTTCATATGTGTACTTATTCATTTATTTATTCATCTGCATATTTATTTTTGGCCACGAAAGAAGTACCCTACTTCCAGTCGAGTTTTGGCACTCATTTTTATTCTCAAGTGCAAAACACACACACACACACACACACACACACACACACACACACACACACACACACACACACACACACACACACACACACACACACACATCCCATAAACATTGACCCTTAACGAAAGCAACACTACTTAAAATGAAATTAATTTCAAACTTAATCGCCTAGGTTTGCAGATCCAAACAATAACAGTGAAAACAACAACGGTTAAACTAGACAAAGATAATCAATTTCCCCCACTCAGACAACAAATCAAGCTATGGAATCAGAGAGTGACAATGTTTACACCACCCTCATCGGAGCTCGTCATTAACAAAAATAACACCCACAACGACAACAATTACAGCAGAGCAATAACACACACAATGACAACAATTACAGTAAAGTATTAATGTCCTGCCAGCCCTACAGGTCAATAAACAACTATAAATTAACAGCAAAAGGTGACATTATAAACAAGGTCAATTACATGCTGACTGCAATACATGGGAGGCAATAACATTGAATCGAGGGTAATAGAAAGGATCACTATATGCTATCTGAAATTCTACCATAGTTCTAATAATCCTGATTCATTTACGTGTTGTAATCCACTAAATAATGACCTAAAAGATAATCTGCCCCCTCAAAAGCCACCAGAATCTATAAAGACATGTTAGCATTCACTCCAAGCACCGTTGCCAATACATCTAACACATGGTTATAACACAAACCATCCATCAAACAGTACCACAAACAAAACTAACACTGTCATAGGCAATATAGGGTAGGCCATATATAGCACTCGGCATCCACTTCGCCCAGTATTTTCGCATGGGTCGATGGGGAGGCTTAGTTAGCGTATCTACCCTGGTTCATTTATTCATACTCCCACTGCCAGACCCACACCCACACCAGCAGATCAAGCCGTCTCTGGAACACGCTAAATACCTCCAGCATACCACAGCTTATAAAATCTACTTGTTTATCACCCGGTTCTTTATCGGCCCATCAGAATCGTGGGGGTCTGTGTTATAATTTCCCTTGTGTAACATTTTTGCAGTGCTTCCCCATCGACGAAAGTCTAGGTTAAGTTTGTGTTGCTTTCCTAGTATCATAATGGTCTAGTCTGTTAGTTAGATTAATCTGTTAGGCTAGCGTAGGCTAGGTTAAGTTAGGCTAGAGTAAAAAAATAAGAACATGATCCTGGGAAGATTAAACTTAGCGTGTAGTGTAAAGATGGTATACTGAACTGAAATCTACTGCCCTAACTAGGCTGCTTAGGCCAGACCTAATCAAGAGTGATTAATAACCTTCCCTCTGTGGTATTACGCCAGCAGTAAACACAATCCAAGCATCCGATGTAAACCATTTGGGCCACATCCTGCTGGAGTGTCTTATTAATTCAGTAGATCACCAAACATCAGCCTGGTTACCATTTAGTGTGAGAAGGTATATCCTGGGCTACAAGAAACCATTTGGCTTAGCATGTAAAGTCACCTGATGGTACTACAACAAGAGAGTTGACAGCCGACACCCCCAGCTCGCACATAATTTTACTCATCACGTTCTCCTTCGCTACAGCCATCACAAGAGCAAAATAACTACCAGTTATACGGCAGTCGTGCAAGCACGTTCCCAGGCACACAAACTGCCACCACCACCACAGCTGCAGACTCGATCACCAGCTAAACCAACGTTACTTTTGCTGCCACCGCTTACGTTAACTACAACCACAAACACCACTGCCGCCACTGTTATTAAAGCTAGTAGACAATTTGCACCACTATCACTGAAACTAGAATTACCAAGACACACACACACACACACACACACACACACACACACACACACACATACAAGTATATTACATGGACTTTCCCATACAATCTATACATACACATTATTTAGTAACTACTAAATGAACTGCTACTATAGTACCCCTTACATCTGTTCACCTGAAGCAAGTGTAACAGTTGACAATATCAAAGAACTGGGCGGGATATTCCAAACAGTTCAGGGATCTTATCAATCTTCAGTTGCCGAGAGAAGAACTACTAGTCAATAATCACAACGATATCTCACGACAGGATATAAGTACAGCGAGACTCTGAGGGCCACTGATATGTAAGGGAGATGCTACCAGCCACTACCACACCTCTCAGTGCCGTCCATAACCCAAAAGAAGTAAGGAAGCCTGGTCAATAACCTTAGAGGAGAGAAGCTTCTAAAATGGCTGGTTCAACATACACAAGCACCATAACTTCAGCCAAACGACGCTGACGCTATCGGAAGAAAGGTCGAGTGCCAACGTGAGCACCACTTTATGGCCGCGTATGAGCGTGCATTTTCGCCGCCAGCAAGAGGGATTTGGTAACGGACACGGCACACATATTGTATCCTTAACATAAACCCACATCCTAGTATTCTATGGAGTGGCTTGAGTCCAGAAAATTATTGTTATTATTAATGTCATTGTTATTATTCTAGGCATATCCTAAATGTAAACAGTAGAAAAATTTTGCCAGTATTTTGAAATCCAACATAGTCGTTTAAGTGAAATAGGGAGGGGTTTGAGGGACGATTGTATAGCCAAGCACCTTGATCGCCCAGTCATATCTGAGCCACCATGTGAAGGCGTCCCTCACGAGCTCCCCAGAGATAAGACACACACAAGGTAAATGGTTTCAGCAGTGCCTATAGTGAAATGGGCGGCATATCCATCCAACGTAGACCCTTACTGCAACGAACTCTGTAATGCTAGAGACTATACTGCATCCATCAGCCTGCATATGTATATCTGTCCACCCCACCTGCGTCATCCAAACAGCACATCCATTGCATTCGTTCATTATCCATAAGGCCACTTCATCTTAGTTCAGTATTTCAGAAGGTGATTATTTTACGCTGACCATCACACGTCGGAAGGTTTCCCAAAGGCCAGTAAAGCACTATGGCGTTAGCAGGAATAATACTCACAAGTCATCCCTCGAGGCGTAAAAGTATCCTTGTCACGTAGGCTAAGGAAGCTCTCTAGTACATTTTCTTAAGTGATTTACCTTCTTATACCATACTGTCCTCTATGTTACATGAATCCGTCTAACGTTGCCATGCTTTGCAGAAATAACGTACAAAATTACATCAACCAGCTATATCCAAAAATAAATCGCTATGGAGGAGGTGATAGGGAGCTTCCAAAACCTACGATAATATGGGACAAGGTGTTCGTGTACAGTTCCCTGCAAAAGTTCGCTTTCTCTTCCCTCACCTTAGCAGCTTTAACATTACATTAGCTTTGGAAGTTAACAATATCGTCTAACAACAAACTCTCATCTCTTTTCTGTCCAATTCTCTAAAGCAAGAGTTAACCGTCACTCCCAGTCCTTCATGTATGCAACAGGTCAGCTCTGGAACTGTCTCCCTCTGTCGTATTTCCTACTGCCTATGATCTCCACTCTTTCAAACGCAGTGTGTCCAGGCATCTCGAAATGAAAGAATCTCGAATTTGGCTCTCTGTTATCTTGTTTTTGTTTATTCTTGGGGGGAACGGTTTGCGGGCATCTGGCCTTTGGTTCCTTTTTTCTTGCATAACACACACACACACACACACACACACACACACACACACACACACACACACACACTAGCCGGCTCAGTGGTAAAGCTCTCGCCTAGCATCTGCTAAGACTGGTGTTCTAGCCTTGCTCGGGATGCGAAAAGTTTCACTGACGAAGCGGGTGGGTACTGTCCCGCTTGACAAAGGACATGGGTGTGTGCGTGTGTGAAGGTCAAGGCTTTGCCCTTAGATCGGACTATATGAGCTCTCAGTTCTCTTCCGGGAGGGTAAAATGCTGATGATCACAACCATCATGTGATCCTGACCGACCCAGTGAATTACACACACACACACACACACACTGAGTTAGCTGGAGACTTATGTGCCGGGGACAAGTACAGTATTAATACATCGCTGTGTGACTACTGTTTTTGGTTGTGGCAAGTGTCCTCTCCTACACGACACCAACACACACAC
>NC_136959.1:2386238-2441238 GCF_032717465.1 Coenobita brevimanus
ATACATATATTTGGCAGAATCACTGTTTAGCATACTGGGGTGGATAGACAAAAGGACAGAGATACACATACGTATATATATTATATTTTCCATACATATATCTGGCAGAAACTCCTACAGCCAACACAGGTGGATATCTGGGTGTGGACAGTGACGGCCCGGGATCGAACCCATTTAGTTGGGAGTTTCTTTTTCTGTATCAAGTCTCGGTTAAAAATTAGATTTGTGTGTGTGTGTGTGTGTGTTTACCTTCCTTGTTTGTGTATGTCAGACTCTCTCTCTCTCTCTCTCTCTCTTTCTCTATCGCAGGGATAAAAAATTACTCCGAGTTACGTAATACTCACAAAAAAATCGCTCTGAGACTGGATTTCCATATGTCTGTTTATCCATCTACCAGTCTATCGATCTATCTGCTCACCTGTCTACCTAACTACCTGCTGCCTACATATCCACCTACGTATCTACCTACTGAACAACATGTTAATCTGTTAAGCTATCTACTGTATCTGCTTATCTATCAACCTATTAATGCATTTGCTCACACGGGCAGAAAGACGATCTCTGGGTGCGCAAAGTGAGAAGTGTGCATGTCGGGGATAGGGTTGAGTACATCCACATTGTTACTGCTACCACCACCCCTCTGTGCCTGCCACCACAACACACCAGCCTGCCTCATATACGCTGCTAACCCATATTGTACATCCACATTGTTATTGCTGCCACCACCCCTCTGTGCCTGCCACCACAACACACCAGCCTGCCTCATATACGCTGCTAACCCCTATTGTACATCCACATTGTTACTGCTACTACCACCCCTCTGTGCCTGCCACTACCCTGACGCACTGATGCATAGAGATATAGATACACTTCGTTGGTGAGATGAACCAGACACATGTATGAACAGACACCTCGAGTAGGCCTATTTCATTCCATCTAACGCCAGACGATTTTATTCAGCAAGGAGGAAGTTAATTGCATAAGAGAGTGTTACTACTGTTATTAGAAACCCCTTCATGATTGGACCAACTCTGTTATTCTGTTCTTGTTAAACGTAGATGAAATATTTTAACTGGTAATGAGCCTCAGATTGTTAATAATTTACCCATTTACCGTCCTATGGCGTTGACACTCTTGTATTTTATTGCCCCAAAGGTCAGACGATTTTATTCACCTGACAGTGAGTCATCGGAGCCTGAATGGAAAGACACGGCAAGAAATACCCGCCCGCGATGATCACGAGGAAAAACACAGTAAATACATGCACTTGACCTTGACAGGATGGATAATTTTGAAAATGTTTTATCAATCAATCCTTGGAAATTTATCCAAGTATCTATCATTCTATCTATCCATCAATATCCAAACGCCTTAATCCGATGACCAATGGCCACAAATATATCGTCTGCATTTCGTCTTCTCTCCAGTTTACCTGCCCTTCCTGTACTTTACCCCCTCCCTCTCATACAGGTTTACTCAGTCTCTTCGACTTAACCTTAACTTCCCTCATCGCCCTCTCAACCCCGTCTCATATGCACTCTCCTAGTCAGACTCTCATTCTCCATTCTTCTCCATATCTTTAATGTCTTCTTGTGAATTTCTCTTCACTCCATTAATCACATCCACATTATAACTACAACACTCCGTTACCTCCTCATTTCTCGGTCTTTCATTCTCTGAGAATGCATATGCTCCAATCAAATAACTTATTTCCACTGCCTACACTCTTGACTTGTGTCCTTCCAACAATGTCCAATCTTTGCTTTCGTACACTAAAGTAGAGTGGGGATCACAGTACTGTCATACGTTGGTCATTTTTTCTTCCATGCTCAAATTACTATTCCTTATCACTGCTTTCAGTGAAACAGCGACCTTCCTTCCCGAGTGAACCCTTTCAAACACTTTATTCTCTGAACTTCCATACTCATCAGTATACCGAAGTAGCCTAACTGAACGTACTCACATTATCCATTTCCTCACCATCCAGTCTCACTCTTCGTCCTGTTATTTCATTCTTCTGATGGAGAAATTAATACGCAGATGCACGAACAGAGTATATGACCTAGCGAAAGGACACATAAATACATATGTAAGTGGGCTGTCAGACAGAAACCGCAACAGCCAGCACAGGTATATAACTGGGTCTGGTTAGTGAAGCCCTGGATTGAACCAGAAGGCGCTGCAGGTTTCTGTTTATTTCATTCCACATTGTCCTTTTTTTTTCACAATAATCCCCCCTCCCCTCTCTCTCTCTCTCTCTCTCTCTCTCTCTCTCTCTCTCTCTGTCCAAGGTAGGAATCACAACAGCAAGCAAGTCACTGGCCATCGACACATATGCACAACCAGGCTAATATTTAACCCTCTAACGCTACACCTAAATCTACTATTCTGTTCCAGCTAACGCCTCACCATTTTATTAACCTGAGAGTAACTGCTTCACTATTACCTTACAATTAAATCCTGCAATAAAATACTCTTGTACTAGCAGCAATAAAATTACAAATACCTCACCGTAATGAAGGCCACAGGAACCGCAGTCGTCAGTGAGAACCAGATATCGAGCCCCATTCCGGAATACTGTTTTTTTTTTTTTTGTATAGGATAACATGATTCCTTTTATTTTTTTAAAATGAGTTATTGGTTTAGCGACTTGATTTCTTATTAACAGTGACGAGCTCATAGATCTCACTGTCTACGGAATGAGTCGGATAGATAGATAAATAGACATTTTTAATGACTAAATGATTCATCTTCGTCATAGGTAAAGAACAGAAACCACAGCGGCCAAAACTGGTAGATAACTGGGTCTGGTGAGTAAGACCCGTGATCGAAACCATCAAGGGACATCTGGTTTCTTTTTAATATGTTCTTCTGCTATTCTTTTTGAAATTCAGTTTATACTCTGATATATTTTGTTAGTCTCTCTCTCTCTCTCTCTCTCTCTCTCTCTCTCTCTCTCCAAGATGTGGTATAAATAATTCATTATTTGTGTCCCTGTTAATTAACGACCCGTCCTCCCAGCCACAACACGCCACCCTCCCTCATATGCTCCCCCACCTTGCCCCTCCAGCTTGTTCTTGGTCTGTCTCAAAGGTATGAATTACAACACAAAGCCAAAGCAAGCAAGTCACTGGCCATCGCAACTACTGAACACATGCAGGAGGCAAATATTTAACCCTCTGATGATCGGGATAACTCTAGGACAATATTCAGTACATTTCAACTACCGCCACACAACAATGCTGAGCTCAAGAAAGACCTCTGGTACTCAAGGGTTTTAACTGGACAGAAACCCTGACAGCCAAGAAGGAAGGAATCGGATGCAGCCACTGACACCCAGGTTTACATCCTGTCTGCTTTGGGGGATTTCTTTTATATTTGTAGATTTGGTGCTTTTTCCTTGGTATCCTGCTGTATAAAAGGTATTCTCTCTCTCTCTCTCTCTCTCTCTCTCTCTCTCTCTCTCTCTCTCTCTCTCTCTAGTGTATGTGAATTAATTAGCAATGGGGATGGCCTCTTCCAATATTTTCCTCTATTCATGCACTCTTTCATCCATATTCCAGCAATCATATCCAATCACTCCTGCACACGCACACGCACTCACTAACATGCAAACTTAATATCCACATACACTATCCACTGCAGACCATCACAGTAGGAGTAGACTGTAGCACCAGTCGAGCAGGGCAGTCCTCCCGAGGTGGATGGAAAGCTGATGACAGGGAGTACTGGAGCTCCCGTTTCATCAGCCCTCAGGACTAGTTCCTGACCATCCCCCTTTGCTGAACTTTTTCAGTGTCTCAGTTACACAGAGAGTAGGCCAGCATGCTCTCCAGTACAAATTACTCTAACTATCTTCACCAAACTACATGCACAGTACACACTACACTTCCTATTCTAAATTCAACAAAAATGGCGTCTACTAATCAAGCCTCGGAGTCCCCAGGGGGGGGGACCATGAATGCCCCCGCCATCTGCCCCTCTCCCGGTGACGACTCAGGGTGCCTGGAACCACTGTCTGACTCTCTTCTTCATTTCTGCAACATTCGCGGCCTTTCATCTAACTTTCGCTCTGTTGAGCACCACCTCTCCTCCTCTAAACCTCACCTTCTTTTTCTGACGGAGACTCAGCTGTCTGAGGCAACCGACAGCAAACCCTTTTCTGTATCCTCTTACTTTCTCTATACTCATTTCAAAGCCAAAGGTGGCTGTTGTGTATACATACGCAACGACTTATCTTGCTCTCGTGTTCCTGAACTTGATTCTTCTGAATTCTCCACACTCTGGCTTCGGCTTTCCTGTCATTCTCTGACTAAATATATCTGTGCTGTTTACTTATCTCCTAATTCTACTGACTATCAAAAATTCTTCGACTATCTTACTTCTACAATGGAACACATTCTGTCCATTTCTCCTTTCTCTGAAATCTCCATTCTTGGAGATTTCAATGTTCACCACCACCTTTGGCTCTCCTCTCCTTTCACGGATCCACCTGGTGAACAAGCCTACATCTTTTCTATCCTTAATGACCTAGAGCAGCTTGTACAGCACCCTACCCGTATCCCTGTCCGCCTTGGAGAGAGCTCCAACATACTTGACCTCTTCCTCACAACTAATCCTTCTGCTTACTCTGTTAATCTTTTCTCTCCGTTGGGCTCCTCCGATCACAACCTTATTACCTTAACCTGTCCTATCACTCCGGTACGGCCTGTGGACCCTCCAGGGAAACGTCGTCTGTGGCATTTTGGAGCCGTGAACTGGGAGGCCCTCAGGCAGTACTTCTTTGATTTTCCCTGGAATGATTATTGCTTCCATGGCCGGGAGCCATCTGAGTGTGCCTTGCGCATTACGGAGGTTATTCTCTCGGGCATGGAAGCATACATTCCTTTCTCATATCCTTTGACTAACGCAAGAAAGCCTTGGTTTAATCACGCTTGTTCTAATGCTGTCCGCAACAAGGAGAAGGCCTACAAAAGGTACCGGAGCCAACCCACCCCTGAATCACATCATCTTTACGTTTCTGCCCCGAATCGTGCTAAGTCTGTTCTTCGCTCTACTAAAAATAATTTCATCCATACTAAATGCTCTCAACTCTCCAACTCGAATTCTTCCCGCTCCTTCTGGCACCTTGCCAAAAATCTTTCTAACAACTTTACCTCATCATCCTTCCCTCCTCTTTTCTTCTCTGATGGTTCTGTAGCTATTTCTTCTACTGATAAAGCAGATCTCTTCGCACAGACTTTCTCCTCCAATTCCACCTTAGACGATTCCGGTGCTGTTCCTCCATCACTTCTCCCCTCTGACTTCCTCATGGCTGACATTAAAATTTCTTCAGTTGATGTATTTTCTGCCATCACTGGCCTCAGTACTAACAAGGCATATGGGCCTGATGGGGTCCCTCCTGTTGTTCTCAAGAACTGTGCTTCTGTGCTTACACCCTGCCTAGGCAAACTCTTTCGCCTTTGTCTGTCAACTTGTACCTTTCCTTCTTGCTGGAAGTTTGCTCTCATTCAGCCAGTCCCAAAGAAGGGTGACCACTCCCAACCCTCCAACTATCGTCCAATTGCTTTAACGTCCTGTATTTCAAAAGTTTTCGAGTCAATTCTTAATAGAAAAATTTTAAGGCATCTTTCCTATCACAACCTTCTTTCCGACCGTCAGTATGGGTTCCGTCAGGGACGCTCCACTGGCGATCTTCTCACCTACCTTTCAGACTCCTGGTCATCCTCCTTTCGGGACTTTGGCGAAAGCTTTGCCATTGCACTTGACATCTCAAAGGCTTTCGATCGAGTCTGGCATAAATCTTTAATTTCCAAACTGCCCTCCTACGGATTCTATCCTTCTATCTGTGCCTTCATCGCTAGCTTCCTTTCTGGTCGTTCTATAGCTGCTGTTGTAGACGGCCATCGTTCTTCTCCTAGATCTATCAACAGTGGTGTTCCTCAGGGCTCTGTCCTTTCACCAACTCTCTTCCTTTTATTCATCAATGATCTTCTAAGCTGTACATCTAACCCTATCCACTCATACGCTGATGACTCCACCCTTCACCTTTCCATTCGGTTCCCGCAACGCCCATCTCAACAGTTACTTCAAGAAACAAGGGATGAGGCTATGGCACACCTAATGTCTGACTTGGCTCGTATCGCTGACTGGGGTAAAAATAATATGGTTGTCTTTAATGCATCTAAGACTCAGTTCTTACACCTATCTACCCGACAAAATCTTCCACAGGTATACCCATTAATGTTTAATAATATTCAGCTTAATCCTGCATCATCCTTGAACATGCTTGGGGTTTCATTTACTCGGGACTTATCTTGGAAAGACCATATTACATCTCTTGTAAAATCTGCTTCCAAGAGATTGGGTGTGCTAAGCCGACTCCGCTCTTTCTTTACCCCTGTACAATTGTTGACTCTATACAGAGGTTTTATCCGCCCCTGTGTGGAGTACAACTCTCATGTGTGGGGAGGCTCCGCACATACAGCTCTTCTCAATAGGGTGGAGTCAAAGGCTTTTCGTCTCATTAACTCTCCTCCTCTTACTGACTCCCATCAACCCCTGTCTCTTCGCCGCACTGTTGCATCTTTATCTCTTTTCTATCGCTACTTTAATGGTCACTGCTCCTCTGAACTCTCTGCTTGCATTCCACCACCTCTACGACGGGCGCGTAGCACCCGTCTGGCAGCAAACTCTAATCCCTTTTCTGTCCAACTCTCTAATGCAAGAGTTAACCGTTACTCCCAGTCTTTCATTTATGCAACAGGTCAGCTCTGGAACTGTCTCCCTCTATCTGTATTTCCTGCTGCCTATGATCTCCAGTCTTTCAAACGCAGTGTATCCAGGCATCTCAAAATGATCGGATCTTGAATTTGGCTCTCTATTGTATTTTGTTTTTCTCTTGGAGGGAACTGTTACTGCGGGCCATGGCCTTTGGTTCCTTCTTCCTCGCATAAAAAAAAAAAAACACACGGACACAGAAAAATAAGAATACATGCAAGTACATACACACGCACACACACACACACACACACACACACACACACACACACATCAACAATGCACTCCCTCCACACGCATCTTCACACACGGACTTTTCAGCAACTCACTGTAATCCTACGCACACTCACACCTACTTTCCAATAACACAGCTACATCGTTCTCAGACTTCCTCTCCTCCTTCTCCCACAAATAACCACCACAGCCACCCAGGAACACAACCACACTAACCTATCCTAACAACAAATAGGTCAGAGTGGAGAGAGCTGGCACAGATCTGTGTCATGCAGCTGAACGATACTGGTTGATGATGATGGTGATGATGATGATGATGATGATGATGATGATGATGATGATGATGATCATGATGATCATGATGATGATGAATTACAAACATAATGAAAGAAGAGCATTCGGAAGCCGAATGCTGATCGCCCGCCAGAATATGTTGTTGGTCAAGTCCAAGATTCTGGCCATATCTTGATACCCTCAAGGTTTCATCACACACACACACACACACACACACACACACACAAGCGGGCATAACTAATATCGCTTCGCCATGTAAAGATTAATAAACAAACGTCTCGCAGGCAGATCGGAACAGGTTTTAATTCTAAGCAACCTTTGAGGTTTCTCTCGCGTTCATGATATTTTATATTTTTAACATATATTTACACTTTTCCCTCAGTGGTGATATTTCGTGACAGCATTTTTTTTTTTTTTGTAATGCTTTTTGTTGGTGTTGTGAATTAATGGCTTCATACACACATTAGGCTTGTCACTCCGTGAAGAGCCACCAATAGTGGAAAGAACAGTACTGAAAAGATGACAGGGAGGACAGGAGGAATAAAAAGACTGGAGGATAGACATGGAAAAAGAATGATAAATGTGAAGGAAGAAGTATGCCACACTACGTCAAGTGAGTGGATGACTGAAGCCACTAACTATCACCTGGAAAACAAGCTAATGATTATTAATTTTAATCTTGTAATACCAAAACGATTTTATTCAACCAAGGATAAACAGGTAGACGGAAGCCCATGGATAGCTAGGTGGACAGACGGATAGATAGACAGACAGATACACTGTTAGCTAGGCACAGATAGATAAACTGATAGACATTTAAGCTGATGAAAGCAAAAGAATGACAGAAAGATCGATAGACAGATAGACAAGTATACAGATTAATTGTCACATAGTAACAAAGACAGATACAGCGATAGACAGATAGACAAAGGGATACATAAATACATTGCTAGATATAATAGGCATATAAAGAGGTATAGTCGTGGTCATTCATAATCACCTATCCTCCGGTAACCCTGCCTCAGGCTGGCTTCTTTATGCGTGGCAAGTCACAGTGGAGTAAGAGGGGCCGAGAGGGAGGGGCCAGAAAGAGATGGGAGGGTGGGTGGGGGGAAGAGCGATGGTCCGGGGGTGGGGTGAGGGAGAGGAGGGAGGGTAGGTAGGGGAGGGAGAATGAAATGAGAAATGGTGGTCACATTATTTGTCTATTTTCTTTAATTCAGGGTATGATATAAAGGAGTTAATATTCGGTAGATAATGTTACATTACACCTTGTATAGTGACGTCACATAACAAGCTCAAGGGCTGGCTCGTGAGAGAAATTTACTGACATGACAGATCAAACATTAGTGCGGAGCCAGATATTTGTATTTATCCGCGTATTTTGACCAGATACAGAATGGAACCTGGATGGCTTTGACTTCCGTAATGTTTGTGTAAGAAACGTCCTTTACCCTCACATGTAATTAGTGTTGGAACTAAATATCATATGCAAGCTTTGACATGGCAGTGTCCACGGTATATATATATATATATTTTTTTTTTTATGCGAGGAAGAAGGAACCAAAGGCCATGAGCCCGCAGTAACAGTTCCCTCCAAGAGAAAAACAAAATACAATAGAGAGCCAAATTCAAGATCCGATCATTTTGAGATGCCTGGACACACTGCGTTTGAAAGACTGGAGATCATAGGCAGCAGGAAATACAGATAGAGGGAGACAGTTCCAGAGCTGACCTGTTGCATAAATGAAAGACTGGGAGTAACGGTTAACTCTTGCATTAGAGAGTTGGACAGAAAAGGGATGAGAGTTTGCTGCCAGACCGGTGCTACGCGCACGTCGTAGAGGTGGAGGAATGCAAGCAGACAGTTCAGAGGAGCAGTGACCATTAAAGTAGCGATAGAAAAGAGATAAAGATGCAACAGTGCGGCGAAGAGACAGAGGTTGAAGGGAGTCAGTAAGAGGAGGAGAGTTAATGAGACGAAAAGCCTTTGACTCCACCCTATTGAGAAGAGCTGTGTGTGGGGAGCCTCCCCACACATGAGAGTTGTACTCCACACAGGGGCGGATAAAACCCCTGTATAGAGACAACAATTGTGCGGGGGTAAAGAAAGAGCGGAGTCGGCTTAGCACACCCAATCTTTTGGAAGCAGATTTTACAAGAGATGTAATATGATCTTTCCAAGATAAGTCCCGAGTAAATGAGACCCCAAGCATGTTCAAGGATGATGCAGGATTAAGCTGAATATTATTAAACATTAATGGGTATACCTGTGGAAGATTTTGTCGGGTTGATAGGTGTAAGAACTGAGTCTTAGATGCATTAAAGACAACCATATTATTTTTACCCCAGTCAGAGATACGAGCCAAGTCAGACATTAGGTGTGCCATAGCCTCATCCCTTGTTTCTTGAAGTAACTGTTGAGATGGGCGTTGCGGGAACCGAATGGAAAGGTGAAGGGTGGAGTCATCAGCGTATGAGTGGATAGGGTTAGATGTACAGCTTAGAAGATCATTGATGAATAAAAGGAAGAGAGTTGGTGACAGGACAGAGCCCTGAGGAACACCACTGTTGATAGATCTAGGAGAAGAACGATGGCCGTCTACAACAGCGGCTATAGAACGACCAGAAAGGAAGCTAGCAATGAAGGCACAGATAGAAGGATAGAAACCGTAGGAGGGCAGTTTGGAAATTAAAGATTTATGCCAGACTCGATCGAAAGCCTTTGAGATGTCAAGTGCAATGGCAAAGCTTTCGCCAAAGTCCCGAAAGGAGGATGACCAGGAGTCTGAAAGGTAGGTGAGAAGATCGCCAGTGGAGCGTCCCTGACGGAACCCATACTGACGATCGGAAAGAAGGTTGTGATAGGAAAGATGCCTTAAAATTTTTCTATTAAGAATTGACTCGAAAACTTTTGAAATACAGGACGTTAAAGCAATTGGACGATAGTTGGAGGGTTGGGAGTGGTCACCCTTCTTTGGGACTGGCTGAATGAGAGCAAACTTCCAGCAAGAAGGAAAGGTACAAGTTGACAGACAAAGGCGAAAGAGTTTGCCTAGGCAGGGTGTAAGCACAGAAGCACAGTTCTTGAGAACAACAGGAGGGACCCCATCAGGCCCATATGCCTTGTTAGTACTGAGGCCAGTGATGGCAGAAAATACATCAACTGAAGAAATTTTAATGTCAGCCATGAGGAAGTCAGAGGGGAGAAGTGATGGAGGAACAGCACCAGAATCGTCTAAGGTGGAATTGGAGGAGAAAGTCTGTGCGAAGAGATCTGCTTTATCAGTAGAAGAAATAGCTACAGAACCATCAGAGTAGAAAAGAGGAGGGAAGGATGATGAGGTAAAGTTGTTAGAAAGATTTTTGGCAAGGTGCCAGAAGGAGCGGGAAGAATTCGAGTTGGAGAGTTGAGAGCATTTAGTATGGATGAAATTATTTTTAGTAGAGCGAAGAACAGACTTAGCACGATTCCGGGCAGAAACGTAAAGATGATGTGATTCAGGGGTGGGTTGGCTCCGGTACCTTTTGTAGGCCCTCTCCTTGTTGCGGACAGCATTAGAACAAGCGTGATTAAACCAAGGCTTTCTTGCGTTAGTCAAACGCAAGAAAGCCTTGGTGAGAAAGGAATGTATGCTTCCATGCCCGAGAGAATAACCTCCGTAATGCGCAAGGCACACCCAGATGGCTCCCGGCCATGGAAGCAATAATTATTCCAGGGAAAATCAAAGAAGTACTGCCTGAGGGCCTCCCAGTTCGCGGCTCCAAAATGCCACAGACGACGTTTCCCTGGAGGGTCCACAGGCCGTACCGGAGTGATAGGACAGGTTAAGGTAATAAGGTTGTGATCGGATTAGCCCAACAGAGAGAAAAGATTAACAGAGTAAGCAGAAGGATTAGTTGTGAGGAAGAGGTCAAGTATGTTGGAGCTCTCTCCAAGGCGGTCAGGGATACGGGTAGGGTGCTGTACAAGCTGCTCTAGGTCATTAAGGATAGAAAAGATGTAGGCTTGTTCACCAGGTGGATCCGTGAAAGGAGAGGAGAGCCAAAGGTGGTGGTGAACATTGAAATCTCCAAGAATGGAGATTTCAGAGAAAGGAGAAATGGACAGAATGTGTTCCATCGTAGAAGTAAGATAGTCGAAGAATTTTTGATAGTCAGTAGAATTAGGGGATAAGTAAACAGCACAGATATATTTAGTCAGAGAATGACAGGAAAGCCGAAGCCAGAGTGGGGAGAATTCAGAAGAATCAAGTTCAGGAACACGAGAGCAAGATAAGTCGTTGCGTATGTATACACAACAGCCACCTTTGGCTTTGAAATGAGTATAGAGAAAGTAGGAGGATACAGAAAAGGGTTTGCTGTCGGTTGCCTCAGACAGCTGAGTCTCCGTCAGAAAAAGAAGGTGAGGTTTAGAGGAGGAGAGGTGGTGCTCAACAGAGCGAAAGTTAGATGAAAGGCCGCGAATGTTGCAGAAATGAAGAAGAAGAGAGTCAGACAGTGGTTCCAGGCACCTCGAGTCGTCACCGGGAGAGGGGCAGATGGTGGGGGCATTTATGGTCCCCCCCCCTAGGGACTCCGAGGCTTGATTAATCGACGCCATTTTTGTGAATTTTGAATAGGAAGTGTAGTGTGTACTGTGCATGTAGTTTGGTGAAGATAGTTAGAGAAATTTGTACTGGAGAGCATGCTGGCCTACTCTCTGTGTAACTGAGACACTGAAAAAGTTCAGCAAAGGGGGATGGTCAGGAACTAGTCCTGAGGGCTGATAAAACGGGAGCTCCAGCACTCCCTGTCATCAGCTTTCCATCCACCTCGGGAGTACTGCCCTGCTCTCGGTATACACTCCCTCTGTACGGTCACCATCCTAACTATTTATGGCATCTCTATATGAAAAGGCTGCTTAAAATAACTATGCATAAAAGGTAAATAAATCTGATGCCTGTGCACATGGGTTGATATAATAACGATATCTCACAATCTGTTGCTTGGACTCCATGCTGGTATGGGTTTGAATGGCCGTCCAACAACCCCCCAGCACCCTCTCATCACCTCGGAATGGTATTTTCCTCCGAAAAACAGCTATTAACAAATTGGTGGACTAGGCAATAGTGTGTTGTCTGGAAACTTCTGGCTCTGCAATAATGTTTGATCTGTCACGTCAGTATACTTCTCTCACGAGCCAGCCCTTGATATCACCACCTATCTAAAGCTTGTTATCTGACGCCGCTATACAAGGTGTAATGCACCATTACCTACCGAATATTAACTCCTTTATATTATGCCCTGAATTAAAGCAAGACAATTAATGTGACCACCACTTTGCATTTCTTTCTCCTTCCCCTACGTGACCTCCCTGCCCTCCCTCACTCCACCCCCGCACCATCGCTCGTCTCCCCACCCACATTCCCTTCTCTTTCTGGCCCCTCCCTTTCAGCCCCTCTTACTCCACTGGGACTTGCCGTGCATAAAGAAGCCAGCCTGAGGCACGGGGTAGGTGATTATTTATGACCACGACTGTACGCATTGCACGAATATATTAACTGAGATAGTATAGTATTTGGCGGACAAAATATCATCAGGAGTTGATTTGCTGTGTATTGAGATGATTAGGCACAAATTGTAACCGGAACATTGATCATCGTATGGGTGGTCAGGCTGGAAAAAACTGCAAGGTCAATGAGCGTAGATTACAAGGGAGCATCAAACGCTACCGAAACCATTGCTTTGCCTTCAGGGGAATAAAAGTAATCGCTTATAACTGCAGAGACAAAACGAACAGATTGTGGATAAGTAAAATTAAAGATTGTTAATATTCTCATGGCAACGCTGAATGGTCTCCACAAACGCAAATCCCATCACCCAGAGAGGTGATTGTCCCCCTGTACTGACAGTGGTTAATAAGCTCCATGGATGCACAATGTCCCTCGACTTCCTCTTTTGGGTTTCCGGCTGTCCGCTGGGTTTACGTGTAGATGATCCTGGGTTTCTAACGACTACTACTGTTGCTACTACTACTACGACTACTACAACTACTATTACTACTACTGCTACTACCACCACCACTACTACTACTGTTGTTGTTGTTGTTGTTGTTGTTGCTGCTGCTGCTAGTGTTGCTATATAAGTGATGGTATGGTTTGACTCCGTACCCCATAGTGTGCTTTAAAAGGATTTAATAAAATAAGAAGGACCAACTGCACCACGTTAGAAGTGAGATGGTGAAGAAACAAAGGAATAGCAACAGTCTGAAGAGAGTTAAGATGATAGAAAATCAACGGGGGAAAACATTATGATCACTTTAGCATGAAGCTTATAACTAAAGTTCGGTGAAGCACTCTAGGTAAAGGTCCGATATGTTGAGAGAGAAACAGTAAAATTTATAATAAAGTCCAAAAAGACGGTCACAAATGGATGGCACTCACAATATGCAATACTACTGATCATGATTTTGGTGAACATATGAAGGAAAATAAATATTTGCACTTATTCTTCCTCGTGGAGGATACTAAAATTGTGGAGGTTGTGTATATGCTGTTAATAGCATGTGACTTATCTTTGAATTTAATGGAAATGGAAAACAGAAGCTTGATTATGCAGATAACAAGATATTTAAGTGGAATTACTTCTTCATGAATACTGATCTTCGAGACAATAGTAGAATGTAAAACACACACACACACACACACACACACACACACACACACACACACACACACACACACACAAACTCCCCCCTCCTCCTCCTCTCTCTCTCTCTCTCTCTCTCTCTCTCTCTCTCTCTCTCTCTCTCTCTCTCTCTCTCCTCAGGGCGTAATGAAAATCCAATAATGTATGCTCGTCCTTCAAGGCATTCTCTGCTTTTATGTATAATGATGCTAAGCCAGTGTCATTGTCAAGAGTCCGGATGCACATCACCATTAACTTTACGACCAGCTGGAATTATCATATATATTACGGAGGCTGGAGCTAACCTCACTGCCACATGTAAAATGGTTATTACGTATATTATTATCATCATATCATCGTCATTACCATTACCTTGATCTTATGCTAGTCCCCTGTATGGCATGGACATCATCTAGTTTTTTTTTTTTTTTATTCTGTTCTTTTAGTTGTTATCTTGTTCCATCGCATCCTAGCAAATTTACAGATAACACCGCAAGTCGCGGACATTGTTTTACAGCTCTGAAATAAAAATTTAACATATTATCCTATCATTTAGTATACAATGCAGTTCCTCTTGATACCATATCGAATCCACTAAATTATAATGACTGCCTCTTACAGCCACCCTCTGAATACCAGTGATATGAATCACCCGTCATTTGTGAGCGAGCGTTCAGTCTCCAGGCCACAAGTCCTCAGCATAGCTAATTACTCTGTCAGTCAAATCACCTCAATTCACGCACTCTAATGCTTATCCATTTGCATCACACTCCTTCCCCACCAGCTCATGACAATTTTCATAGCTGGGGTGATGCACGCCACAGCCCCAAACTTACTAGGTGTGAGTTTCAGCCATAGCGACCACTGCCTGACTCACAGTCTTTACCCGAGCTTCAGTGTTGTAAATCTGAACGGGGTATATCCGATACAAATCTTCCGCAGCTTACAGGAGGTGCAGACTACCGTCAGGCTTTACCGCCGACACCAAACACGCACGGACACGGACAAACTTACTGCTCCATGTTGCTCTCTGCCACCACCAGCTTACCCTAATTCCACACCCATTCTTTTCCCTCTGCCATACTTACCTCTGAATAATCTGGCTGCTTCATCCCGACACAAACACTGACTGGTGAAAGTAACATGAAGTACTGTTATTAACTGGTGTTATAAAGTAATGTACCCTATTCCTAACCCACAGCATTTTTCGTCCTCAAGAATGGTAATGCTATCATTATGTTTTCTATTTTATTTTGCTTCCACATTTCCTTTCACACAAAAGGCACACAAGACCTCCACGCAGTCTTAAATAAGTTACAGTCGGTCATCACAAATACTTCATCTATGCCTCTCAGTTCTTTGCCCATTAGCCTATCTTTCTCTCAAATATATCCATATGAAAAATAAGCAAATCTCCAATGTCACCTTCTATAGCAGATCAGTGAAATATATCCTACTTTATGAGACAAAATAATTCTTGTCATTTGAATATCACTATAGTGGCAGATTTATCAGAATAGATCTTAATTTGGAAGGTCAAGGTCGTAGGGCAGAGTCAGAGATTTGGCCATGAAGAGAACGCTGAGCGTGGGTGTTACATTGTCTGCGTGTTCATTCTTGTTGCTGTTGTTCTTTTATCATGCAGGTTTCTTTATCAATCAGCATTACCTTAAATGAGGCAACAACAAGCATTTTGTCAACTGAATATTAACTACGTCGCCGGCAACTTTAGTTGTCTACGGTACCTGTCTGTGTCAGGCGTCTAGAGGAGGTGTCTGTTTCTGGTGTCTGTGGCAGTTGTCTGGGGCAGGTGTCTGAGAGAGGCGGGTGTTGTTAAATTATTAATGAGACAGATATTTCATCGCAGCTCTGTGGTGGGCTCTTTGCCGTACCTACAGTAGCTCATAGATTATGACGTTAACCTTATACACCACACAACATTAATCTTTTACCGCTGGGGTGATCGTTTAAGTGTGTGATGCTCCCGATCCCGAATCAACCCGGCAGCAAGACTCTCAGTCGTAGTCATCGTCCCCTGTGAGACAAATAATTTCAAACGCTCTCCAAAGCATTTGGAAACTAACGCCAGAGTAACTTTCTTCAAAGCTTCTTGTTCAGTAGGGTACTCAACACTACTTACCGTGTCAAACCGATTGGGGACGGCCAGTGCATACCCATAAATACAACCCTCATCTCTGAGTTTCTCAAAATAGAACCAATTTATGAGGTATATTGGGATTCCTTTAATTTTGATTTGCTGTCTTCAAGAAACGACAACTATGTGATCAGTAACAACAAACTCTAAGCTTCAAAAAACCCTGCACCTCTGAATGGTTTTCCACTGAACACTCACGTGAATGTGATCAATCTCCATAGCAACCTTAGCAGCACTGGAATACCTAGTTAAACGGTAGAGACGTGGCTGGTGAAACCAGTATCCAAAAATTTTTATCTTACAGGATTTTACGTATTCCAGAAAGTAAGAAATACAAATAACAAATAGTTCCAGAGCCATGTGGGCCTACCCATTCATCAAACCCCTTCCTGGGAGTATTAATGACTGCATTTAGGTCAAACAAAACAAATTGTGTATCCTGCGAGGAACACTGTTCCACAGCTTCAGTTGAGTTAGATGTAAAACGGCTACTTCCTTTCAAGACCTCTCCCCTCAGTCGAAGCATACACCTCTATTAGAGAAAAGCCAGAAATGTGCTTCAACCTCAGTACCATTATTCACTTATCAACCAGAGTAATCCTATTGCCAGAAAGCCAACGCAAGCAGAATTCGCCACAACAGCACCGCTAAGATGGTCATCACTGTCGCAGCAGGACCTGCAGTTTATGTAATCATTGCTACTAATCTCACCATAGCCAGACTGTCTCGCTTCAGAAAGTTCAGATATGTAGACCCAAGTCGTCACATCTCTCATGACAGCAGATGCAGTTGGTCGTTCTATATGAGGTTTAAAATTTTCCAAACCCCCACTTGAAGTGTTCTTCAACCTCTGAGCACCAGATACTGTGAGTGAAGTATGTGATCTTTTCATCATAAGTCTTATGAGGAAGGAACCTCAAGGATATTAAAAGATGATGACAGGCCTTGTTACGTGATTTTGAAAAAAAAAAGAAGGAACAAAAATAATTGTGGGAACTTTTGTCTGGTTTAAAGGTGGAGAAACTCAATTTTTGATGAATTAAAATAATATAGCATGACTTATCCCACTCAGATATATTGGACATGACTTCATATCGCATATCTCTTCAGGCTACTGACACTCTCCCACCACACTCCGTACACACACGCCACAATGCACCCTAGCCATCCCCCACCATCCAACCTGCCTCCGCCTGCACTCAGTTCCACACATTAGGTTGCTCGGCGGAACAAGTAGGCGAGACTTACAGCTTCACCCAGAAGAATTATCACCCATAAATCTTCAGCTCAAACCCGGAAGCGCGATTCCTGTTCGGAATATAACCCTTAAATATATACCCTTACTTTCCCCACCATCGCTTGCAAATAAACTATCTATGAACTTTGGTTTGGAAAATTATTCCACAGCATTATTAGCAGAAAAGGTGGTGAAATATTATGCATTCTTATGCAACCCTGATTCTTATGACCCGGGAAAATATATTACTGACAGGTGAACAAAAGTTGCCCAATTTTTCTCTATGTGTAAAAATACATCAACCAATTCTTTAATTTTAGCGTGAGTTGAGGGAAGAAGGGGACAAAACAGGACCAAAAACAGTACATATAAATAGTTGTGGGATACAGTTATTACATTAAAGTAATGGATCAGCACACCGTCTAACAGGGAATGCTGGAGCTGCTTTAAAGAAATTATGTAAATGCGATTCACAGCCATGTGTAGAACACGAACGAATTGATTACTTGTTTAACATTGAAATGGTGCCTGTGTGATTGGCATAAATGTTTTCACTTATAAACCAACTTCCTTACTTACGAAACAAACCTTGTATATCAAACAAAACTGATACTGTTGGAGAAGGAAGGTTGCTGATCCATAGAAGATTTATGGCGCTGCTTGGGTTCACCCATCTCTCTCTCTCTCTCTCTCTCTCTCTCTCTCTCTCTCTCAGCAAATGTGTTCAACACAACAACAACAACAAAAGACCTAAACCACGGCAGCTGGTTGGTAGTTATTAATTGTCTTTAATGGCACTGTTTGCATACGTTCTGAAATTATAATCACCCAGTAGGGCTTGTTGAATATTTGTTGACCTTTTACTGGTTCACTTCATAATTCAGCTTTTAACATTCACACCTGCCTTGAATTAGGTGCAGATCTTCCTTCCATCCCCATCTATCTTTATCACACTTCAGTAGCACTCCATACTGTACAAGTCCATCTTCTCACATGTACCCACTAATACTGTCGTGTAGAAATTGCAGATAATTTTTTCCACCCTATTCTGTCGTTCTGACTCAAGTAATTTTTCCACAGTAAGTGTGCTTCTCATCATCATCATCATGCAAACTCGCTTTCGGCGTGCCTCTCCTCTTCCATTGTTTCCAGACCAGTGCACTGATATATGCCACTCTGTTTTGTTTTAACTTGCTCATTCCAAGCTTATGAGTAATAACTATTAGCTGCAAAAAAAAAAAAAAAAAAAAAAAAGACAAAGCTAAGAGATAAAGGAAAGGCGAGAGTTGGTGTTGAAACAGTTCCCAGCCTCTCTCTTCCTTTGCCTCGTTATCAGTCCTGCTCGCCATCTCAGTGCGTCCTCCAGCATGCTCTCTTTCATCTTATACTGAACAATTTCTAGATCTCCTTCCCCCTCCATTCCATCTTTCAGGAAATTGTTTTTACTGTTATCAAATTTTGCTCTATTACTGAAAGTAGTATATTTTACTTAATTACCTCTTCTCCCTTCTTTCCCCCTCCCAGTTATTTTTTTCAACATTTATGCAGTCATTCATTCCATCTAACTCCACACTCAGGTATATTGTCCTTAGCATTAACTTTCCTGCCGTCCCTTGATCTTCCTTTTATTTCATCTTGAATTTCAAGCATTGCCGGTTCGCTGAATATAATGACCTACAACGTTGGGCGATCACTGATAAGAGAACAGACTAACCTGAGTGGTGAGGCTTGACTCCTGTTGCATCTGCCTCCCCTCCGGCCCTTCCCTCTATGCGTGTCAGTGATACATCATGCATGTGTACGCGACCCACACCCACCACCAGAGGGGACTGAATGACCTCTGAGGGTGACTGTCTGTGTCATCTGGAGAAGTGTTTTTGAAAGGTCTGATGTTTAAACTTTAACATTCATTAATGAGGGTCACGGTCAGTTCATGAAAGATTAAGTGCATGGCCAGGACGGGTTAAGCCATACCTAGACGAGTTGACATGGGGCTGGCACAGAACAAGGGAGGACACACAGACCCCTTTTCGTCAGGTGGCTCCACGCCAAACACACATGCACAGTTGTCGGCGGCCTCTGCTACATTCAGTTCCAACCTTCGACGCCTAACCCAGTGACTGTGGGCAGCCAATAAGAAAGGCACAGAATTCATAATATCAACATCCAAAAAATACTGATCCAGTGAGAAAAGAACACACACTTTTCTTTCATTCCACCACCCTATCTATAATAATCTGATGAGTATTTGACCTTTTGTTTGAAGGATGAACTGTATCGTTATCGTCTCTTCTCCACTTGAACTGGGTCACTGTCATACTGTCATACCTTTCTTTCCAAGGCTTATCTGCCATACCAAGTGTGCAGTCGTGCGTACTTTAGGTAACTGTGACTGTAATAAGTGCAATAGTCATGTTCTAGTCGTCCTTTCCTCGTTTCCTCGATCTGCATTCTCACAACTCCTCTCTTCATTTCTCCAAAACTGCAGGTCCACTTTATTGTATACTAGCACAAACGCCCATCTCCGGCTACACCCACAAGAGGTCAACCCCCCCCCCCCACATATTTTTTTCCAGCGACTGTTCCTGCACTGATGAAATTTCCTATGTAGACCTATTTTCTCTTATGGATTTCTTTCTTCAAGGATCTACTTTCTCCCTTCGACTTATTCTCCCCTTGGACTTGTTTGCCTCATGGGTCTATTTTAACCATGGACCCACTTTTCCCGAGGACCTATATTCCTCTGTAAACCTATTGTCAACAATGTACCGTGTCTGTTTTCTACCATGGAGCTAGTTACCCTTCATGAACCTAGTTTGCCAACTGATTCTTTCCCTTCGTAACCTTCCTCTCCCCTTGAGGAAACAGCAAATCCCCACAGGGACCTGTCTTCCTCTGCGGCCCTATTTTCTCCATGGACCTACTTTTACTCATTGTACATATGTTTCCACTTGGGTCCATTTTTCCAAAGTGGTTATTCTGCAATGGAACTCTTTCCCTATGAACCAGTTTTCACCAGACCATCCACCCATCTCCACATTCACCAGCTCCCATACCTACCCACTCACCTAGTGCAGTCTGTCTCAGCAGGACAACGAGTGGGAAATTTCCACTCTCAGAGAGAAAGAGAGAGACAGAGTACACAAGCACATAAGCTCTCCTCCTGCTACACACCCTACAGGCATTTCTCCACTCACTTACTCTCTTCCATGGACCTATTTTCAGTCCTTCGACCAATTTTCCTACATATACCTATTTTCTCCTTTCGATCAGCTTTTCCTTTTGGGCTTGTTTTCCTAATGTCCTAATTTTCTCATACATATACAGTACTCGTATTTTTCCCCATAAACCTACCTTTCCCTTTAGACTTTATTCTCCAATACTTCTTCTTTTTTCACTCCATGGGACTGTTTTCTCCCTATGAATTTATTTTCCTCCTGGACTGATATTCCCATGGACCTGTTTCTCCCACGGTCATTTTCCCCCTTTGATCCTGTATTCCTCTTGGCTATATTAACCCCATGGATCTATTTTCCTTTCATGGATCTACTTGTCCATTCACTGGCCTGTGTTTGCTATGGATCTATCTTCACCATGGACCTAATTCCTTTCCATGCAATCTTTTTTATTTATTTTTTTTCATGAACCAATTTTTTTCTATTGGACCTATTTTTCTCTCCAAGAGGACCCAAGCCCACATGGAGCTAACTTCTCCCAGACTTTTCTTACCTTCTGGACCTGTTTCCCATAAAGAAGTATCTGCCTTGTACCTGTTGTCCCACATGGAACAATACGGTACATAAACCTGTTTTTCCCCCATTCATCCATTCACACAGGCAGCAACCCAGATATATGCATATTCACTGAACCCAGTATAGTAAGCATGTCTGCTGCCTCGTCACCAAGGAAGTCACACTTTCATCCATACATCCACTAAGATAACTCAATCATATACCCATCCTACCCAACTACCCACCCACAAACTCCACTCACCAACCCACCACAGCCACTTATCCACAAAACCCACCCACTGACCTACAAAACTCACCCACCTGCACTACTTACCTACACAACTTTCCCACTCAATTAAACCGCATGTCCACCAACCTCACTCATCCCACCCACACATCGCACCCCCTCTACCCACCCCACCGGCTCCAACCAGCCTTCGAGTACACCTCACCCCACCCCATTCCACCAATCCATCCCATCCATCCATCCACCCACCAAGCTTTCACCCTCTGGATGATTCGCAAGCTCACACACACACACACACACACACACACACACACACACACAAACTGAAATATCTGTATGTAATTCGAAAGCGAATTTTAATTGCCAGATGTCAAATGGGTTTAAAAGAGTGACACACAAAATAAACGTAAAGAGAAGGAGTCGAAAACATGAAGAAGAAATCATAGAGTCTGAGACCATTTTCCCGGGTTTAGACAGGTAGAAGAACTGTGATGACATGTGGCAATGGGCTGCAGAATAGGATATCCATGAGTTAGTGAATAACCATAGGAAGAGAAAGAAGTATGGACGAAGTGAGTAAGGCAGAGGTGAAAAATGCGAGGCAGGGATGAAGGAGGGTGTACGGGCATGCGGGATGAGGAGAGGGTAAAAAGGGTGAAGCAGAGGAGGATAGAGTGAGGAAGGAATGTGATTAATGAGAAGTCTGTTTGGATAATGAGGCAGGAAACTGGGAAGTGTGGTAGAGATATGGGGAGTGAGGCAAAGTTGTGGGGACTGTGGCTGGGATGTGGGGAGTGTGGCAGGGATGTTGGTTAGAGAGGCAGGGGTGTGGGGATTGTGGGTGGGGTGTGGGGAGTGGGGCAGGGATGTGGGGACTGTGGGTGCAGTGTGGGAAGTGAGGCAGGGGTGTGAGGAATGAAACAGGGGTGTAGGGACTGGCAGAGGTGTAGATAGAGTGGCAGGGGTATCGAGAGTGGTGACAAGGGCGCTGGGATTGAGGCCGGGGTATGGGTAGGAAAGCAGGGGTGTGGCGAATAAGGCAGGGGTGTAGAGGGGTGTGGGAAATGAGGCAGGGGTATAGAGGGGTGTGGGGAGTGAGACAGGGCTGTGAGGAATAGGGCAGGGGTGCGGGACGTGAGGAGTGTGGTAGCGGTGTGGGGCGTAAAGTGAGGGAGAGATTAATGAGAAACCTGTGTGTCATAAGGGACGTGACTGGGGAGTGAGGCTGGGGTGTAGGGAGTGAACCAGGGGCGTGGGGAGTGAGCCAAGGTGTGGGGAGTGAGACAGGGGTGTGGGGAGTTAGGAGTGTGAGGAGTGAAGGGGAAGGTTCTGGGAGTGAGATAGGGAGAACAAAGTGGAGAGTAATTAACTGATGTATCCAAGTAGGTGCATAGTTATCAGTGCTCCTCAATTAGTAACTGTAATGACAAACTTATTAATATGCCTGAATGATATAATACGTTCATGACTGATGAAACGTAGATGAAACATAGGAGAAATGGGAGACATGACTCTGACTAAACAATAATTAAGTGCTCTTACGTGTAATATTAGGTATATTTATTTATTTTATTTTATATTCTTTAATAACAGAACGAAGGACGGAAAAGAAATGAATTAAAAAAAATAATCCATACACCAGATTACTGGTGTCCTCTGCTCATAAAATACTGTAACAATTAGACTTGAACAGCTGTGGGTTGAAATTTGGAGGGAAACAACTCTGGGGAAGCGAGTTCCAGAGAGATGCAGTTCGGGGAATGAAAGAATTCTGATAGGCAGAAGTTCTGCAATATGGCTGAGTGACATTCCAGTCATGAGCGCTACCAGATGCCCGTGTAGCACGAGGGAAGGCATGGAGAGGTGGCACCATGGACGCAACTTCGTCTGAGCATTTGCCAAGAAAATAACTGTAAAATAATGCAAGGGAGACAACATTCCTTCTTACTTGCAGGGGAGGTACTTTATTTGTAATGGCAGGGTTGTTAATAATTCTAACAGCTTTGTTCTGAAGTTTGTCTTGTTGTTTTAATGCAACCTCTCCACATCCATTCCACAAGGGTGAGCAATATTCAAGCTGAGAGCACACATGAGTCTTATAAATTATAGCTAACTGCTCATTAGCGTAGAAGTTACAGACTCTGTACAATAATCCAAGTTTCTTTGAGGCGGTTTTAGCAAGCGATCTAACATGAGAGGTCCAGCTGAGGGCATTGTCAAGTGAGACGCCAAGAATTTCAATACTTTTGGAGATGGGAATATTAGTAGCACTGAAGGTAATGTACGAATCTGGCAATATCTGTCTATAAGTGAACTGTATATATTTAGTTTTGCTAGCATTAAAAGAGACAAGGTTGTTTTGTCCCCATTCACTGATCGTAGATAAGTCTTGATTTATGGAGATGGCTGTACTGAGTTGAGAGGTAGAGATATTAGGCTTTGTAAATGGGTGTCTGAGTGTGAATGAACTATGTAGTGTTGAGTCATCTGCGTATGAGTGGATGGGATTGTGGGTTACAAATAAGAGATCATTAATATGAACCAGGAACAGGGTTAGCGCCAGAACTAACCCCTGCTGCACGCCGGCGTTGAGTGGAAATTTATGACTAATGTAGGATCTTACATTGATGTGGCAGTGTTGTAGGGATAGATGGTCAACTGGTGTGTTATAAAGTGATGTCTAATCTCCACATAAGTAGTTCGTAATGAGGCGTGTGCGAAGGTTAATGAAATAGTGATGACTGGATGGAGTGATGGAAAAAAAAGGGTTTGTATGGTAAGGTAAAAAGTGGCAAATTCGGGTGAATAATTCGGGTGCGTGGCCAAGGAGAAATGAATGTGGATGAGAGAGAGGGAGAGAGAGAGAGAGAGAGAGAGAGAGAGAGAGAGAGAGAGAGAGAGAGAGAGAAATATGTGACGTTAACGGGGAAGCAAGCAGGCAAGGGAACCGAGCATAAAAGGGAGAGAGGGATGAACGAAAAAGAAGAAATAGATGTAACTTCATATTCTGGGTGGGAAGGACATGGAAAAAGTAACAGATAAGAAACAACGATAAAATCAGTGACATCAAAACCTGGAATCGATACTGGAGTGGCGAGGACAGGAAATAACAATGGGAACTTGATTAGTTTTGCGTGTGATGCCATGTTCACTGTTGATTAATTTTTGGACACACGACTCTCTCTCTCTCTCTCTCTCTCTCTTGGAACAGTCACATAATAGTGACTACTAACACACACACACACACACACACACACACACACACACACACACACATTTAATATATGTGAACACATTGACGTCACATCCAGGAACTCAGCAACAACCTGATGTCCTCATGTCAATCCAGACGTCAGCAGTATGAGAGAAATGCCACTGTGCAGGGGAAGTTGATGAAAGAACATAGTAGGGACATTTTGCTGTTGCGTGAGATGTAGATGTGGAGTAGTCTAGTTTGTGTGTGTGTGTGTGTGTGTGTGTGTGTGTGTGTGTGTGTGTGTGTGTGTGTGTGTGTGTAAAAGGGGAGAAGAAAGAGGTTTGTACTTTTTGGTGACATGCCGGGGGATGTTAAAGCAATATGTCTATAGGAACTTAGGGTTTTCAGGTGCGGTGTTGATTGCAAAAATGCAAAGGCAAGCTATTACTTAATATGAGTAAAATAATAAACACTATGGTAAACTAGTGTGCCCGGGTCAAAGGTAGGCTGTGCATCAGTAATATGCAAATAATATCTTTGGGCAAGTCCTTTTGTGTATTTGAACTTTAATGTAAGAAATTTTGGTCAGTACAGAAACAACCATTATTATCACAGCTACCACCATCACAACCACCACGATCACCACCACCACCACCACCACCATAACCACCACCATCATCACAACCACCATCATCACCACCACCACCATAACGACCACGACCACGACGACCACCACCACCACCACAGGTATTGCCATCTCTTTCATCACCACCACCATCACCAAAACTACCAACCATTTTCTGTTGAATAAAATCGTCTGTTGGTAGCATCAGAGAACTTAGACATCGGACTGTACTGTAGATGTACAACTCCCCAATCTCTCTCTCTCTCTCTCTCTCTCTCTCTCTCTCTCTCTCTCTCTCTCTCTGTGCAGACATGAACTCCACGGAAATCCCCCGCCTCATTTTCAGCGTACCGTATTATAAGATATGGAATATTATCGGGGGAAAGTTAAAAATTTAAAGGTATGTAAGAGTTGTACACAAAAATTAATAGCCCTTTCCTTAACTACATTTTTTTTAAATAGCAGAACGGAGGAAAGAAAAGCAAATGAATAAAAAAAAATAATCCATACTCCAGATTACTGGTGTCCTCTGCTCATAAAATATCTGTGACGTTTAGACTTGAACAGCTGTGGGTTGAAATTTGGAGGAAAACAACTCTGGGGAAGCGAGTTCCGGAGAGATGCAATTCGGGGAATGAAAGAATTCTGAAAGGCAAAAGTTCTGCAATATGGCTGAGTGACATTCCAGTCATGAGCGCTACCAGATGCCCGTGTAGCACGAGGGAAAGCATGGAGACGTGGCACCATGGACGCAACTTCGTCTGAGCATTTGCCAAGAAAATAACTGTAAAATAATGCAAGGGAGGCAACATTCCTTCTTACTTGCAGGGGAGGTAGTTTATTTGTAATGACAGGGTTGTTATTAATTCTAACAGCTTTGTTCTGAAATTTGTCTAGTTGTTTTAATGCAACCTCTCCACATCCATTCCACAAAGGTGAGCAATGTTCAAGCTGAGAGCGCACATAGCTAACAGCTCATCAGCAAAGAAGTTACAGATTCTGTACAATAATCTAAGTTTCTTTGAGGCGGTTTTAGCAAGTCTTCTAACATGAGAGGTCCAACTGAGGGCATTGTTAAGCGAGACGCCAAGAATTTCAATACTTTTGGAAATGGGAATATTAGTAGCACTGAAGGTAATGTACGAATCTGGCAATATCTGTCTATTAGTAAATTGTATATATTTAGTTTTATTAGCATTAAATGATACAAGGTTGTTTTGTCCCCATTCACTGATCGTAGATAGGTCTTGATTTATGGAGATGGCTGTACTGAGTTGAGAGGCAGAGATATTACTTTGTAAATGGGTGTCTGAGTGTGAATGAACTATGTAGTGTTGAGTCATCTGCGTATGAGTGGATGGGATTGTGGGTGACAGATAAGAGATCATTAATATGAACCAGGAATTGGGTTGGCACCAGAACTGACTCGTGCGGCACGCTGCCGTTAATTGAGTGGAAATTGGAATATACATCATCTACTTTTACTTTTGTTTTCCTGTCACTATGATATGAAGAAATCAAAGGAACAAAAGACATTAGTCCATAGCAAGGGAGTTTGGACAGCAGGGAACGGTGCCATACTCTGTCGAAAGCTTTAGAGATATCCAGAGCTACTGCACGAGTTTCTCCAAAAAGATCAATTGATTGATGGATGGTATGAGTCAGGAGATTGAATATGTCAATGGTGGATCTTTTATGGCGAAAACCATATTGTCTATCACTAATTAAGTTGTTGGATTCAAGATGTTTAACAATGTGCTTATTAATTAAAGTTTCAAATACCTTACCAAGAGAAGATGTGACAGCTATTGATCTGTAATCAGGGGGGTCAGAGGAACTTCCTTTCTTCTGAATTGGGTGGATATTGGCTTCTTTCCATGAATTTGGGAATGAAGAAGTACGTATGCATGGTCTAAATAATTTAGCTAGAACAGAGGCAAGTTCAGGGGAACACTTTTCAAAACAATTGGCGGAATTCCATTTAGGCCAGGAGCTTGTTAGCAGGTAAATTGTCTAGGATGGATTTTACGTATCTTGTCTGTATTTTAAGTGTGGCAATTTCGGGAGAGTCAAGTTCTAGTACTGGGGCATTCTGGCTGGTAACGTCTGTGGTAGCCTACAGTTTCTGGCAAATGTACTGGCAAAAATATCCGTTTCCCACGCGGGTCATTTGTAATGTTGCCATCTGAAGATTTTAGTGGGGGAATGGAAGATAACTTGTTAAAGTTTTTATTGAAAGAATTAAGAGTTAACCAGAATATATACGAGTATATTCGTCATTCGAGGTTGTTTTCGAAGTGCTCAGCCTCATCACTAAAGAGATGAATCCTGTGATGGCAATCATCAAAATGTAGAATATACAGTATATAATAACTTTCGTGCTTGAAGCAGCTAATGAGATAGGTTGCTGGCGCATGAAAGAACGAATCAAGAAGTAGTAAGTTTTCCGTTAAAGTTCGGATTTTCAAGCTGGTAATGCTGGCGTACTGGTAAAAAAAAAAAAAAAAAAAAAAAAAAAAAAAAAAAAAAGTCACAGGAGCATGCCGAATGGGAACCAGAAAATATTCACGAGTCGTGATAGTGGTATTGATACTCGGACGGTTTATTTACGGTAGATCAGAACAAATGGACAATTTTCGCATGAAATATCTATTGCACCTTGCCACTTTTTCTGACAGGTCGCAGCTGAGGGAATGGGTGAGTGGTACGAACCCTCTGCTTGGTAATATCTCTTCTCAAACAGCAGATACCATACGAACCCTCTGTTTGGTAATATCTCTTCTCAAACAGCAGATACCATACGAACCCTCTGCTTGGTAGTATCTCTTCTCAAACAGCAGATACCACAGTCATACCCAACCTTATACAATAATTTGTTTTAAGAGCAAAATGTCCTGAAACAGACTGCTTCCCTTTGAATTTCTTTATATATTGAGCCTCATTTCTTTATTTGTAGAAACGTTTCGCTGGGAATGTTATTAGTGCTGATGTAGTGTAGGATGGCTGTGCTGTGTGGTGTGGGACTGAGCCAGACAGCACCAGCAAGCGTGTCACGGAATCGACTGCCTGGTGACAAGAAGGAATATTAAATCCAGTGCTGGTGTTAAATATTTTTATTCTTCTTTGCCTATACTAGTTCTCACAATTATAGTTAGTAGTTTTTCGAGCGTCCTAAATCTTTTTGATACAGCCTTTTTTAATATAAATGATATTGCTTGCATTTCTTTTAAGTCTTTTGGCGGTGAACACGATGAGCAATAGCTATATAAGTCAACTGTCAGCATTATAAAAGAAGAAAAAAACGAATTGACATTCCATTGCACAATTCAGAATTATGATTTTGTCCAAATTACAGCCTCTGATGATGAAAAAAATAAAATAAAATGTACTTAATGAACAAATACGGAGACAAAGGATGTGGAGGCGATACATGAAATATTACTGTCACTAGATTCTGTTAGGTGAAGGATTGGCTCAGTGAAGGGAGGCGGGGAGGGTGGCGCTATTAATCACACACAACCACTTATTAATACGACCCAAGCTCATTCTGACAAAGTACCGCTGTGATCAACAAACTGACGATATTAATTTATCAGATTAATTAGACAACGATGTGACTGATGGCATATAAAGATGAAACTAGTTGTGCTGATTGGTTACCGCAACAATCGCAAACCTTTAGTACATATTTATCATCTTGTTTTGTGATTGATTATGAATATATGCTGGATGGTGTTGTGATGAGGGTGTCGCGATGGTGGGTGGGAGTGATGTGTGGGACAAGTGATGACCGGAAAGCTATGTGCATGAGAGATGAGTTGCTAGTTAGGTGGATGATTGAGTTTAGGAATAAACGCTGTGATGAAGATTGGAAGAGCGGTGCATAATTAGGGAGCGTGATGAAGGAGGGAAAGGTGTAGCTGAGCGGCGACATAGCCTGGTAAGTATAGTGAAAACGGTGTGGGTAGTGAGGAAATGTGGTGAGCGTTGGACTAAAGTGATGTAGTGAATGGCAAGTGCGGTAAATGAATTATACATATGACAAACAGTGAAGATCATTAATGAAATAGAAAATATGATAAAAGTATGAGATGGGGATGTGAAAAGAGCCATGTGATGAAGCTGATAGGGAAGTAGATTATGTGATGTGGACTTTGTGATAACAAGTTGAAATATTATATAGAGGAGGACAAGAGTCAGGAGTGAATGAGGGGGCAGCGAAACAGTGAAGTAGTGCAGAGGAAAGTGAGGTGAAGGGTGACAGTTTGTGACGAGGGGTGTGGGAGCGTGGGGAAGGGTTGCAGAATGTGGTGAAGGGTGAGAGTGTGTGATAAGGTGACGAGATGTGGTGAAGGGTGAGAGAGCATGATGTACGGTGAGCGGGTACGGTGAAGGGTGAGAGAGCAGTGAAGGGTGATAAGCTTTCGTGAAGGGTGAGAGATGAAGTGAAGGGCGATGGGGTGTGGTAAAGCGCGATGGGGTGTGGTAAAAGGTGATGGGGGTGGTAAAGGGTGAAAGTGTGGTGAAGGGTGACCGGATGCGATGGTGAGTAAATCTGGTAGAGAGAGAGAGAGAGAGAGAGAGAGAGAGAGAGAGAGAGAGAGAGAGACAGACAGACAGAGAGAGAGAGAGAGAGAGAGAGAGAGAGAGAGAGAATGAAGAGGGATTAGAGAAATGTACAGAGGCGAAATAAAAATGAAACAACACTTTAATGCATCGAGAGTCAGACAAAACAATGGGTAACGTCAACAACGTGACTTCCTCAAGTCAAACCTGACGTCAGCACAGGTGAGAGAAATGCTACTCTGTAGGAGAAGTGGCAAAAGAGCACCGTAGGTAAATTTTGTAGTTGCATGGCTAGATGTTGATATAGACGAGTGTGTGTGTGTGTGTGTGTGTGTGTGTGTGTGTGTGTGTGTGTGTGTGTGTGTGAAGTCTGAGGAGTTATTTTTACATGAAACAGAATGAAAGGTTACAGGTATGTATGCATGGGAGTAATAAAACTGGCAGGATCAGGTATGCCACGGCGTAGTGTGCAAAACGCTACGGCTGGAGATTATCTGGACTGAATGAACAGGTGTACAGGTAATAAAACTCCTTATTTTAACCTGCTAACTAATGAGGTTACTAGTGCGCGACTGAATGAAACAAGAATTAGAAAGTACTCAAACGGAGTTTGGGCTTACAGGTTCGTGTTGGTGGTGTAGACTACTGGTCCAAAAATTAACAGGAGAGTACTGAATGGAAGATACTAAGGATTAAAGATTTGTGATATTGATGGTGATATTGTCTTCATTAATGGCAGATTGTAATACGAGTACGCTGGCATTTATCCTTTGAAATATCAGTTGTAGTTTTTTAAGCAGTGTGTGGCTGTTCTTGTCATTTCCTTTGCAGTAGAGGGGATGTGTGAATGGTAAGACCTTTCTGCTAACAGATTTTTTTTTTTTTTCTCAAGAAGCAGATACCATAGTCATTTCTAATTTTGTAGCAATAAAAAAAAAGGGCGTTCTTAATCTGACTGCTTTCCTCCGAGATTCTTTGTACTTTGAGTCTCATTATATTGATAATTCACCAGGTATGTTTTTATAGTAATAATGGAACCTAGGAAGGATGTGTTTCGTAACGTCTGACTGAGCGACATGACACCAACAATCGAGAGAGAGGACAGAACGCCTAGAGACAACAAGCAAGGTCTAAAGCTTTTACTGCTAGTGTTCATTTACTATAGACAGCCTATACTAGCTGTTATATATTTAAGTGTCTTTTTCTTCGTGGATCTTAAATCATTCGGACTCTTGTTTAAAGAAATAGTTTGATTTTAAGCATTTTTGAGAGTGTACACGACCAGCAATGGAGGTAGTGAATAACTAGCATTTTTAGATACAGGTTAATATCGTGTTCAACCTGTAGCCTTTGCATACAACAAAGGTGAAATTAATAATATTTAAAGAACAATCCGCAGACAAAGGAAGTGAACGCAGTACATAAAAATTACGGTGGCTAGATACTGCTGTGTGAAAGACTGGCTCAGTGAAGGGAGGCGGGGAGGGTGGCGTTATTTATCAAACACACAGTCACTTATTAACACGGCCCTAGCTCATCCTGACAAATTACCGCTGTGATTAGCGACCTGGCAATGTAATTATATCAGACTGATTTGACAAGTAATGATGTGACATTGTATGTAAGGGAGGTGTCGCTCATGGCTGTGATTCATTACCGAAATAATTGCAAAGGATGTAGTATATCATTTCATCTTGTGCTTCTTCATGTATAATGTTGGCTCTTGTGATGAAAGTGTTGCAACGATGGGTGGCGAATAATGTGAGTGAAAGGGGATGCCTGAAACACGAAATACTTATGTGATGAGTATGAGGTTATGAGGTTATGATAATGATATTGCTAAGGGATGAACATGATGGTAAAGTTTAGAAGGTTGGTGAAGAATTAGGGAGTGTGATGAAGTGTGGATGGGTGTGGTTAAGAGGCGAGAGGGGATGGTAATCAGTGTGAAGTACGCTGAGTAGTGAGTAAATGTGATGAGTATTGAACTTATGTGGTGAAGGGAATGGAAAGTGCGGTAAATAACTATGTATCTACCTCTATATCTATGTCAATCAATCAATCAGTCAATCTATCTATCTATCTATCTATCTATCTATCTTCAAGGATAGATAGATAGGTAGGTAGATAGATATAGATAGATAGATAAATAGAAAGAGCTAGATAGATAGACAGATAGGCAGATAAACAGATATAGAGATAGATACATAGATATTGATAGATAGATAGATCAGTGAAAGACTCGTACTGAAACAGATGGCATGATACGATAAAGCGTGAGACGATGATGTGATGAGCTTGTGCTGAAGAGGAAAGGAAAGTTGGCTACGTAAAGAGAATTTGTGATGAGAAAGACTGTGATATGCACAGGAAGAAAAGAGTCACGAGTTAATGAGAGGTTTGTGAGGTCATGAAATAGTGCAGGGGGGAGTGTGGTGAAGGGTATGGTGAAGGGTGAGGGAGTGCGGTGATGGCTCCGGGGTGTGGTGAATGGTGTTGGAGTGTGGTGAAGTGTGAGGGGGTGTGGTGAAGGGTGTGGTGAAGGGTGAGGGAATGTTGTGATGGCTGACGGGGTGTGGTGAAGTGTGAGGGGGTGTGGTGAAGGGTGTGGTGAAGGGTGAGGGAGTGTTTTGAGCGGTGATCTGGGGTAGTGAGAAATTATAAGTTATATGAGTGTTGGCAGTGCATGATGGAGGGTACAGGTGTGTAGTGAGTGTGTGGTGAGTGTGATGAAGGCAGGTGAACTATGATGAGGTGTGAGGCAGGAGGCTGAAGGGGTAGCAGGATATAATGAGGCAAGACGATGACAGAGTCTGTGGCCAACAAATGAAATTAATATGCTAAAAAGCCATTGGAGATACAGGTGGATATGTACAAAAACTGGCATATAAAAAAGAAAAGAGAGGGAAACCTGAACAGCAGTGAGGAATGATGGATGGAGAAGGAAAAAATAAAAGACATGATGAAAAGGCTGCTTGAAACAAGAGAGAGAGAGAAAGAGAGAGAGAGAGAGGTGATATGAAAAGATTAAAGTGAGTGCGCATATCATATAACGAAGCAATAACGCAATAAACTGTGAAAAGCGAGATAAAAAGAATGGTAACGACAGAATGTAAATATAAACATTAGCCTCTGGATGTGGATAGAATTGGTAAAACAGCATATCGAAAAAAGATAAGATGCTTCCCAAACTGCTATAAAATTTGATGAAATGAGCCACGAGAGTAGAAAACGGAGCCACAAGAACGCACATGAGCACAAGAGCAGTTTGATTAATTTTACTATAGACGACATCTTCACCGCTGATAAAATTTTGCCACATCCACATGACTGGCCAAATATAGCCATTTTCCCTGTATCACCTTCTTTCCCCCCGTCCACTCACCCACCTACTCACTCACTTACTGAATTACTGTACTATCTTGAAGAAAGGGGCCCAGGCTTTTTGGGTGGTACGTTAGGAAAAAGAAATTTTGCACAGTGGAAGACCTTCTCCCTAACCAGCTTTCCGGTAGGGTGGGACAGGCGATGACCGCCTCCCATGGGGGTAGCGGGTCCAGGGTATCCCACCGAAACCGTTAGGGACAGTCATTTCTGTTTTTAATGAAGTAACAAAAATTTTGGCATAATGGTAGAGCTTTACCCGCGCCAGGTTATAATCATGGTGGAACCCCACTGGGCAGTACACCACAGGGGGTCCGTCCTCTGTGATCTCGAACAAAGTAGTAATGCACAGATAAATCTTATAACCGATGAACATGAAATATTGTGCAGTAATAGTAGTTACACCAGCCACGTTCTGACAAACGTGGAAATGCCGAAGGTCACCCTCCCGGGGAAGAGGGAGGTCCGGCAATGCCATTATGTGCGGCCATCGTTTAAACCTGTCAACAAGAAATTGTACACAATGGTTGGCGTTTGCCCTGGACACGTTTTAGGTAGGACAGGGCTCCCAGTGATCATCCCCTCTGGCCTGTGTGAGGGGGGGTGGCCCCCAAGAAGAAGAATGCCATAGATTCTTACCAAGGAACATATAATTTTCTCATTCACGTTTCGCGTAGAGTAAGACTCCGAAGGCCACCTCCACGAGGGTTAGGGCTGCCTCCGGGGGTCTTGGCCAAAGTCTTCATGCACTGTCATAGTTTTCAACCTAAGGGCAAGAAATTGTGCATGTACTGTAGGTAGACGTTCACCCCGGATACGTTTTAGGCAGGACGAAAGCGCAAATGGCCACCCACAGATGGATGAGATTGTCCACATATGGGACAAAGCTCTGGTTTTTATGCTGGCACAGGAAATTTTGCACAGTAGTAGACTTTCACCCGGAACGGAGTTCATGAAAGGTGGAACACCTGGACTTCACTCGTCAGTTTCCCCTTAATTATTTATTTCCTTTTCCTTACAATATAGCAAGAGCGGGTGCGGCTTTTGAAAGTCTTTTTTCTTGCTGGACACGCAACAATCTCTCTCTCTCTCTCTCTCTCTCTCTCTCTCTCTCTCTCTCTCTCTCTCTCAGCTATAACACAAACTTTCAAAACCTTATAACAGAAAATGACAAAACTGTCCACTGACCAATATAAAAATCAATATTTGTAACCACAAGAAAGCCAAGCTAAAATATTGAATAACAACTTGACGCTCATGGCAAACCAGACGTCAGCACAGGAGGAAGAAGTGCTGTGTATAGGGGAAGTGGCGAATGAACAACGTACGTAAAGTGTGTGTGTGTGTGTGTGTGTGTGTGTGTGTGTGTGTGTGTGTGTGTGTGTGTGTGTGTGTGTGTGTGAATAGGTTGTGGGATAGGGTGCATGTATTTTTAAATAAAATACAACGAGAAGATACAGATATTAATGCAGGGGGAGGGGGGGAATACTGCCAAAATGTTCAGGCAAATTACTGTGTATATTTCGAGAATGCATCGACTGGATATTATTATAAGTGAGGAAGCAGGAGTACCATTAATAAGTTTCCATGCCTGAAAGTAATACTAAATGAGACTCTTGGATCATGAATGGATGAAATAAGAATTGGTAAGTTATCTCACAGTTAGGATTTACATGTTGATAATGCAGATGTATTGGTCTGAAAATGATATTGCAGTTTGATGATGCAGGTCAAGAAGGATTAAAATGCCATAATATTGTTTTATGTTACTTTGTTAATGTACGGTGGACTAAAACATGCTGGCACTTTTTCTACGAAATATCTATTACAGTTTCTTAAAGCTGCACGCTTGTCCCTGTCACTTTTCTCTGGGAGGTCACAGCTGAGGGGAATGGTGATTTGTACGAACCTTCTTAAGTCTTTGTTCTCCCAGAGCAGATAGCATAGCCATTTTAAACCTTACGCCAAAGTTTCATTATGTAAAAACAGAGCTCTGAAGCTGACTGCTTTCCTCTGAATGTATTTATATATTGAGTCGCATATTCAAGTTGCTGAGATTTTTCATTGTGCATAATATTAGTGATAATATAACACAGAAAGGCAGTGTTTCGTGATGTGTGACTGAGCCACGCAGCACCAGCAATCTCAACAATGAACGAAAAGTAATGTCCTAAGGTAGGCAGGACGAGTAAGCTAGTCACCGCCAATACAAGCGCTGAAAATTTTCTAGCTCCGCAAACCTTTATGACACATTCAAGAAAATTAAGTAGATGTGCAGTTCTTCTTGTGCATTCAGAGAAAACATGGAAAATGCATATCCATTCCTTATCGTAAGTCATGTTTTGATATGCAGGATGGACAAGGAAGCTGTGGAATCCTCCTTTTGGTCCTAGTTTATCTTTGTAATTAAATCTTAAATTACGACACGAAAATTACAGCAGGTTACAAGAGTTTTCTGTAGGAAGGCACGGGGTACAAAATCTTCCCCTGTCGAGCCTTTCCTGTAAAAACATATCAGTCAGGACAGGTAAAGGGTCGTGATAATCTCTGAGTCTCCCACCCCTGGATCTTCTTGCTGCCTCCAGACGATTTCCTTCAGCTTTGGGGAGGTCCCTGGTACTGCAGGGGTTAACGAGGCCTCGGTCTAACACACCAATTCTAAAAGTCTCTCCTAAGCTGAATAAAATCGTCTGGTGTTGGTCTGGCTACGATGAAAATAACGTCTTGTTAGCGGGATGACAGGTGGATCATTATAAATGCCTGTCTCTCTCTCTCTCTCTCTCTCTCTCTCTCTCTCTCTCTCTCTCACTCTTAATTCTACTTGAGTAAAAATGGGTAATTCTGTGTGTGTGTGTGTGTGTGTGTGTGTGTGTGTGTGTGTGTGTGTGTTTTCATCTGTGCCAGAAGACGATCTTGCATCCGGTTAGATATACTGTACAATGTGCGTGTGTGTGTGTGTGTGTGTGTGTGTGTGTGTGTGTGTGTGTGTGTGTGTGTGTGTGTGTGTGTGCAGAACTCACTCAGTCTATGGACTTGGTCATCTAACTCACACATCTTACTCTCAAACTTTATTCTCAGCATTATCTAACAACACAGTAACTCACTCCAGTCAACCACAAACCTGTTCATTAACATCTGCTGCAACTCTCCAGCCTCTAGCTCTAAAAGTACTGTCTCTAAGGTATTTAACTCTCACCGTACTGTTTCTCAACACTGACTCGCTCTACTGACTCACGCAGCTAACTCTAAAGCACTGTCTCTCAAACATTTGACTCTCACACCACTATCTCTCAAAACTGACTCTCTCTCTCTCTCTCTCTATTGACTCACACAGTTATCTCTAAAAGCACTATCTCTCAAAAATTTAACTTTCACAAAAGTATCTCGCAGCAGCGACTCCCTGCTGACTCACACATCTAACTCTCCAGCATTATCAATTAAGTATCTCTCACAAAACACTGTCTCTTTACAATGACTCTCTTTAATAAATTACACAGCTTAATCTCAGTACAATATCTCTCAGATATTTAACTCTCACAACACTGTCTCTCAGCACTGACACCCTCTGCTGACTGACACAGCTAACTCTCAATAACTGTGTCACACACTGACTCACACAGCTAATTTACAAACGCTGTCTCACACAGTGACTCAAACAGCTAACATTCAAATACTGACTCTCACGCATTGACTGGCTCAGCTAACTCTCAAACGCTGACTTTCAAACACAAATTCACACAGCTAACTCTCAGTCTCCTGCACACACTGACTCACACAGCTAACACTAAAAAGCTTACTCTCAAAGCTAGCACTCAAACCTTGACTCGTACACACTGACTCACACAGCTAACTCTCAAACACTGACTCTCAAAAACTGACTCACTCAGCTAACTCTCAAACACTACTACACACTGACTCACAAAACTAATTATCAAATGCTGACTTTCACACTGACTCACAGAACTAACTCTCAAACAATGGCTCTCAAAAACTGACTCACACAGCTAACTTTCAAACACTGACTCTCATACGCTGATTCACACAACTAACTCTCAAACACTGACTCTCAAAAACTGACTCACACAGCTAAGTTCCAGAAAAAAACTCACAAAGCTAATTATCAAATGATGACTCTCACAGTGATTCACATAACTAACTCTCAAACACTGACTCACACAGCGAACTCTCAAACGCTGACTGTCACACACACTGAAACAGCGAACTCACAAACGCTGTCTTTCTCACACTGACTCGCACAACTAGCTCTCAAACACTGACTCTCACATAGTGACCCACACAGCTAACTCTCAAACACTGACTCTCACAGCTAACTCTCAAACGCTGACACACACACACACACTGACTCGCACAACTAACTCTTAAACACTGACTCTTACACAGTGACCCACACAGCTAACTCTCAAACACTGACTCACACAGCTAACTCTCAAACACTGACTCACACAGCTAACTCTCAAACACTGACTCTCAAACACTGTCCCACATTACAAACTCTCTTATGCTGATTCTCACACACTGACTCACACACCTGACTCTCAGACACTGACTCTCACACAGCAACATCTTACACTTTGTCTCTCACACACAGACACACACACAGCTGGTGAGGGGGAGGGGGTGTTATCCGGTCACGCAGACAAAGCATATGCTATTTATTATTAACTACGCTTCCGCTCCACACAGAGCTGTTAGAGACTGTGGTAGAGTGGGTGTGTTGTGGTAGTCTCTAAATTGTGGTGGAGTCTAAATTGTGGTGGTCTATATTGTGGTGGAGTCTATAGTGTGGTGGTCTAAACTGTGGTGTAGTTCAAATTGTGGCTGGCTCTAAATTTTGTAGTAATCTCAAAATTGTGTTTAAACTGTGGTGGAGTGCAAATTGTGGTGGAGTCCAAATTGTGGTGGAGTCTAAATTGTGGTGGAGTCCAAACTGTGGTGGAATCTAAACTGTGGTGGAGTCCAAACTGTGGTGGAGTAAATTGTGATGGAGTCTAACTGTGGTGGAGTTTAAATTGTGGCTGACTCTAAATCTTGGTGGAGTCTAAACTGTGGTGGAGTCTAATTTTTGGTGAAGTCTCAGCTGTGGTGGAGTCCAAACTGTGGTGGAGTCCAAACTGTGGTGGAGTCTATATTGTGGTGCAGTCTCTAAATTTTGGTGAATACTGTGTGCTGTGGTGGACAAGTGCAGGAAAGAGAGAGAGAGAGAGAGAGAGAGATGAAAGCGAGGAAGGAAATGCAATCCAAGAGAATGCAGAAGCGAAGAAAGAAGATACCAGGAAGTGTGCTTATTTGGCCAACTCTGCTGCTGGTTCTTATCAACACCTGCTCTGCTGATGCCCAAGGTAAATTGTTGACTGTGTTGCCTGATCATTTATTGAAAACTTGCGGTAGCATCATTAATTCCTTTACAACGATGACGTGATAGAGTAATCTGGCTTTCCCTTGACGGAACAGGGCTGCTCCGGGAAACGATGATCCTGTGTCGAAGGTAGATCATTCGTTCTATCTCTTTATCATTTATTGAACAGTTATGGCCTCTTTGCTAACACCTTCACTACAATGACGTATTACTTTAAATGCAAGGAAGAAGGAACCATGGCCTGGAGCGTGAGAGATCGTTCCTTCCAAGAGAAAATAAAAAACAAAATAACAGGGAACTAAATTCAAGATCCTTTCATTTTTGCATGCCTGGACACACTGCATTTAAAAGCAGCAGGAAGTAGACATAGGAAGACAGTTTCAGAGTCGACCTATTACATACATGAAGGACTGGAAATAACGGTTAACGCTTGCATTAAAGAGCTGGATAGAAAAGGGAAGAGAGTTTATTGCCAGGTGGGTGCTACGTGCCCAAAGTAGCGGTGGAGGGATGCAAGCAGACAATTCAGAGGAACAGTGATCACTGAAGTCGCAATAGAAATGAGATTAAGATGCAACACTGTGCAGAAGAGACTGAAGTTAAAGGGAGCCAGTAAGACTAGGAGAGTAAATGAGACGAAAACTCTATAACTTCACCTTGTTAAGAAGAGCTGTATGTCGGGAACCTCCCTACACGTTAGTGTTGTGCTCTCCACATGGACGAACAAAGTGGTGCCACTCACAACAAACCTCGCCCGACAGCAGTTACTTTATTTTCAAGAGTTTTCAAGTTATAGCCTTCTAAAAATCCAGGATCTTGTTTTTGACCTTTCAAGGTCACTCAAGGTCAGAGGTTATGGTGCCAAATGAAATGAGACTTCCTATATCTTGATAATAGTAAATATCTCTATCTTCAATCAGTTTAGAATTATACTCCCTGAATATCCGTGACCTTGAGTTTGACCTTTCAAGTCACTTAAGGTCAGAGGTCATGATACCTTTTAAAAACCCATTTTGGCGATCGGAAAGAGTATACTGATAGGAAAGGTGCCTATTTTGTCAATAAGAATAGATTAATGAAATTTAGAATTACAGGATGTTAATGCAATTGGGCGATGGTTAGAGGGATGGGAATGGTCACCCTTCTTTGGGACAGGATGAATAAGGGCAAGCTTTTAGTAAGAGGGAAAGGTACAAGTCGACAGACAAAGGCAAAAGAGTTTACCTATGCAGGGTGTAAGCGCAGGGGCACAGTTCTTGAGGAAATCAAGAGGGACCCCGTATGCCTTGTTAGTACTGAGACCAGTGAGGACAGAAAGTACATCAGCTGAAGAAATTTAAATATCAGTCATGAGGAAATCAGAAGAGGAAAGGGATGGAGGAACAGCACAAGAATCGTCAAAGGTAGAAATGGAGGAAAAAGTCGGAGCAAAGAGTTCTGCATTATTAGCAGAAGAAACACAACAGAACCATCAGAGCGGAAAAGAGGTGGGAAGAAGGATGAAGTAAAATTGTTAGAAAGGTTTTTGGATATGTGCCAGAAGGAGCAGGTAAAATCTGAGTTGATGAGTTCAGAGCATTTAGTACCAATGAAACCTGTTCTTTGTAGAGCAGAGAACAGACTTACCATGCTTCCGTCAGACATATTTGACATAAGATTCAGGGGTGGGTTGGCTCCAATACCTTTTGCAGGCCTTCTCCTTGTGTGGACAACATTAGAACAAACGTGATTAAAACTTTTATTTTTTTTTATTACTCGAAGAATAAGACAAAGGAATGCCTGCTTCTATGCTCGAGAAAATAACCTCCGTAATGCACGACGCACTCTTAGATGGCTCTCAGTAATGAAAGCAACAAAGAATCTAGGGAAAGTCAAAGAAGTACCTTCCAAGGGCCTCCCATTCAGCAGCTTGAAAGTGCCACTGCCGCCTCTTCTTGTGAGGGTCCACAGACTTTGCTGGAGCGATAAGGCAGGTTAAGGAGATAAGGTTGTGATCGGAGGAGCCCAACGGAGAGAAAATATATAGCTGTAATTATTAGAGTGGTCACCCCTCATTCCACGTAACAGAGTGCAGTTAGCAAGAGATATTCTATCACCAGGTGGCGGTGGTGTAATCAGAAGGACACCTGGCACTCAACCTAGAAGTAAATCCCTCTACTCATCTTCTCCGATCCCTCCATCTCTGTTCCCTCCCTCTACCCATCCTCTCCGTTCCCTCCCTCTCTACCCTCCCTCTCCATTCCCTCTTTGTACCCCCTTCCGTTCCATTCCTTCCCTCTCGTTTCCATCCCTCTTTACCCTTCCTCCCTCGGGGTCATCTAACCCCCAGCATCTGTCATTTAACCCCCATTTAAGTATGTTCACTCTGAATAACACGTTTTCTGGTGTGTATGATTTTTTTTTTTCCAGGGGTGGATGACACAATCGCAGAACAACATCGATAAATATAGTTGACTTAATGTAACCTACTTTTTGAGGTAGATAATGCAGAATAAAATTACCTTTCCTTCCTTCCAATGAAATATCCATGACAGCTTTTCTATGCTGTAAGGTGGTCCTTCTCGCTATTTCCTGCCGGCTTCAGTTAGAGGGTTTGGTGGGTAGGGGGACGGGAGTCTTCCTGTGTTTGTATCCTGTCTTTATGTGATCGAATATCTTTGTTATTATAGTTATAACCTCTATACCACACAGCTACGACAGGACCAACAGGTCTGTTGCTGTTAGCTTGCCTTTGTACTCCCTTATACTCTCTCTCTCTCTCTCTCTGCCAAGGCTTCTTTACCTCAGCCTGTTCGTACCCGGACCTACAATCGGGACCATGACTGTACACTTGACGGTTTGCATGTTGTAGTCCAGGGGAGGGACTGGCACTTTAGAAAATGTGAATACCTGCCTTAAAGACCCTAGTGTGGCCGATAGGCATGACGTGAATGATCATGTATTTAGTGGCTCCGGGATCTGTCGTAGCGCCTGTTCCATAGCGATTTATCCTGTGCATTACATTCCGGTATCCCATTTTGTGATACTGATGCCAACGATAGAAGCGGAATACGAAAGAATCTTAGCGTCCAGTTGTGAGTGTCCTGTTGTGTTAGTGTCCTGTTGTGTTAGTGTCCTGTTGTTAGTGTCCTGTTGTGTTAGTGTCCTGTTGTTAGTGTCCTGTTGTGTTAGTGTCCTGTTGTTAGTATCCTGTTGTTAGTGTCCTGTTGTTAGTGTCCTGTTGTGTTAGTGTCCTGTTGATAGTGTCCTGTTGTTACTGTCCTGTTGCGTTAGTGTGCTGTTGTGTTAATGTGCTGTTGTGTTAGTGTCCTGTTGTTAGTGTGCTGTTGTGTTAGTGTCCTGTTGTTAGTGTGCTGTTGTGTTAGTGTGCTGTTGTGTTAGTGTCCTGCTGTTAGTGTGCTGTTGTGTTAGTGTGCTGTTGTGTTAGTGTCCTGTTGTTAGTGTGCTGTTGTTAGTGTGCTGTTGTGTTAGTGTCCTGTTGTTAGCGTGCTGTTGTGTTAGTGTGCTGTTGTGTTAGTGTGCTGTTGTGTTAGTGTGCTGTTGTGTTAGTGTGCTGTTGTGTTAGTGTGCTGTTGTGTTAGTGTGCTGTTGTGTTAGTGTCCCGTTGTTAGTGTTCTGTTGTTAGTGTCCTGTTGTGTTAGTGTCCTGTTGTTAGTGTCCTGTTGTGTTAGTGTCCTGTTGTGTTAGTGTCCTGTTGTTAGTGTCCTGTTGTGTTAGTGTCCTGTTGTGTTAGTGTCCTGTTGTTAGTGTCCTGTTGTGTTAGTGTCCTGTTGTTAGTGTCCTGTTGTTAGTGTCCTGTTGTGTTAGTGTGCTGTTGTGTTAATGTGCTGTTGTGTTAGTGTCTTGTTGTTAGTGTGCTGTTGTGTTAGTGTCCTGTTGTTAGTGTGCTGTTGTGTTAGTGTGCTGTTGTGTTAGTGTGCTGTTGTGTTAGTGTGCTGTTGTGTTAGTGTCCTGCTGTTAGTATGCTGTTGTGTTAGTGTGCCGTTGTGTTAGTGTCCTGTTGTGTTAGTGTGCTGTTGTGTTAGTGTGCTGTTGTGTTAGTGTCCTGTTGTGTTAGTGTGCTGTTGTGTTAGTGTGCTGTTGTGTTAGTGTCCTGTTGTTAGTGTGCTGTTGTTAGTGTGCTGTTGTGTTAGTGTGCTGTTGTGTTAGTGTCCTGTTGTGTTAGTGTCCTGTTGTGTTAGTGTCCTGTTGTTAGTGTGCTGTTGTTAGTGTGCTGTTGTGTTAGTGTCCTGTTGTTAGTGTCCTGTTGTGTTAGTGTCCTGTTGTGTTAGTGTGCTGTTGTGTTAGTGTCCTGTTGTGTTAGTGTTCTGTTGTGTTAGTGTCCTGTTGTTAGTGTGCTGTTGTTAGTGTGCTGTTGTGTTAGTGTCCTGTTGTTAGTGTCCTGTTGTGTTAGTGTCCTGTTGTGTTGGTGTGCTGTTGTGTTAGTGTGCTGTTGTGTTAGTGTGCTGTTGTGTTAGTGTCCTGCTGTTAGTGTGCTGTTGTGTTAGTGTGCTGTTGTGTTAGTGTGCTGTTGTGTTAGTGTCCTGTTGTTAGTGTGCTGTTGTGTTAGTGTGCTGTTGTGTTAGTGTGCTGTTGTGTTAGTGTGCTGTTGTGTTAGTGTGCTGTTGTGTTAGTGTCCTGTTGTTAGTGTCCTGTTGTTAGTGTCCTGTTGTGTTAGTGTCCTGTTGTTAGTGTCCTGTTGTGTTAGTGTCCTGTTGTTAGTGTCCTGTTGTGTTAGTGTCCTGTTGTTAGTGTCCTGTTGTGTTAGTGTCCTGTTGTGTTAGTGTCCTGTTGTTAGTGTCCTGTTGTGTTAGTGTCCTGTTGTTAGTGTCCTGTTGTTAGTGTCTTGTTGTGTTAGTGTCCTGTTGTGTTAGTGTGCTGTTCGCGTTAGTGTCCTGTTGTGTTAGTGTCCTGTTGTGTTAGTGTCCTGTTGTTGGTGTCCTGTTGTGTTAGTGTCCTGTTGTTAGTGTCCTGTTGTGTTAGTGTCCTGTTGTTAGTGTGCTGATGTGTTAGTGTCCTGTTGTTAGTGTCCTGTTGCGTTAGTGTCCTGTTGTTAATGCCAGTTGTTAGTGTGCTGTTGTTAGGGTGCTTTTGATGGTGTGCTGTTGTGTTAGTGTCCTGTTGAGTGTTATTGAAGCCAACGATAGAAGCAGCCTACGAAAGAATGTTAGTGTTTACTAGGCAGAATAAAGCGCTTAGGAAGGGGTACTACGAAGCCTGTTATGCCACTTGCTACACAGCCCAATGCCTCCTTCTGACACCGTCGGTGATGTAAAGGCCAGCATAATCGCCTCGTAGGAAAGAGATCCAGGGTTTGATTCCCGGGTTCGTATTCTAATCGGTCAAGGAAGCTCCCTAACACCTCGTCCTTACCGATTTATTTGTGGATTTGGCTGGTTAATATGGTTTTGCACGTTATTTATGCAGAATATGGAGATATTGAAAGGTTTTAGGTAATACACAAGAGGGCGGCAAGGAGTAATAAGCTACATAAATCATGTAGAAAGAGGCTTTAAGAATCTTACTTAACTGACGAAAATACAGCCCCGGACCAGTCACGGGACCTTTATGCAGGGTGTCTTTTGCCTCAGTCTGATCGTACTAAGAACTGACATATTATGGACCCGGGGTATATCAACTATGGCCTTTCTACCTTAACTTGGACCAGGGTTTTGTTCCGTTAGCTCCTTATTTCACATAGGTCAGTGGCGGAAAAAGACAATAGTGTGACTTTACACTGTTTCTATAGCACTGCCTTCTCACTCGTCCCATATTCTATTGCTAATCTTTTGCTACAACTCAGCATTTAAGGAGGGTAGATCGCAAATTTAGGCCAGCTTAGAGCAAAACGGGTAAAGATTGGCGGCATTTTGAGGCCAGCAACTACAGACTCCTATCACACACGAACAAACAACCCCAGGCATCTCACATGCACCCAACCTGTTCCCTACACACTCCCCAACTCGACCTAGGCCATTGTGAGAAGGCTTAATGGATGCACCCCTCCGTGATGGAAAGGTCCAGCCCAAGAGGGGACTACACAAGACTGCACATTCCTTTCATTCTTCCCCAGAGAGAGAGAGAGAGAGCGAGAGAGGAGGGGGAGAAACCGAGCACACTAAAGTACCCTACTTACCAACTCCTTCATTGGGATTGTGTCAATTGTTACTTCAGCCTTTTTACCTTCAAAGATTTCATTCAACTCTGGATAGACTTTTCCACCTAGCGGAGATGGATACAGGCTTCAGTAACCTTCTCACTGCAATGGGATTTTCCTGAGCCAAAGAAAATCGTCTGAGAGGAGCGAGCTTAAAGGAAATGAGTCATTGTGAGTGAGGAAATAAAGGCATCCTGTACAAGTGATATTTTACAACGAACACCAAGACAGCGGAAAACAACAGCTGAGGGATCTGGGTGGAGAAAAGCTTTATTTATTTATTTATTTATTTTTATTTTTAGTGAATGGATTAATGAAGGCTGTGTGGAACTCTTCCAGAGTGAAAAAAAAAATCTCCAGGGCTGAATTAAAACGTTTTACAATACTGAAAAACGTTTTAATTTGTCCTCGTACTGAAGATGAAAAAATCAAGGTGCAATACTAATAACATGAGAGAGAGAGAGAGAGAGAGACATGCATATCCGCTGCCTTTATATAACATTTCTCCACAATAGACTCCCCCTCCTTGACCAAAACGATCACTATAATATTCATTTCCTCAGCCCGAGAGAGTAAATCTTCTCTTAATCATGCTTCCAAGACAAGATTTTAGTCGGTTTAGTAAGGTGTCTACTGTTTTGTAGGGAAAAGGTAAATGTGGGATGTATTTAACCCTTCGTGTAAGTCTCCCTTATAAACCTAATAAAACCGAATGGGTACAGCAAAAATAGAATAGAAAATACATCCTCGGAATGGTGAATTTAAAGCATTGTGGAGACATGTGAAACATTTTTTTTTTTTTTTAATTATAAACCCATTCACCACTATGATGTACTTGCTTCGTCTGTTCTTGGTACTGGAAAGCAATAACTGGTGTACCCCCAACAGAGAAATAAGAGCCATGGGTCTGAAGTGCTTATCAGCTTCCATTTAATTATACATCATCTCACTGTGAGTTCACCGCCACTCTCACTCGATTCTGGAGTTTGTTGAGTATGATGTGATTGGAATATTTGGCAGCCTATGATTTAGTCTCCTGGGAGGATAGCCATTATTGCCGTTTAGTGTACCTACAAACAGCTTTCTGGGAGGATAATCCATCATTAATTCTGAGTTTACATACAGACAGTTTGCTGAAACAATACTAGTAATTCTTCCCAGTTGGCTGAGAGGATACCGATTATTGCTCTTGGGTGTACCTTCAGGCAGTGCTGGGAGGATATTGATTATTACTTTTGAGTGTATCTACAAACAGTTTTATTCAGTTTGGGAAAGATCTCTTGAAATGAAGAGATTAAGGAATGCTATACCTTATCTTGCCTGTTTGAAACCTTTACTGAACTGACTCATGTGGTCTGGAGCAAGCAAGGATAAGGAAAAAGTGACAGTATCCGGATGGAAGTGATGATTGCTAGAGCTTTTCCGAATATTAGTGGGTCAGTGATGGCATTATTATTACCCACAGACTCTTGTGACTCAGTTGCCTTGATAATGTCGTCTTGCGTTGGCTGGCACTGAATATCCGGTACTAGATTTGACCCTATAATGAGAGGGATAGCAGTGAAAATAAAGCATGGCAAGGTTAGCAGTGACAATAAAGCATGAGAGGGTTAGCAGTGACAATAAAGCATGGCAGGGTTAGCAGTGACACCCAAGCATGACTGGGTTAGCAGTGACAATAAAGCATGGCAGGGTTAGCAGGGACAATAAAGCATGGCAAGGTTAGCAGGGACAATAAAGCATGGCAGGGTTAGCAGTGACAATAAAGCATGGCAGGGTTAGCAGGGACAATAAAGCATGGCAAGGTTAGCAGGGACAATAAAGCATGGCAGGGTTAGCAGGGACAATAAAGCATGGCAAGGTTAGCAGGGACAATAAAGCATGGCAGGGTTAGCAGTGACAATAAAGCATGGCAAGGTTAGCAGGGACAATAAAGCATGGCAGGGTTAGCAGTGACAATAAAGCATGGCAGGGTTAGCAGTGACAATAAAGCATGGCAGGGTTAGCAGTGACAATAAAGCATGGCAGGGTTAGCAGGGACAATAAAGCATGGCAGGGTTAGCAGGGACAATAAAGCATGGCAGGGTTAGCAGTGACACCCAAGCATGACTGGGTTAGCAGTGACAATAAAGCATGGCAAGGTTAGCAATGAGACTCACACATGGTAGGGTTGCAGTGACACCCAAGCTTGGCAGGACTAACAATGACACCTAAGTATGACAGGATTAATGGTGACAGTACTAACACTCCGACTCGTACTCACTCATAGTTGAATAAAGCCATCAGCTGGAACTGCATACTAGAGCTGTTTCAACCTTGAGGGAGTTACTTCATACTTTGGCGTCTCAATCGTGTGCTTTTGAAACACATCATCTTTTCTGATTAACTGTGTATTGCTGGAACTAGGCGAAAAAGAAAATGATATCCATAATTTCTATACTTTGCATCTGCCACTATTTCCACAAGGCTTTACTACCACCACCACTACCACCGCTTCTCAACACCACGACCACCAACATCACATAAATAAAAGAACGAACACCTCAACCAGACACCACCACCACCACCACTACTAGTATCACCATCACCACCACCTCAATCAGTCACCACCACCACTACCACCACTTAACACCACCACCAACAGCACCACATCAGTAAAATAACAAACACGTAATCACCACCATCACCACTGCTACTGTTATCATCACCACTACCATCACCACCACCACCTCAACCAGTCACCACCAGCACTACCACTTCTACTTCCAATACCACCACCACTACCATCACCCCTACTACTCGTACCACTGTAACCTTCTAACCTGATCTAAAATTGCCATCTCTCCATACTGAATACTGAGTCGCAACAGAGTACTAGAATCTGATGCTAGTCAGGAAGAAGTGCTATGGAAATGATGTAGACAGCCATCACCACCACTACTACTCCCATCACAATCACCATCACCATCACCACTATTACCTTCACCACCATTACTACTCCCATCTCTGTCACCACCATCACCACCACTGTCATCACCACCACTACCATCACCACCATTAATACTTCCATCACTATCACCATCACCGCCACCACCACAACCATTGCCACCAGAAACACTACTATTCCCAACAATGTCACTATCACCACCATCACAACAATCATCACCACTACTTCTTACATCACTATCACCACCATCACTGACATCACCACTACAACACCCATCACTGTCACTACCACTACCACAACCGTTGTCACCACCACCACCATCACAACTATACCACTCTCACCTGCACTACCACTACCACTCTCACCTGCACTACCAGCACTACCACAACTACCACTACCACTCTCACCTTCACTACCACCACAACCACAACTACCACAGTTATCAACACTGTCCTCCCATCTTGCAGAACAATGTCAACCCTCTGTGACCTCCTCTGCATATAAGAAAACAGAGTTCCAAGTACCCCATGACGGTCGACTCTCACTGTACTACACAACGGAACAACCTGACGCCATATGGATACATTTGGTGCTGAGGAATCTTAGAACAAATGCAACTTTCAAGGGCGACATCTATGGTGCCATAATTAACACTAACGAAATGAGGAGGATAAACTTCAGGTTTGAACAGGTAAGGCTTTCTGACCTCGTTTGTGATACATTTTGTAGGGTATACTCGTGTGTGTGTGTGTGTGTGTGTGTGTGTGTGTATATATATATATATATATATATATATATATATATATATATATATATATATATATATATATATATGTATATATATATATATATATTACATTTTAAATCAGTCAATTGTCGTCTTTTTCGTCATTCTCATCCTTTTTCTTTTCCTCCTCCTCCTCATCATCATCGTCATTATTTTTATTAACTACTAATACATTTCATGAGTGTGATCCAGATATAGGAAAACACAACCCACTAGAAGAAGAACTATGCGAGAAGTGGCCAGTAAATGAGCCATAAATCAGTATGTCATCAGCCACCTTACGAATTCAACTTAAGCGTTCTGTTTACTCTGCTATTGGTACTGAAAGTGAAGGTGGATTTGATCATTAAATGTTGGGAACTAATAGCTGACGCCAGTTTTTCACGCTGCTTTGGATCTTTTTGCTGACATCCGCGCATAGATTCTTCGCTATGTATCTTGGTAGTTTAGGGACTGACTTGAAAGCTTTGATGTGTAAAGAAGTTCCCCTCTGACTCCATCTTCCCCATTTCTTTCTCACAGAACACACGGACAGTGGTGGAAGCTCAAGGACTGCAAGGTTTCATGTCAAAAGTCTACGAGGGCAGAAAGCTTCTAAGTTTCAATATTCAGAGTTACCAGAAAGTCACTTGGACCCGCTGCCCGTTTGGTGCAGAACCTGGTAAGTATAACTGATCTGTTTACACGAACATAGAGTTAGGGCCTGGTTACACTGAGACCGGAATCGACTTGTGATGCAGATTGTCCAGTTGTGCTGGGATAATAACTGGACAAATTACACCCCTTTCGCTGTTCCACATTATAAGGAGCTCATCTTCCTGGAGAGGTGGCGGCCCACTCGAGAGAGAGGTGGTCTGCTGACCTTATGGATGAGGGTTCGAATCGCAGCTAAGGCAAGGAACAGCTTAAGGATCTGAAATTCGCTAAAGCACAATTTACTGGTTCACCACAAGACCCGCCGACATGTCGCAAAAACACCTCTGCTAATACCGTTACACCGGTCCTGTATGAGACGGCCCTAGCAGGCATTTAATATGAAAGTTGGGTGTTAGCGCCGAGGTGGTGACATGTGGTGTATGGTATGTAGGAGGACTGATGATCTTAGGCGAAAAGGCTCTGAAACCTATACCCGGAGTCAAACACAATTTTTTTTCATCCGATGCTGACCTGTAGAGCGGGAGAGTGCAACAGATTAGCCTATGTGCAATATTCTCACTGACTCTGGTCCTCAGGTGCATTATTATGAAGCCAAAGTTGGTGTTTAGCCTGTGAGATGAGGCCGAGAATTTCACAGACTTGAATGTGTGAGTGGATGTTTGGCCCGCTCTTACTGGCGCTCTGTTCATAGTTCTGCTTTTGTGGTTCCCCCTTCCTGTTTCTCCATCTCTCCCACCACACCGGTACAATGATGATGATGATGATGATGATGGGCTGGTGGTGGTAGTGATGGTGTCGTGATGATGATGACTGGTGTGTTGTTGTTGATGATGGTGATGGTGGTGGGTTGGTGGTGGTTGTGATGACGATGATGATTATGGTGTTGGTTGTGGTGACGATGATGATGATTGTGATGATGGTGACGAATATGATGATTATGACTGTGGTGCTTATAGTGATAGTGATGACGATTATGACAACTGTTGATGGTAGTGGTTGTGGTGATTATGATGATGGTGGTTGTGGTGATGATAATGATGATAGTGATGGTGATGGTAATGACGATGGTTGTGGTGATGATGATGATGGTTGCTGTCATGATAATGATGACGATTATGATGATTATGATGGTGCTGGTTGTGGTGATGATGATGATGATGATGAGGATGATGACGATTATGATTATGATGGTGGTGGTCGTGGTGATGATGATGATGATGATGATTATGTTAATGATGATGATGATGGTGGTGGTGGTTGTGGTGATAATGATGATGATGATGATGATGATGATGATAATTATGAAGATAATGATGGTAATAATTGTGATGATGATGGTGATAGTTGTGATGATGATGGTGATGATAATGACGGTGGTGGCTGTGGTGATGTCGATACTAATGATAACAATTATGATGATGATGGTGGTGGTGAAGGTAGTGATGATGATAATGATGATGACAATGATGACGATAATGATGGTATGATGATGACGATGACGATAATGATGGTATGATGATGATGATGATGATAGTTATGATGATAATGATGGTGATTGTTGTAGTGATGATGACATTATGATTCTAGTTACTGTAGTTTGAAGCAACAGTTTCTCCTCAGTGATTTGTCCTTCCCTAAACACCGAAAATCCTCTCGTACGTCACTGATGAAGACGATGACCCCTATCCTCGTCGGTTGAGGTAATTAGCACCTTTTCATAAGCGATGTATTATGCTTATTACTCCTTAGTGGTTGTGGTCTGGCCATGTGGAGAGGATGGAGATTGAGAGACTGAGGAGAAGAGTGTATGTGTGAGGTGGAGGGGGGAGAGGGAGGGGGAGGCCAAGGATGAGATGGAGGGATGGAGTGGAGAGGTATATGAGAGAGGGGGGTGTAAGCTGGGAGCAGGGCAGTGAAATGGCGGGGGACAGGGCGACATGGCGGCGATTTGTTTGTGGCCACCCTTTGCGGGATTAAGGCGTCTGGCAATACATAGATAGATAGACTCCTTAGTGTCCTAGTCTCTGTTATACAAATCCTTTAAACATCGCCATACTCTGCATTAATAACGTACAAAATTATATTACCCAAGAACATCCAAAAATAAATCGCTAAGGAATAGGTGTTAGGGAGTCTCCTTACCCGACGAGACAACAGGTCTTAGCCTCTGACACTGTCTTGGCTGAATAAAGTCTTTAGCTTAATACTAGAGTTGTTCCGTCCGTGGCAGAGTTGCCTCATACCTTTAAGTGTTCCTGTGGACCATGTTATTGTACGTCACAAACCAGGCTTCGTAAATCCTATACCTCAGCGATTCATATTGTATATCACACGTTAACCTTCTTCCTTTTATAATATACCGTACGTTATCGGTATAACTGTAATATGGACGCGTTTCCAACAGTAACGTACAAGAGTACACTGAGGTGCAATGTGCAGGATAAATAGACGAGGAAGAGATGTTACGAAATACCCACAGCCACCCTGATGCTGTGAATGTAATTCCACCCATGTCTTTCCTCAACAGCAATACCCACAGCCACCCTGATGCTGTCAATGTAATGCCACCCATGTCTTTCCTCAACAGCAATACCCACAGCCACCCTGATGCTGTCAATGTAATGCCACCCATGTCTTTCCTCAACAGCAATACCCACAGCCACCCTGATGCTGTCAATGTAATGCCACCCATGTCTTTCCTCAACAGCAATACCCACAGCCACCCTGATGCTGTCAATGTAATGCCACCCATGTCTTTCCTCAACAGCAATACCCACAGCCACCCTGATGCTGTCAATGTAATGCCACCCATGTCTTTCCTCAACAGCAGTACCCACAGCCACCCTGATGCTGTCAATGTAATGCCACCTATGTCTTTCCTCAACAGCAATACCCACAGCCACCCTGATGCTGTCAATGTAATGCCACCCATGTCTTTCCTCAACAGCTATTCCGACAGCCTACCTGATGCTGTCAATGTAATGCCACCCATGTCTTTCCTCAACAGCAGTACCCACAGCCACCCTGATGCTGTCAATGTAATGCCACCCATGTCTTTCCTCAACAGCAGTACCCACAGCCACCCTGATGCTGTCAATGTAATGCCACCCATGTCTTTCCTCAACAGCAATACCCACAGCCACCCTGATGCTGTCAATGTAATGCCACCCATGTCTTTCCTCAACAGCAGTACCCACAGCCACCCTGATGCTGTCAATGTAATGCCACCCATGTCTTTCCTCAACAGCAGTACCCACAGCCACCCTGATGCTGTCAATGTAATGCCACCCATGTCTTTCCTCAACAGCAGTACCCACAGCCACCCTGATGCTGTGAATGTAATGCCACCCATGTCTTTCCACAATATAATTCATATTTTTCGTGTCACAGTATTCATATTATCATTATTTATTTATACGACCTTTTTTCATAATTTATTCTAGCCAAATTTTTATATTCATAAAATAAGCATTCTGTGTGTGTGTGTGTGTGTGTGTGTGTGTGTGTGTGTGTGTGTGTGTGTGTGTGTGTGTGTGTGTGTGTGTGTATAATAACCATTCAAACATTCATACAGTGTGTGCCTTCTCGTTTTCAGCTCACAAATAGTTTTCTTTCAGCCTAATATGATCGTTTTCCTTTTCTCCAGCTGCCTTCCCGACAGACCCCATCATCCCATCCCGACCTTTCCAGCCCATAATCCCTCACCCTGCAACGCTTAAGCCCTCTGCCACCACCCCACTACCCAGAACTGTTCCTACCACTCACGCCACCGCACCTCGTCCTCCTGAAAACCCAACAACACCTATTTTCATTTCAGACCCAAGGGAAGATAAGAACATAGAAGACGAGAAGAACACAGAAGAACAAGATACGAACTCAGAAGAACACAACAGGGAAGGACATAAGTCAGTACTCGAAGAGCTAGGAATTTTGGTGCTGGTGATCGTGGTAACAGTGCTGGAGCTTTTGAACATGGTGGTGGTTCTCGCCATGTTATATAAGACACCGTAGAAGGCAGATCGCGGCTGGTGAGTACGATACATTTATCATTTTATCGTTGCGTTTCTCGTATTGTCCATTTGTTTTCACCCGACGAAACTGAGTCACTCGAGCAGCCTGTATAATAAATCGTGCTTGTGCAAAATTCTTATGAGGCAGGAAGCAGTCTCCTTGGGTACTGCAGCCGTTTTTTCACGTTAATTAAGCCCGATTTTTCCTGCTCATTTGACGCAGTTCAGAGGCAGAATAAGACAGTTGTAAGGAATCTACCTCCTACCCAAATAACTTTTTCGTGATTACCATCATATTCTGCTGTTAGTCATTTGTTATAACTCAGCAGTTAAGATAGACAGACTGATATTTTAGGCCAAGTTACAGTAAAAAAAAAAAAAAAAAAAAAGCACAGTCAAATTGCCTTGTCTGACTACATTTGCTCATCAACTGAGCAGAAGTGGGTAAGAGATTTCTGTCAACTTAAACTATATCGCCTCACGATTTTTTAAAACTTGACCTTTAGTAATTATATCTATATCTATCTAAGTATTTATCTGCCCATATCCTAGCGAGAGAGAGAGAGAGAGAGAGAGAGAGAGAGAGAGAGAAGCTAAAAAAATGTGTGGAAATTGCAGTTTCACGTAAAAAAGCTACAGTATGCATAAATAAAAAGAAGACACGTGTACAATATTGGAGTATTATATCAAAAAATAAATACATATCAGTAAAAGACAGCCTTTAAAAACCAGGTTAGCCATAACATTATATAATTTTTAAGTTCATATAAAATGTCTCCTGGGACTAATGGCAACCGGGGTGGACGATGGTGTAACGGTAGCACACTTGCTTCGCAAGCGAGAGTTCCCGGGTTCGATTCCCGGATCGACCACGAGACCTTTAGGCACGGTCTGCTTTGCCCTAGCCTGTTCGTACCTAGAACTGAAAATAGGTACCCGGATGTAAAATCGACGGTTGCGTGTCGTATTCCGGGGGAATGTTTGGGAGCTTACTTTCCTTGTTTGTTCACCATTCTTGTATGTTTGTGCTGTCCCCTGCCCAGTGCAACTGCCCAAATAACTGCCCACGCATGTTGGGTTAAGCCCCGACGCCTAATCCTTCAACTAAAATTCACTTCCTCACCAACTGATTCTTCCCCTGTCCCCCTCCTTCCTTCTGATTTGGTGGTAGTAACCCCAACATTTTGGGAACTTACTTTCCTTGTCTGTTCACCGATGGCAACCCATAATTCACACGTGGAACATCTGGTAATCACAATTAAAAAAAAAAAATACAACTGAAGACTCATATAACCAGAGAAATACTTTATACCTAAACTTAACAAATAAAGCGCCTTTATAGGTAACCTTAATTAGAATGGCTATTTTCAGTTGACAAATACCTGTTTTTAGGTATTATAAAAAATATTGCACACGCGTCTCATTTTCAGTGATGCCTGTCCATGGTACTCATATAAAATATTGCAATCTGCATATATATATATATATATATATATATATATATATATATATATTCAGTTTAGGCGACACGTGTCCAATTGAAGAGGTTAGGCCTTCATTCCAAGTCAACTAAACAGGTCCGTAGCCATCAAGGATAAACTAAACCAACAAGTTCTAAGCTTTACCTCAGTCGCATTTCCGGTCTTGCTTTCAGCCAAACCCCTTCAGCTGGAGGACGTTATATCTGTTTGCTCCTAGTGCCTCCACAAAACTGACGCGGTTTGAGAGAGAGAGAGAGAGAGAGAGAGAGAGGGTAATCAAATGGTTAATCTGATTCCTATGACATACATTTTTAAGCTTAATCTCGCTCCTTCCATACGCTTTAATTCATCGTGCATGACGCCTCTCGTACTGAAGGGGGTAACGAAGGCTGAGTCTAACCCTTCCAGTTCCAAAAGTCTGTCCTGAGCTGCATAAAATAGTGTGACGGTTGCAAGGACAAAATAATGATTGTGTTATTGTAGGAAA